>NW_006399778.1:17447667-17499418 GCF_000299155.1 Elephantulus edwardii | reverse complement strand
TTCTTCATGTGCTTGTTGGCTATCTGAATGTCTTCTTTGGTGAAGTGTCTGTTCATATCCTGTGCCCATTTTTCAATTGGATTATTTACCTTTATTTTGTTGTGGTAGTATTTGTCCTTTGTGACTGAAATATTTCACTCAACATAATGTTGTCCAGGCTCACCCATATTCTGTAATATTTTACAAGTTCATTGTTTTTCAATGCTGTATACTATTCCATGTGTGAACGAACCATAGTTTTTCTATCCATTAATTTGTTGATAGGCACTTTGGTTGCTTCCATCTTTTTGCTATTGTGAATAACACAGCACTAAAAATGGGTGTGCAAATTTTAAAAAATTAATAAAACAATTTAAAAAATATCATGGGTGTGCATACACCTGTTTGAGTCATGACTCTGTTTTTTTTAGGGTATATTCCCAGTAGTAGAATTGCTGGATCAAATGGTATTTCTATTTCTAGCTTTTTGAGAAAACACCAGACTGCTTTCCATAGTGGTTGTACCATTTTACATTCCCACAAGCAATGAATAAGAGTTCCAATCTCTCCACAACCTCTCCAACATATGTTTGTTAGTTGCTGACTGGTTGAACTTTGCTATTGTTGCTGGAGTGAGATAGTATCTCATAGTTGTTTGTTCTCACTATTCTTGCCTCAAAGAAGGAATCTGGCTAAAATTCTTCCAAAATAGGTTTGCTCTTTTTTTTAATTTTTTTTATTATTATTATTAAATTTTATTAGTTTCAATGAACATTCACAGGGATTCTGGGCTTTCACTCCTTCATTGCTGCACCATTCTCTCCACCCTCCTCCCCAGTTTGTTCTTCTTCCCCGTCATCCGAAATTTTTTATTGTTTTTGTGTGTGTGTACCGTCAAATCAGATCTGACTGGTACAGGAGGAGATTGTCCCTCCTTCCCCGGCAGAGCATCTGGTGAGTTTGAACCGTGCGCCTCTGGGATTGTAGTTGCAGTTCCTTGCCACTAGGCCACCAGAGCTCCCCTAGGTTTGCTCTTTTGACAGTCCATGATATATTCAGTACTCTTCACCAATACCACAACTCAACAACATATTTGATTTTTCTTTGATATCATTCATTTTCCAACTTTCACATGCATATGAAGCACTTGAATATACCATCCCTTGGATCAGGCTCACCTTAGTCTTTTTTTTTAATTGTAAAAAACATGTATGAGGATACAAGGGGGTGTGGGTTGAGAGCAGAAGAGTGAGGATGGTAAGGGATGAAATCATAGGGCTGCACAATTTGGTGGGTGGCGGGAGTAGGTGAAGGAAATGAGAAAAATCCAGTGGGGACCAGAAGAGAAAAGGCAATGGTAACCATAGTCCAATGGTAATTAATTTATTTTTAACAAAGAGATTGTCTTATTCACTTGTCAGTTTCTCATGTGGGAATGGGGCGCAGACACTCTGGCTTCTTCATGCTGAACAGGGGTGTTGATGTGAAGGGGAAAGGGGAGCCCATTAACACCTTGGTCTTGGGTTGAAGCCACATGCCTTCTTGTTCTATTAGAAAATATTTGCCTGATGTTTACTGCCCTCTGGACTGCAAAAGCATTTGCCAAGGTGGGTCCAGTGGAGATGGCTGGCTGAACCCTGAGGCTCCATCCTCCTTTGATTCCTTAGCTGGCAGTTTTTTTCCCTTTTGTCTCTGGAACTGGGTTCAGGGTTCAGGTCTGGAGTAAAACTCAGTGTTAAAGTTACCTATAGGAAAGGGAGCAAACCTAGAGAGAACAAACTTATGAGTTACAAATATAAGGGCTTTGTGGGTGTTACTTACAGGTACACTAGGGGAGAAGGTGGAGGAAAGTGGCTTAGATAAAATTCTTTGTATACCCTAGGCAGTTTTCCCCAGCAACCTGAAAGCTCTTCCCAGAGGCCAGCCTGCATGCCACGAGGACCAGACGGCTCACCCTGAGGGCCCAATGGCTCATCCAGGACTGACAGCTCACCCCAGGGGACAGACAGCACACCCCAGGGGCTGGACAACACACCCTAAGGGCCGAACAGAATGGCTCACCCCAAGGTCTGAACAGCTCACCCCAAGGGGCCAGGTGACACACCCCGGGGACCAGATGGCATACTCTGTGGGCCACGCAACACCCCTCCCTCTGAAGCCCCCCTGGAGGTTTGGACCTTGTGCCTCACTGAAACCATGGCCAGGTATAGGACCCCAAGTTCCAGCACCACCACCATTGCCCCCCTCCCCTCCACTAAGTGGTCAGCCTGCAATTTGAAGTAGGCAACACTACCCTCCCCTTTACAAATGGAGAAGGGGCTTTGAGGGTGGTGGGAAGACCCTCCCTAGGTCTAAACAGTTCTTGGCAGCTGTAGTAAAGAAATCAAAAGATGTGGTGTACTGAGATCTGCCGTCTTGGATATGTTGTTGTTGTTAAGTGTCCTCAAGTCATAGACAACTCATAGTGATCTGAACATTTGTTCAGCTTTCATCATTTCCCTAAGCTCATGGAGTTTCTAGAGGCAAACTATTTTGGAAGTGGATGCCACTCCTGCTTCCACACCTCTTCCAATCGGGGAGCTCCACCAGACACTGTCCACCATGGGTAACCATTATCACATCTGTCTCTTCAGTGTCACAGTGTTTAGCCTCCCAGCAACCATGAGTCACCTCTGTATAGCCAATTGGCAGAGCAGTGATATATTACATAGAAGAGTGTTTGACCAAACACAATCAAAATCAGGCCCGAGGGCTGCAGATTAAAATCTCCAACCTTTGGTTTGGTAGCATAACTTTCTATTCACTAGGTCCACAGAGATCTCTCTATGGCTCACAACAATTCTATGAACCACATATCTAGTCCTTGCCCTATCGTACACCATCCCCACATTCCAAGACATGCTTGAGCCAACGGCTACAGACACTTTATCAATCCATTGTGTTGATGATCTTCTTCTCTGACCTGTCCAAGGAAATCTTCACTGATAGTGAGATGCTTTCTTATATCAAGTCCTTCACCTCCTGCAGCTCCATGGCACTGCTGCTTCCACATCCCCATCCTGCTCTGAGGGCCCGCAGCTCCTGGTATCCACAGCTGCTGGGCCATGCAGGGTCTGTGTCACACCAGCCATGGGGCCCAGTGCCCACTGCCTGTTCTAGGCTACGGGACCTGTGGGCTCCAGTTACAGTGGCCCCATGGGTTTGCATCAGTGTGGGCTTGGTGGCAGGCAGAGGGGAGAAGTGGAACTCACCCATGTTCCTTCGAGAATCCCTGTCCTCTTGACGTTGAGCTTCAGTCACACTGATAACCTGCAGTCAACTGCTTGCCCGTTTGGGTATATATAAGTTGTGTGGCCTGTTTCAACGCGGCTTGCCAGAACTCCTGCTCCTCACGTTGCATCTCTTGCTGCCACCATCTTGGTTCCAAGAATTTATTTTAAAATAAGTTTATTCTGCGGCAGTGTTGAGGCTCCGTTATACCAGCTTCGGGGCCTGACGCCCACCATCCAAACCAGATAAGGGACTCTCCACGGTCTGGCCACAGAGGCCTCATGGAGCTGAGTGGCATGGGCTCAGCATTGGAGGGCTGGGAGCGGTGAGACTCACCCATTCTTATTTTGGGAGTCTTTGATCTCTTGATGTTGAGCCTCGATCCATATTGAAGCCCAGTAATCAACTGTTTTATTGTTCTGTTCTCATAAACAGGACTACGGGGGGCTATGGTGGCCCATTTCTATGCAGTTTGCTGCTCCTGCAGCTCTTTACATTGTTTCTTCCACCTCTGCCATCTTGGTTCTCTCACCATAGTCTTTAAAATGACCTCATTAGCATTTTAAAGAGATCACAACAAGCTATGGCTGACTCTGAGAAGGATGGGAATCCCAGAACATTTGATTGCACTAATGCGAAACCTATACTTGGACCAAGAGGCAGTCATCAGAACAGAGCAGGGAAACATTACATGGTTCAAAATAAAGAAGGGGGTTCATCAGGGATGTATTTTGTCTCCATACCTTTTCAATCTGTATGCAGAACAGATCATCCACGATGCTGGGCTGTACAAGGAAGAATGTGGCATCAGGATTGGTGGAAGAGTCATCAACAACCTGAATTATGCAGATGACACAACCCTGCTTGCTGAAACTGAAGAGGTCCTGAAGTGCTTGCTGCAGAAGGTCAAGGACTGCAGCCTTCTATATGGATTGAAGTTCAACATCAAGAAAACAACTGGGCCAATTGACAACATCAGTATGGATGGTGAAGAGATTGAGATAGTTAACAGTTTTAGTTTACTTGGCTTCACAATCAACACTCTTAGTAACAGCAGCCAGGAAATCAAGAAACGAATTGCATTGGGAAATTCAGCTGTGAGGGACCTCTCAAGAGTACTGAAGAGCAACGACATCAGGCTGGAGACTAAGGTGTGCCTGATCCGGGCTATAGTCTTCGCAATTGCGTGCTATGCATTAGAGAGTTGGACAGTGAATAGAGATGATAAAAAGAGAATTGATACCTTTGAGCTGTGGTGCTGAAGAAGAGTATTGAATGTACCATGGACTGCTAGGAGAACAAACAGGTTTGTCCTGGAGAAGGTGAAGCAGGAATGCTCCTTGGAGTCAAGGATTCTGAAGCTTCGTCTGACATACTTTGGGCATGTTCCAAGGAAGGACTGGTCCTTGGAGAGGGACATCATGTTTGGAAGAGTAGAGAGGCAGCCCAGGAGAGGACGACCTTTGATGAGATGGATCAATTCTGTGACTGTAGTGCTGGGAATGAGTGCGTTTGAGATGGCTAGGTTGGCACAGGATAGAACAGCGTTTAGGGCTCTTGTACACAGGGTCACTATGAGTCGCAAGCGACTTGATGGCACATAACAACCACAATACATCATTTGATTTTTTGACTGCTGCTTCCATGGGCGTTGATTGTTAGATCCAAAGTAAATAAAATAATCGACAACTTTAGCCTTTTTAAAAAAATCATGATGTTGCCTATTGGTCCAATTATGAAGATTTTTGTTTCCTTGATCTTAAGATACTGAAGCTATAATCTCTGATCTTCTTCAGTAAGTACTTTAAGTCCTTATCACTTTAGCCAGATAGATGGGCCAGCTTATATCTAAGATCATCAGATTGAAAAGTTTATGCAAAGCAGGAGAAAGGAATTATAAAAACTACTTAGTGCAGATTTTTCATAGTGAGAGAAGAAACTTAATCAGTGTCAAATTATGAGTAAGAGGCAGATTAATAATTTTGATGTGTCAATTATTGAATGTTTTTATACACACAGTAATCAATGCAGCATTAATGAAAGAAAGAAGCACTAAAAGAAAACTATGCAGCCTAAAGATATAAGAGAACAATACATTGTGTGTGTGTGTGTGTGTGTGTGTGTGTGTGAAACCATAATTACATAGCATTGAGTTTCACAAGCATTTATACAATTAAAAGATGGTATAATGGAAACACAACATTAGCATGAGCATCTGTGAAGACAGAGCATCTAAAACCCTAAGTTGAAAAGACCACTGGTATCTTTCTAAAACCAAACACTTGTATGTTTGTTGTTTTTGTTAAGTGCCAGTAAATTGGAACAGATTAATAACTTGAACTCACAATAGATCATCAGAGCATGCAAATCACAGTGGGAAGAGATTACCCATTTTTCTTCAGCAAAGTCAATGGATTCCAACTACCACTCTTTTGTTGCCAGTACAACTCCTTCCCTCTAGGCCACCAGAGGCCCTTGAAGATTGGAGGAGTCAGTATTTTTCTGGCCTTGGCTGTGTGAAGGGTTAATCTTTGTGATATTCCTGTGCTCAGTGTCCTGGGATGCAAGTGAAGACATCACTCACATATGTTGCTGAAATATGGATCTGGGCCAACACTGCTTGGCCAGCAGACCTGACAGGGAAAGCTGTGAGCCCAGTGATCATAGCAATCAAATTATCATGGTGGCCTCCAGTTGACTTCACAGGTACCTCCTGCCTACTTGGAGACCTCCAAGGACTCTGTGCCTAATGATTATCCCAATGCAACTTTAATTTTCTGACTGCTGGTGCCAAGGATGTAGAATGTGAATTTGAGCAAGATAAAAATCTTTAACACTTCAATCCTTTCTCCATATATCATGATGCTCCCTATTGGCCCACTGGTGAGGATTTCTGGTTTTTTTTATTTTGAGATGCAACCCATATTGGAAGCTGTAGGCCATAATTTTCTGCAGCCAGCAAGCACTTCAAGTCCTCCTCAGTTTCAGGAAGCAAGTTTGTCTCTCATCTGTGTAACACAAGTTGTTCATTAGTCTTCCTCCTGTTGCCAAATTCTTCTTCATAAAGTCCAGCTTCTTGAATGATCTATTCTGTATGTAGATTGCAAAAGATATGGAGAAAGGCAAAATCTTGAGGAAAACTTCAAAAGAAGATGGAAGGAACACACAAGTCACTGTACCAAGAATTAGCTGATAGAGAACCATTTCAGGAAGTAGCTTAGGATCATGAACCAATGGCAATATAGAGAGATATTCAAACTGCCCTGAAGGCACTAGGAAAAAATAAGGCCCCAGGAACTGAAGGGATACAATTGACGTAGTTCAACAAACAGATGAAACCCAGGGCATGCTCAGCAGGCTGTGCAGTCATTGTTGTTGATTGTCGAGTCGAGCATAAGTCAGTGACTCTATGAACAAAAGACTTGAAGCCTTTCTATAACTATTGTTGTTTCTCAGAGTGCAGTCACTAGAGATACATTAATCTGGTTGTCAGGCCAAAAGTTGAATACAGAGTTACCATATGACCCAACATTCTCAATGTAAATGTATTTTACCCAGAAGTGAAAAAATGAAAAGAAAAAAATAAAAGGGAAAAAAAGTATCACTCTTCTCTGGCACCAGGGATATCATTGTTGATGTCAGATGGATCCTGGCTGAAATTAAGGAATACCAGAAGAATGTCTAGTTATGCTTCATTGACTATGCAAAGGCATTTGTCTGCATGGATCCTAAAAAGGGGAGGATGACAGTGAGAAGAATGGGAGCCCCAGAGCACTTAATTGTGCTCATGTGGAACCTATACCTAGACCGGGAGACTATGGTGCAAACAGAGTAGGGGAGCAGTGCATGCCTTAAAATTAAGAAGGGAGTGCAGCAGAGTTGTATTCTCTCTCCATGCCTATTCAATCTGTATACTGAGCAAATTATCCGAGAAACTGGACTCTATGAAGAGGGGTGTGGCATCAGGATTGGAGGGAGAATCATCAATAATCAGTTAACACCCTTGGTACCAGGAGTCAGAAAATATGGAGATTCATTGCACTGGGAAAATCTGCAGTTAGGGAGCTCTCCAAATTATTCATGAGTAATGGTGTCAATTTGAAGACTAAGGTGAGTCTGACTAGGGCCATACATACTCTTTCCTATCACTTGGTATGTATGCAACTGAGAGCTGGACAATGAATAAAGATGACAAAAAAATTGACACCTTTGAGCTGTGGTGTTGGAGATGAGCACTGAACATTTCATGAACGGGTCTTTGGAGGCAAGAATGATGAGGCTTCCTCTCACATACTCTGGGCATGTTGTGATGCTGGGAAGGGTGGACGGTTGGTGAAGGAGAAGAGCCTCGACCAAATGGATTGACACGGTGACTGCTGCAAAGGGCTCTTGTGGGTCAGTAAGAGTGAGGATGGCACAGGACAGAAGAGGGTTTGGATTGTTTGTTCATAGGGTTGCTATAAGTCGTACTAGACTCCACGGCACCTAACAACAACAACAACAACAACATAACTCCTGCTTTCGCCAAACCCAGTTATTCCAATTTAGAAGCTCCTCAGAAATTGCGCTGCCAACACAAAAGCTTGTGTTTTGAATCCTCCAGCTGCTCCATGAGAGAAAACAATCTCCGTCCATGCAAATTAAACTATCTCTGAAAAACGCTGGAGAATCAGCTATGAATCCGTTCAGACCTCAACAGCAACAACAACATCCTTTCAGATAATTGAAAAGACCATGGCCTAAACAAACAAAGACCTTGGCCTGAATCAGGCACACCTTAGTTTTCAAATTGGTATTGCTTCTCAATAATTTGGAGCAATCCCTGACTGCAGACTTTTCCAATGCAATATGTCTCCTGATCTCTTGACTGCTGGTACCAAGGGTGGGACTTGATTGTGGATCCTAGTAAGATGAAACAGTGGACAATTTAAATTTCTTGAGGAGAGGGTGGTTACAGCTGTAGTCTCAGCCAGCGGGACACCCAAAGGTGTAAGAGTGGAGTTGAGCGGAATCATCAGGCAACCAGACCTTATCTGGTTGGTGAGCCCCGCGGATCCGTGCGCTTCTTGTCTTGACCCAGAGGTTCCAGCAGAGGGCGCAGGGGCGCTATCGCCCTGGGGGTGGCGAGTCGCCTCTCTAGCCAGAGTCTGGTCATAGAGTCGCGAGGCTGCTGTCCCCGCGGCAGGGAAGAAGCCGGAAGTCCAGCGGCTCCGGGTGTCGCGATGGAGGAGACCGCGTACGAGTCGGTTCTCTGTGTCAAGCCGGAGGTTCACGTCTACCGCATCCCGCCGCGGGCCACCAACCGGGGCTACAGGTGACCACCATGCTCTTGGCCAGGCGATAGCCCTAAGTAACTCCTGCCCCGACACACCCACTGCAGGAACCGTGGACGGGTCCCAGCCAGTTTAAGGGCTAAGGGGGAGAGTATGCTGCCATTGCGTCCAGTGCGAGGCCGGGAGACCCAGGCTTTAGGGATCTTAGCTGGGGGTGGGGTGGGGTGGAGGGGGAGGTGTTATCCTAAACTTGAGCGGCTTGTGTGTGTGTGTCACCCTAAACTTGACCCAGGGGGTGTGTGGGGGAGGTGTTACCCTAAACTTGACACAGGGGTGTGTGTGTCGGTGTGTTAGTTACCCTAAACCTGGCCGGAGGAGTGTGTGTGTGGTGTACCCTAAACTTGGCCAGAGTGGGGGGTGTACCCTAACCTTGGCCGGGGTGTGTGTGTGTGTGACTGTCAGTGTGTCTGTTGGTTACCCTCAACTTGGCCGGGGTGTGTGTGTATGTGCCAGTTACCCTAAATTTGGCCGGGGTGTATGTGCGTTCCCTAAACTTGCTAGGTGTGGGGTGGGGTGTGTGTGTGTGTGTGTGTGTGTTGGTTACCCTCAGCTTGGCTGGGGTGTGTCTATATGTGCCAGTTACCCTAAATTTGGCCGGGGTGTGTTGCGTTCCCTAAACTCGCAAGGTGTGTACTAGGTTCCCTACACTTGGCGAGGGTGTGTGTGTGTGTTGTTTTTCTTAGCCATGGCCTTGCAGGGATCCTTGAAAAGCTTTCAAAGGGTGAAGGATCCTGTCATCCGGCGGAAATCCCCAAGGGGAAGGAAGGGAGCCGTGAACCAGCTGAAAGGGCCTGTCCCAGGGAGTTTTAAAAAAGATGCCAGAACCCCAGAGCCCCTCCCAGCCCTGCTCCCTCCTCACTAATTTCTTCCCTGATCACCATCTGTAAGAGGTGGAGAGAAATCCAAGTGCCCTTCTCTGATGAAATGCTCCCCTGAGTAGACAGTAAACAGTGTAGAGTATTTGGGGAAGGGAACTCTGAAAACTCCTGGAGGAGAGAGGAAGGGCTTCCAAGGAGATTTCCTTTCATTCTGTACATCTCCCCCCACCCTACCACCCCCAGCCCCTGTTTGCATTTGTCTCTGTGTGTGTGTGTTCCCTAACAAAAGAAAATGAAAATATTGAACAAAAACAGGACACCTGATACAAACAACCTGGCCTGTGGCTGTTTTGTGCCATTTGGTGTTGTGGGAATGGTGATAATTTCAGGTGTGGACAGCGATGATGACAGAGTTCGTCCTAGTCATTTAGGAATACACAATTGGCCTGCACCACAGGAACAGGGGAGTGTGCCCTTTCAGACCTCTTGTTAAAGAGCTGATACATCCATGACATAATTTTGAAATAGTTTAAAAATAACAATAGTAACAAGTTGTTGTTTGCTGTGGAGTGCAAACCCATCCCAAAGCTGACTCTCTAGTGGGTTTTCAGAGGCAAGTAATGAATGGGAGGAGATTGCCCATCCTTCTCCCACAGAGCAGCTGGTAGATTAGAACTGCATGCCTTCTAGATTGCAGTACAGCTTCTTACCACTGCTTTTTCTACAATTTGGAGATAAGGGTGATATCCTGGAACATATCAAACTGTGAATAGGTCTGTAAGCCAGGATAGTTATCAATCGGATCCATCTTTGGGGTCTTTAGGAACATTGATTGGGAGGGGCCTTCTTGACCTCTAGAGAATGAGATTACCAGGCGAGCAAGGGTCAGGGCTGGCTGGAATGGCAGAGAGGAAACTTCTAGGCTCTACATGTTAGCCTCAGCCCTGCCTAGGCTGAAGCGCTTGTCCGTGGCCTCAGTGAGGGGAACTGAAACTCAGTCTGCTGAATTGTGAGTTGAGATTTTGCATTTGTGTCTCGCGAAACAACCTGTGTCTGCAGTTAGGATGTCTCATGAGTTCTTGAGAACTGGCCCATGCTTTGAAATTTCCAAGAAAAGCCTGCTGGAAACTCCCAAGGGTGTTGCTATTTGGGGTTTCACCAAGTTCCTTTTAGAACTGAAACGTGAAGGTCTTTAAAAGAGGTAGTTGTAGGTCCATGGTTTTTGACTTGCTTTCTGCCACGGGCACCTTTGAGAATGTATTTTTGGAGGACTCATTCTCTCTTCCCACATATACTGGTTCTCTCCTTTTTCTTATTATTGATTATTCTCCTCTCTGCTTTTTATCCCAAGGCGTCTGGCCACCATAACTTGGCAATATAGAGACACCCATTGTAGAGAGTTTGCAACAGAGCTCCTAGAGTAAGACAGAGTAGGAAGAAGGATCGGCCATCTACTTCTGAAAAAAACAGGCCTTTGAAAACCCTATAAACAGAGAAGCGCGGGTAGTGACAGTATTAGTGAAGTATTTGAACAATATTTAAAAAAGGAATATTCCATGACACAAAAGTTTTATGAAATTCAGATTTTATTGGCCATAAAGTTTTTTGTTTGTTTTATTTTGTTTGCCCATAAACTTTTATTGAAATACAGCCAGGCTCCGTAGAAACTATTTGATTACAATGTTCAAAGCACCAATGTGTTCGCGGATTTGTGACTGCTTTCAAACTATAATACAACAATTGAGTATTGGCAACAGAAACAAATTAAAAAAATACTTCCTGCTCTTTTACAGAAAAGCACTGCCATCTCCTGACCTAGAACTAGCACACATACCCTTCTCTTTGTTTTCCGTGGCTCCGGTGTCGAAGCAGGAGCCTCCAGCGGTGGCTTAATGGGTTTTGTCCCCTTAGGGCCGCGGAATGGCAGCTGGACCAGCCATCGTGGAGTGGCCGCCTTCGGATCACTGCAAAAGGGCAGGTGGCCTACATCAAGCTAGAGGACAGGACCTCAGGTAAAGGCATAGGAGACCTGTAGGGGAATGAGGGGCCACAGCTCCTGTTTCTTACATGGGGAAAGGTCGGGGCCTGGCCATGCCACTCGAGGTTCATGGAAACTTCTGGCAATCACACATCCCATTTTCTTTAAGCTGCCATCTGGCAGCCTTTGTTGTAGAAAACACTGTCCGCAGGTATAAAATGGAGGGCTTCTGTGAAGCACCCATTTATTTTCAAGTCTTTAGGAAAAGAATTTGTTTTTGAGGCCAAGGGAGGGAAGGCCTGCAGGTTGTTCTTCAGAGGAAGCCCTGGCGCTTGTTTGCCTTGAAGACAGGATGGAAGTGCACAGCCCCCTGCTGCCCGAGTCCTGATCCTTCCTCAGGAATTTTGTTTATCTGCTAAATGATAACGCAAGGCCGGCATCTCTCCTGGTCTCTTCTCTCTCTCTCTCTCTCTCTCTCTCTCTCTCTCTTTCTCTCTGTCAGAGGAAAAGCAAATCTAGGGCAGAATTGGGGTCAGCTGACAGATGTCACCTTTGAGGAAATCTCTCGGAAGCCGTGCCCCACCAGTGCCTCTGAGTGAGCTGTGAGGATAGCACTACTGAGAACAGTCCCAGCCCCAGAGCCCGCGTTAAGTGCCTTCTCAGTGTGGTCCCCCAGAATTTGGTTGTAAATTATTTTCGGTGGGTAAAGATTTTCCTTTATAAGATGGAAAAAAGTGCAGAGATTTCAAAGCAGAACTGGCTGCCTCTTCTCATAACTGCAGTGCTCCCGACTGAGCTGTGAGACCTTGGGCAAGCTTTGTGACTTCCAGCACATTGGCCTCTTTGTTGTAATGGAGAGTGTGTTAATTCCTTTTGCCCAACACTGCTGGAGAAAACAAATGAGTAGATATTCATCAGATTGCTTTATGAAATGCAACGTGACCCCAGACACTAGTTTGTTCTGAAACATGGAGTTGGCAGGATCAATACTGGCTGCTGGGCAGTTGGGAAAGAACTCTTTCCGTAAGAATTGCCAGAATATCCAACATAATGCCACAAGGGAATATGGCAGCCCTCCCATCTTCTGGAGGTCTTTGGGACTATGACTGACATGACTACCTGGGATCACCATCGCTGTTGAAGGCAGAGTCTCAGCTTGAGGAGCCACCGTAATAGAGGTGGGGGTCATTCCAGTGAGATAATGAGTGTATCACTCTAGGCCAGGGAGTCTCAGCCTCCGTCCTGTTGACATTTGGAGCCAGAGGAATGACTGATGTGGTATTGTAGGATATTTCTCATCCCTGGCCCCACAGAATGCCTGCAGCATTCCTCCAAGTTTTGACAGCTAAAAATATCTCCAGACATTGCCAGATGTCCTTAGAGAAGGAAGAAGACTGTAATCCTCCCTAGTGAGATCCTCTGCTTTGGGCTGAAGGCCAGAGCAAGAAACACTGATCGAAGCTGCAGGCTCTAGTCCCTTTGGTTTTGATTCAGTTCATCAGCTTTGATCACACAGTCACTTTTGAATCACAGGACCCAACAACCCAGTAGAAAATACTTGGTTAAACACTCAAGCACTAACGAGGTCAGCACATGGGATAATAACATCAGTCACTGAAGCTCATCAAGGGTATGCTGTACCATGAAGATCTGTAGTTGATGAAAGAATCCATAAAGCCAGTCAAACTCCCCGTCTCCAACACTGAAGTAAACCAGTACCTGAGAGCCTGGCTTCGGACCCCAAGGGTCTTGGCAGGTAATATGAATGGCTGAAGCACGCAGAATGGGGCTTTCTGCCTATCATTCTCATGTACCAGATTTAGTAGAACTTTTAGCGGTTTTTTTTTTAAAGCATGTATGTGTGTGTGTGTGTGTGTGTGCTTGTGATAGATTGAATTATGTCCACCTCTCCCCAGATAATATAAATCTTAGCTGAAGAATTGATGCCTGAATTGTGGTGTTGGTGAAGAATATTAAATAAACCATGGTCTGCCAGAACAAACAAGTCTCTCTTAGAAGAAGTATTTCTTAGAAGTGTTTCTTAGCAGTAAGAATGACAAGATTGCCTTTCATGTTTTTAGACATGTTATCAGGAGAGCACAGATCCTGGAGAAAGACGGCAGCAGCATGATTGATAAAGTAAAGGGTTGTTGAACAAGAGGAAAACCTCCGTGAAGTGAATGAACGCAGTGTCTGCACCATAGGCGTCAGAGGCTGTCAGGGTGGTGCGGGACAGGGCATGATTTCATTCTGCTGTGTAGGACCTGTGAGATGGTACTGACTTGATGGTACCTAATATCAACACACTTGTGGTGGTGTTCTCATTTGAGAATGGGCTCTTTTGTTGCACTCTTTGGGCGAGATTAATACAAAGTGCATATTAATTTAGTGAGATAAGAGACTAAACAATAAACAGGCAAGCTAACAAGGAGAGATGAGAGAAGAAAGATGCCAAGCACATGAAGATTGCCCAAGAAAGAATTTGAAGCTTTCCCTCAGATCTGACCAAGAGAGAAAGCCTACCGCTGATGTCGCTGTTCTGAATTAGAACTTGCAACTTCTTTTTTTTTTTTTCTATAATTATATTTTATTAATTTTCATAAACATTTACAGAGATTTTGGGCTTCCACTCATTCATTGTTGCACTATTCTCTCTACCCTCCTCCCAGTTTGTTCTTGTCCAAATGCCACAGTGCTTGTCAAAGCCAGTTCTGATTAATCTTCTTTGTCAGTGTATCCTTTGCCATTCCCTATCACTCCTCCCTGAGAGAGACTTCACCCTGAGTCATAAGGAAAAGGGGATGGCGTATTCTCTTAGCTACTTCCTGCTGAAAAGGGACGCTGTGGGTTTCAGGGTGAAGATCTTCTCTCACTACTCTAAAGGGCCCCTTTGGCAGTAGGAAACACATAGACTATTATGGAGATTGATTTTGGAATTCAGATGCACTCTTATTGATTGTGCTTGGCTGTACATGTACATATCCTTCAAGATGTATCATGGGGGTGTTGCAACCTAGAAGACACAAATTTGACTAACAAGTTATAAGTACATGAGTCCAAAAATTATGGAAAAGTAAAAGAAAAGATTCTTTCATTGTTTTACAAACCCTCCCCCAGGTCCCCTCCACCATGCAGCCCTCGCTCTAGTCTCCTGTGAGAACTTGCAACTTCTTAAACGGTGAAAAAATACACTTCAGTTTCTTAGACAGCCGTCCACTTATCAATATTCCTGTTATAACAAGGCTAGGTAACAAAGACCAATGTATTTTCATTATTAGGTGATATTGAAAAATATACAGCAGACATACACGACCAGTTTCTCCATGTAAATTTAACAACTTTGATTACATTCTTCGAGTTGTGCAATCATTCTCACCTTCATTTTCCAGATTGGTCCTCCCCCATTAATACTAAGTCACTGCCGGCTAAGTTTCCTGTCTGATATTTTGAGTTGCTGATGTCAGAACTTTTTACTTTAAGGGAAGCCAGAAATAATGGGTTATTTTACATGTAATCTGATGTTGAAATGTTTGAAGTCAATTAGATTTTAAAAAAAAAGCTTATGGGGCATGACCTCCTTTGACTTAGACCTTTCTGTGGTTGGATTGATGGTAATCAACCACCAAGACTGGGTTTGACTGGAATCCCAGAGGAAGGTGGCTGGCCACCTCGCTTGGACAAGTGCTGACCCCAGGAGTGGGATAGGAGCTTCAGGCTGGAGGGGCTCCTGGCTCACTCCTTCTGTTTTCAGGGGAGCTCTTCGCTCAGGCCCCAGTGGACCAGTTTCCTGGCACAGCTGTGGAGAGTGTGACAGATTCCAGCAGGTACTTCGTTATTCGCATCGAAGATGGAAACGGTAAATGTGAATCCTGGTGCTTCCTCCTCTTGAGAAAGGTGTTTTCCTCTGTCTCTAGAATGTGGACTTGATTGTGTCTTGTCCCCCCAGGGCGACGGGCATTTATTGGAGTTGGCTTTGGGGACCGAGGCGATGCCTTTGACTTCAATGTTGCGTTACAGGATCATTTCAAGTGAGTGGTACCCAGAGACATGCTTATGCCTCCTCCCTCCTTGCCCTGCCTGGACAGAATGATTTCCCAGTTGAGGAGGCTCGAGTGATCATGTGTGATCTCCCAGGTAGGACACTTGTGTGGTTGTGTGTAATCTCCCAGGTAGGATGCTTGTGTGATCATGTGTGATCGCCCAGGTAGGATGCTTGTGTGGTCGTGTGTGATCTCCCAGGTAGGATGCTTGTGTGATCTCCCATGTAGGATGCTCATGTGGCTCTGTGTGATTGGCCTGTTGGCAGAGCTTCTGGAAGACTGAGACATTCTCCCTCAAGGCAAGCCCCATCTTGTCTCCACTCTGCCAGTCCCTGTCTCTCCTTTGAAGTCACCTGCTTTTACTGAGGCCCATCTCTGCCATCCTGATCAGCTGCCACTGTGAAGCCATGACGCATTTCCCCCAGCAGCCAGAGCTCTTCACAGCCTCCCTTGGCCTTCCTGGTCCTGCTCTTCCATGAAATAAGAAGTGGACGTTGGATTCCCAGGCTACTCACCAGCTATCCTAATAGTCTTTTAAGAAGCTGAATATCTGCCAGGGAATACTGCACCCCCTTCTGCAGGGTTCTGCTCCTACCCTTTGGCTGCCAGCAAGTGGTTTGTGTCTGACCACTCATTCAGGCACCTTGGGCTCTTCCCTGACCAGGTGCTCTGCTTGAGTGAATATGTTACGGTGGCTCTTTAGGAGGTGGGAGGCCTTTGTGTCACTCATTACTTTCTGGACATCTGTCTGGTCTCACCATCTGGTTGATGACCCTTTGGAGGGTAGTAGAGACCTTATCTCAGTTCTTATGCTAAGTACTGGGCAGGGCCAAGTTCTAAAATTTCTTGAAGGCCAATGAGTGCAGAATTCTTATGGAAATTCTTAGATAATTCTTAGAGAATGTCATCCCATTTGCTTATGAGGAAGCTGAGATCTATGCAGCTGTCAGAGCCAGAATTTGAATTCAGACCTAAGTCCCTACCTGTGTACTTTCTGCCTCAAATGTCTCAGCCTGGGCCAATGGCAGAAGATGAATGAGTGCAGTGCACTAGATCTCATCCTTCCTCACCTTTTTATGTTGGTTCTCTCCTCAGGTGGGTGAAACAGCAGAGTGAATTTGCAAAACAAGCCCAGAACCCAGACCAAGGCCCCAAATTGGACCTGGGTTTCAAGGAAGGGCAGACTATCAAGCTCAACATTGCGGTGAGTCCTACACTCTTTTCACTGTTTTGACCTTGGCCGAGTGGTTACATACAGTAGTCAAAGCCAAGCCAAGCCAGAACCCATGTTTCCTTTCTCACAGTTTAGTTCCATCAGTTCAGCAGATGTTTATTGAGAACCTGCCTTGTGCTGTGTGCTTCACCAGGGGCTAACAAGAGTCCTGTGCTCTTACAAATTCAGAGTTGAGCTGAGGCAGACAATAGAAGATGCAGTATAACAGAATGAGAGAGGTCCTCAGTACAACAGGATGGGAGAGGATACCCTGGACTGGGGTGTCCTGAATGCATCCAGAGGAGGGACATTCAGCCTAGAGTTGAGGGAACCAAGGGAGGCTTCCTGGAAGAAGTGACCTGTATACAGGTAATGGGTTAGAAGGTGGTTTGAGCAAGAACAGCATTTGCAAAGTCTCTGAGTTGAGAAGGAACGTCAAGTCTTTGCCCTCAGAGCTGGCCTCTCTGATTACTGGCATGGCATCAGAAGAGGGATCAGTGTGCTCATCCCAAGCTGTGTTGAGGCGTTGAGCTTTGGATAAGGAAGTGTTTGGGAGCTCCCAGGGGTTGGGTGACTGCCAGTGAGCCTCTGAGCAGCGGATGTCACGAGCAGAGCAGCTTTTACTGGTCATATGGATCGGTTCCCATGTCTTTGCTTTGAGCTCCTTCTCTCCTCTTTGTACCTCACACTCAGCAGTCAGTTCCTCTGAGCTCAGGAAAAGCTTGGCTATAAGAGTGGGATGGAGGTGGAGATTGAGTCAGAGCCCTAATTTTGGGGTGGGGAGCAAGGATCTAATGGATTTGTAATGAAGTAACTATAACCCTAAAACAGTGCTCTTCCTCCTTACTTACCATCTCTTTCTCCTCTTTTCTGCTTCATGCTGGTGATGATTTGGGACCCTTGAAGTTGGCCAACTGGCCCTTAAGAGAAAATACAGGTCAAACCAGTGGACTGGTTGGGATGTGATTCTTGGTCTTGCTTGGAGAAAACTAACATTTAATGAGCATCTACGTGGGCCAGGTAGTGTTTTCAGGCACTTTCTCATATGAAATAAATCTCCCCCTTCCACAGATGAGGACATTGAAGCTCAGCAAGGTTAGAGTACTTGCCAGCACCTTAAGCACAGAAGTAACTGGCAAATCAGGACACACACTAAAAGCGTTGAGGTCTTTGGACTCAAAGCTGTGGTCTCACATTTGGTTCAGCACCTCCTTTCCCCTGAAGAAGGGAATCATGCTGTTTCCATCTTTGAAACTTACTCTGGTTTCTTGCTCACACTTGGTTGGTTGTTTTTTTTCCTGACTCTTTCATGACGTCTAATAAGATGCCTCAAATAATGTGTACAGTCCGTAAACACAGAACTCAATGAGTTAGTTAAAAACAGAACTTACCCAGGTAAACCAGCACCCAGACTAAGAAGCAGCACCAGCATGCTGGAAGCCCCTCCTCCTGCTCCATCTACCCCAGAGGAACCAGCCGCTTTGAGTACCCTAGATGTTGCCTCTCTTTATTTTTTATTAATTGAGTTGTAGACTTTATACTCTTTTGTATATGACTTTTTCATTTAATATATTTATGAGATTCATCCATTGTTATATATATTTATCCTCATTGTTGTGATATATTCCATAGTAAGGTTATACATATCAATTTTCTGTTTTATTGCTGATGGACATTGGGTAATTCCGATATTGAGACTGGTATAAGCAGTGTCATTGTGAATGTTTGAGTCCATGTCCTTTGGTGCAGATGTTTGTTTCTGCCATGGGTCATATCTCATTGCTCAGCTTTAGTAGAAAGGTTCCCCTTTTCCAGTTTACCCTCGCACGAACAGTGTACAGATGTTCTGGTTGTTCTTAATCCCTAGTCAATACTGAGAATTTTCACTGTGATGATTTTGGTAAGTGTATAATGTTATATAATTTAAGTTTGCATTCCTCTGCTCATGAAGGAAGCTCACTTTTTAAAACATTCCCCATAGTTTTAGAAGGTGAGGCATCAAATACAGCTCAGCACAATCAAGGTGGGTCACTGCTCTTGACCACATTTTGTTATACAGATGTTTGGGGCGTGGAGATGACAGTGGCTCTCTGCTCCTGGGGTTCTCTCATAGCAGGTGGGACTCAAGCAGCACTGACTCATTTGCATTCCTGCCTTCTCTAGAGCATGAAGAAGAAGGAAGGAGCTGCGGGGACACCCCGACCCCGGCCCGCCAGCACAGGAGGACTGAGCCTGCTGCCTCCGCCCCCGGGGGGAAAAGCTCCCACCCTCATCCCTCCCCCTGGAGAGCAGTTGTCTGTGGAGGGGACCCTCACCCAGTCAGGAGTTGCTTCCAGTTCAGGTCAGTGCAGAGTGGTGCGAATTAGTGTGGTTGCCATCAAACTGATCTTGACACTTGGAGAGCCCTGCGTGTGTCAGAACAGATCTGTGCTCCACAGATAGTAGCTGATTTTTCAGAACTAGGTCTCCAGGCCTTTCCTCGAGGTCCGTCTGTGTGTACTTGAACCTCCAGTCTTTTGGTTTAGCACTTGAAGCACTGTATCTCCAAGTAAAGTGCAGGACCGCCTGCTTCACATTGCTTGGATTAGGAGGCAGGAGTCTTTATTCTGACTGCTGCTCTCCGTGTTCTTTGGATGTTACTGAGGGCTGAGATCCACTGCCGCCATATATACAAATGTATATAAATGTTTTGTTGTTAATGATGAGAATGTATACACAAAATTAAAACCAATTCAAGTTTCTGTACATACAATTCGGTGACATAGAGTACATCCTGTGACTTGTATAACCTCTCATTCCCCTTTTCCAAGTTATTCCTCCTGCTGGTTCTGCACCCCCCACTCCCACCCCGCCCCTGGCTCTGTTGGCCTCGTAGAGAGAGAGTTGAGTTACTGTCCTAAAGTGGGTGCCTCTGACATTTCAAATACACCAGAGCATCTGTAGGAGAAAAGTGGTCAATCTCCTCCTGTGCAGTTTACAACCCTGAACACCCGCTGGCGGGTCTGCTGTGAGTCAGTTCTGACTCAACGGCAATGAGTGATGATGAGTGAATGATGATTTGAGTAAAAGTTTACAAAGCAAATTGATTTTGCATTCAACCATTCATCCACATTTTGTTTTATGGTATTAATTACTTATACTCTGTGGTGCTGGAGAAGAGTATTGAATGTTCCATGGACTGCCAAGAAAACAAACAGATCCATCCTAGAGAGGGTTAAACCAGGCTACTCCTTGGAGGCAAGGATTCTGGGGCTTCGTCTGACATACTTTGGGCATGTTGTAAGGAGAGAGAGGTCTTTGGAGAAGGACACCATGCTGGGTAGAGTGGAGGGACAGCGCAGGAGGGGAAGAGCCTCTATGAGGTGGATTGATTCAGTGACTGGGGTAATCGGGATGGGTGTGTCAGAGGCAATGCGATTGGCACAGGATAGAGCAGGGTTTAGGGCTGTTATACATAGGATCGCTATGAGTCGCAAACGACTCGACGGCACATAACAACAACAACATGATGTAAACACTTACTTCTCATTTCTTCTCTGTCTCTCAATTCTATTAAGCCTTCTCTCCTGCCCCTTCCGGCCTTGCCTCTATCACTGTGCAAATGCTGCTCCTTTTGATTTTATGTGGCTGATTATTGTAGGGAGCATGTGCTTCTCTGGTGTTACTCACTGTATAGGTCTCTGTGTTGTTCAGCATGGGAAGCTCTGGTGGCTCACTCCATAGAGAGTAGAGCTGCTCACCCAAAGGTGCGTCTCTGGTAGTTCAAATCCATTAACGCTTCCCTGGGAGAAAGATGGACAGTCTCCTTCCTTGTGATATACAGTCTTGGGAAACTTGCTGGAGGGTCAACCTGTGAGTCACTTCCAACCCCACTGTAATAATGAGCTTTCGAGTTCAGCCGAAAGTTGAGCCATAGGTTAATTTTGTTTCATGTTCAAAGGGTGACTAAGGGACATAATCTTAGAGGTCTACCAGTCTCTTTCACATCAGAAAGCCTGGCCATTTGGGGTGGGAGGGGTTCATTCTACCTTGTTTTATTAAAGGCTGTACATTAAATTGTTGTTGTTACATGCTGTCAAGTCCCTTGCAACTCATAGTGACCGTATGTACAGCAGCTCTGAAGCCTGCCCTGTCCTGAGCCAGTCTTACTAATTCCAACACACCAACCCCCATTGCCAGTTACTATATCAATCCATCTCATCTGGGGTCTTCTTCTCCTGCACTGCCCCTCCACCCTTCGATGTCCTTCTCCGAGGACCTGTCTCTCCTGGCCACATGCCCAGAGTATGTGAGACGGAGCTTCAAAATCTTATTTCAAATGAAAAGTAGTTTTTATTATTCTGTTGTTGTTGTTGTTGTTTTTATGTGCTGTCGAGTCGCTTGCGACTCATAGCGACCCTATGTACAACAGCCCTAAACTCTGCTCTGTCCTGTGCCAATCGCACTTTCTCTGACACTCCCATTCCGATTATCCCAGTCACTGAATCCATCCACCTCATAGAGGGCTAGCATTAGAATTTTAATGGAACAGAAGGCACAGCAAAACATACAGTGATTCCACAATGTTGAGAATTCATTGACATTGATGGCATTGTTGTAGTCATTCTCATTCTTCTTTACCAGGCACCTCTACTCCTAAATCAGATGCTTTCATTTATATTGTCCAAACAAGATTGGGTTCACTCTGTTCCCAGAGCTTTTATATCAGACGCTCTACCCCAAGTTAAGATAAACTCCAGACTAAACCAGGTGCCACTGAGTCCAACTCAACAGTGACCCTCCACCAGGCTGCCAAGGATACAGATCTTTACAGGGAAAGATGGCCATCTTTCTTTCACCTCTGCAGCTGGTGGACTCAAACCTGTGTCCTTGGGTTAGCAGCCCAACAGTTTACTCCTGTGTTGTCAGGGCTAAGCCTGGCCATTTTGCGTTTTGGTCTACATTTTCACCCCCTTTATCTGGACCTTCCTCCTGGTGGTTTTGAAATGATAAAGTGGAGTGCCTGGCACGGAGGTCCTGCACCAAGTCCCTGCCCTCCAGAGCTTCCATTCTAATGTCCCAGACAAGCAGTTGGCATGTCTCCAAGCAAAATGGTTTCAGATACTAAGTCGTGAATGCTCCTGTGTGGTGTCCTATCAAGTTGGAACCGACCTATAGCTAACCCTCTGACGGGTTTTCAGAACTGACATTTATCAAGTACTCATTCTGTGTTCTAAAGCCAAACTACTGGAATTCAGATTTTAGCCCACTGGCTGTGGGATTTTCAGAAACGTGCTCACTTCTCTGTGTTTCAGTTTCTCATCTCGAAGATGTTGATAATAACTAAAGAATAGCTTTGTTATGGTCATCAAATGAGTTAATCCAGTTGCAGCACTTGGAACACTGCCTTGGGGGTGGTGGTTGTTAGGTGCTTTTGAGTCACCTGCAAGATTATTGTGATGTTCACTAAATGTCAGCTTGCATTTTACTAATAATGTCATTATAGGCAATATTGTACTTGTTCATAGATGAACCCATTTAACCCTCATTCTGATCCTGTGAAGTAGTCCTATTACTGTCCCCTTGTTCGAGCTAAGGAAACAGACTTAAATGAACTGACAAAGTCACCAGGGGCAAGGATGAGTTTCAGATTAGATAATGAGTACATGGTTAACTGTAAAACAGTAACCCGTTGTGGGCTTTGGTTTTTTCTAGCCTCCCAGCCCACAGCAGATAAGAAATAGCAAACTGGAGGGAAGGTGGAGGGTGGCAGGATAGCGATTTTCAGAAGGAACCGTTTGCAGCACTGGCCCAAGCATGTCAGTATCACCCTGGCGCCCACCATGTGAGCAGACACACAGAGCTGTCAGCTGCCTTGTCACTCCTGGAGAGGCCTGCCTCAGTGCCTCAAGCAGATGTCCCACCCAGGATGTGCGCCCAGCAAGTATTTGTTGACGCACATGCTTGACTGAGGACCTTACGTGAACATGACTTGTGGGTTTGTTCTCACACTCAAGAAATTGACTCTTCAGTAAGTTTTGGACAGATTTTTTGCATAAATGACTGAAACCAAAGTCATCTTTAGGTGAGAGTGGTGTTGACGTGCAGCTCGCCGTCGCTGCCGCACCTCTACTCTCTGTTTTGTCTGGCTTTCTGTCTCTTGTCCAGGAGCCCTGCAAACATGGCACCTCATTGGTGCTTTGTTGGGGATCTTTAAAACAAGAGGTGAAACGGATAAAGAAATACTTAACTCTTCTCTCCTTCTCTTTTCCCCCAACCCCCTTGGACAGTAGGAGGTGCAGCTGTGTCCTGGCCGCAGTCCGTGCCTGCCCCCGCTGACATCTGGGGGGACTTCACCAAGTCCACAGGGTGAGGAGCTTTTGTTCCCGCGGTGGAACTGGGTTCAGGGCACTTCTCTAAAAACCTGCACTGCTCTCGCACCTCCATTCTGGCTGGTTCATTTCTACACAGCAGCTCAGCTTTGGCTGTTTTTAGGCTAGCCAGAGCATAGAAGGCTTTGGGCTGCTCTCCACCGTTAGGTAGCCTGGGACCATCTTTGGCAAATCTTTGTGGTCTTTAAAACCTTCTCACTAAATGCCTCATTTGTCCTCAGCTCTTCCCTCTCCCCTCCCCTCCCCTTCTCCCCAGCTACCCGGAACTCCGGGCTGACAGTCAAAAGGCCTGGTTTCCAGCTTTGGCCCAAATCCTCATGAGACCTCTCTTAGATCTCTTGCCCTCTCTGGCTCTATAAAATATCAGATCTTCTTCACTTAAGTCATGGTGAAAAATGTCAGATTCCTGTTGCACCATTATGTCTGTATGCTCTAATACAGGGTCAGTGAACTTTTTCTTTAAGAGCCCAGATAGCAAATATATGGGGCTTGCTGGTGAAATATACTATTGTTACAGCATGAAAGCAGCCATAGTGGTAAATAATAAATGCACCTGAGGATGTCCCAATAAAATTTTATTTATAAAAACAAGCTGAGTGCCCAGTTCGTCTTGTGGACTGTGGCTTGCTAAACCCCACTCTAAAACATTCAGGGACTCACTTCATGGAGTTCTGTCCACAGAGAGAGAAGACAATGTACTTGCTTTGTGTATTCAAACACCTAACCCCCTACATCTCCCTATTCTTCTTACAGGTCACCATCTAGCCAGACTCAGCCAGGAACCGGCTGGGTCCAGTTCTGACTTGAGCACATTCTTTTCTTCATATGACTTCTGGAAAGGAGCCACTTCATCTTGGCCAAATGAAAGAGGATAAAACACTCCCTGCTGGCCTCTGTGTTTGGAGCATGACTCTTCTCCATGCCGAGCTCCTCAGCTGACTGGGGGTGTTGGGAAGTCAGCTGCACCTTGTCACCCTAAGTGCCCGGGACCCCAGTCTCCAACCAGAACATAGGAGGAGAAAAGCTCCCAGAGCCACATGCCCTGTCTGTCCTCTTATGAGAGAGACTGAGACTTGTCCTCTTTTATCACAGTGACTTGTATTAAACACAAGGCCCAAAAACAAAAAGAAGGGGTTGCACTTGCTGCCTGGATTCAGATCAGCCCTTCTTGGGGTTTATGTGTACTGGACGGTCACTGTTCAAAAGGGGAGCTTTCCGCACCCCCATTGACTTCAGCCACTTACGATGCCTTCCGAGGAGGGCTGCCTACCTGCCAGGTAGCAGGTTTATAGGTCACAGCTTAAATAGGGGAGTATTAAGCAGCTTTTTCTTTTCAATATTTGCTTTACAAATGCTGATCTACACTAACTCCTTGTTTTTGCAAAGGAACTGCTTTCTCAGTGTCCTAGTAGGGGCCTCTGAAGCAGTCCCCTGCCAGTGCAGGACTGCCCTAGGCCTCAGGACAATGTGCAGCTCTGCTGTCATGCATGCTTTCCATGTCTTCCAGGCCACGTGTACAGTGCAGGGCCAAGGCAGGCCCTGGGAGGGTGGGCGCTGTGCTCTTGAACGTGGGTCCGCCTTCCTGTCCACAGCAGCGCTCGGGCTTGTGGTGGAGATCTTTGGCTGACTGGGTTTCTCCTTGGAGGTTTCTGAAGTGCCTTGTCTGCAAACACCTTACTTTCTCCTTCAGGGACTGTAACTGACAGGCAGAAGAAGCTGAGTGAACTGGAAGTCCAGAATTGCCTGGATTACGGGTTTGTCAGAACACTTGTGTCTGAGAACACCTCGAAATTCCTTTTATTGACTTGTCTTACCTCTCAGCTGAGAGATTTTGTGTGTGTGTATGTGTGTGTGTGTGTGTAGGGTCAAGACCATGAACTGAAAAAAAGCATTGGCCTGTTTGTAGGACCAGATTTCCTAAGATTGAGAAATAATAAATATTTTTTATTTCTGTCAGTGTCTATCAAAATGCAAAGTGTTTTTGGCATCAGGACTTTTATATCTGACTTCAGGGTCCATTCGCTGGTGTGCACGATTTAAAGTCCAGAACCAGCATGGCGACTTGGCTAAGGGAGTATTAGACACTGATGCCTTGAGGCAACCAGACCCTTCTTTGCTGTGCACACAGAAGAGTACAGGCTGTACCATCCTTGGGAAGATTGTGACTAAGAGGCTTAGATTGTTCTCTGTAGGGCCTAATTCTTTAAGGGATCTTTGGGTAAAAAAAGGTTGTATTAGAGTGGCTCTTCACATCAAGTGGAGGAGAGGTCAACTTCCAGCTGAGACTTCCCAGTAGAGAGGCCTGCCTACATAGGAAAGGGGTTCAGATGCGCAGAACTGGAAGTACTGTACTTTTCTTGCCTAAGAATTCTTAAGAGATGCTTAAAGGTGCTGTAAGAGATGCAGCTTTTCTCACTGGTTCTGGAAACATCATTCTGGTTCACGAACAGTTTTTGTTCGCTGTTGGTCAAATTGACTCCTGGCTCTTGCTGACTCCATGTGCACAGGAGGAAGTGCTTCCCAGTCCTGCACCATCCCAGTGCTTGCTCGGTTATCCGACCATTGGGAATGTAGGGAGAGAAAGTGGAAATTGAGGATCCTCCTAGCCATCGAACAAGGACAAGGCGCACATCAAAGGATTCTGGGTAGTAAACCTGTATCTATTTCATACCACATTACTACTCACTTGAACAAGAACTGCATCTTTCCAAGTGCTTGGAGGTGAGAACTAAGACAGTTAGCAGAAGCTCTTCCTTAGAAGCTATGCCATGGACAGTTGGGAACCCAGAGCTAAGCTTTGGATCTAGACTTGCTGGCTAGATGCGTGACTACAGGCTCCTTCCTTAACCAGCGCCACATAACGCCTACTGGATAGTTTGGCCCTAATTACTACTAACTAGAGTTGGGTCACTGTGAGCTGGAATCCTTTCAGTGGCAACTGTTGGTAGATGATCAAGTCAAGTAACATACCCAGAACTTTTAGCTCTGAGGAAGAGGGGGCAGCAGGTGATCAGTGAGCAGCCGTCAAGAATGTAACTGTAGGGTGCCTCACATCTGCTGGGGCATCGGATAGTTTGCTCTTGGTGACCGGCTGTAAGCCAAACTCGAAGCTTAAGGTCCTCAGGAAAACTAGAAACGCCACTCCAGGCAGTCTTGGTTTTGACTAGAGTTTGCAAATTGTTAAAGAGTTGGGTTGGGAGGTGAATACAAGGATGGTAGAGAGGAGTGTTGGGGTTTGGGAGTTTATGAGACCTGAGCTGCTATCTCTACAGTAGGGGCCTGTGAATGGATTTAAGGTGATTCCTGTGGCCCCTACTTTCTGGGATTCACATCCTTGGATAGTCCTCCTCCCTTGAGTGTGGGTGGAAGAAAATTACTTCCCTCTAACCAACAGAATAAAGCAAGCATGATGAGGCGTGAGCTCCATGATTGCGTTACAGTGATGTTGCAACAGTGGTCTTGCAAAGGGACCTGCTGTGTTGTGAGCTTCACTAGGGAGAGGCCAATTAGCATCTGGCTAACAGCCTACAAGGAACTGAGGTCCTTAGCCCAGTAGCCTCCAGACTGAATCCTGCCGACTTGAAAATGGACTTTTCCAGTGAACTGAGGATGATGTGACAGCTTTGGCAATACCTCAGTTGCAGCCAGTGAAAAGCCAGGAGCCCCAAACACACTCCTTTGGGTTGATTTGTTATGTAGCATAAGATACAGGACTATTTTCAGTCTTTTGCTAAGCTGTGCAGTGTAACAGGTGAGTTTAATACTCTCTATATTTTCCTGTTTCTACTTGCTTTGAATCTTTTCAAAAGCAACTTGAAGATTGGGTTCCATCAAGTTGATCCTGATTCTCAACAATCCTATGACAGAGTAAAACTGGTCCAAAGAATTGTCTTGGGCTCTGGTGGCTCAGTGGTAAGGAGGTGCGCTGCCAACCCAAAGACCCACACTTTGAATCCACTAACTTGCTCTGCAGGAGGACGGGCAACCCTCAACAGCCTCTGAAATCCCTTTGGGAGGGTCAGCTATGAGTCAGTTCTGAATCGACATATCTTCCTCCTTTCAAACTGCTGTGAAGGAAAGTTGGTCTCCACCCCAATCCCACCCCCCCTGCTTTCATAGGAAGGGGCAGCTCTGTTGTGCCCACTTTATGTCTGTGAGGCATTTATCACTTCTGGTCCCCTGTGGAATAAAGCCCATCCCTTGGTCATTGATAAATCTGCCACATTATGGCTTTATTTATCAACGTTAAGTCGATTGGGGACTTCATGTATCAAGTAGGTGCTGTCAGTAATACTGCTTAAGAGGGATAAAGCACCCTGGTTAAAGCATTCCATGCTAAATCCTGTGGCCAAACTGCCTGGGTTCACATCCCAGCTCTGCCACTTAGGAACTCTGTGTCTTTGGTTACATCTCCCCATCTTTTTGAGTACCCACCTCAGAAATCCTTGGCGATCTGAACCCAATTAGCTGCTCCAGTGGCATATCCTCAAGGGCATTGCATCGCTGGGCTGAAGGTTGCACGTCTCTGGCAGTCTGAGTCCATCAGCTGTTCTTTGGGAGTCTCAATGGGCAGTCTCCTCCTGTTAAGCTTTACAGCCTTGAAAACGCAGCCGAAGGTTGCTGTGGGTCAGAACCAACTCAGTGGCAGCAAGTGAGTGAGTTGCTCCTTGGGGAAATAATGCACGACTTCTCGCTCCTGTAAAGATGACAGCCTGACCAGTACTGGAGGCACTTCCCTGTGCCACAGAATCGCTCTCAGAATCAACACGGCAGCAACAGGTGTGGGGTTGTTTTTCTTTCTCTTTTCCCCCAACCTGTCTCAGTCATACTTTGATGGTTTGTGTGTTGCTGTGATGCTGGAAGCTGCCCACCGGTGTTTCAAATACCAGCAGGGTCCCCTGAGATGGACAGGTTTCAGTGGAGTTCTCAGATTTAGACAGATTAGTGAGGAAAAGTCTTTCCGAAATCAGCTATGGTGAGCCATACTGGTCACTTGCTCCAGACATGTCATCAGGAGTGATGACCACTTGCTGGAGGAGTACGTCATGTTTGGCCAGTGCAACCCTCAATGGGATAGACTGGTATAGCAGCTGCCACAGTGGACTCTTGAACATTCTGGTAATTAAGAATTTGACATTGGCCAGGGCCATGTTTTGTTATATTGTATATAAGATCACCCTGAGTTGAAGTGGACAGCAGCTATCTCAGAGAGTGGTGGTGATGATGAAATGAGTCTTATGTATTAAGTGCATAAGATGGTGCCAAGTACGGAATAAGCATGTCATTAGTAATAACTACCGTGTTGCAAAGAAAAAGCAAGGCCAGAGGAATATGTTAAGTGACCTCCCAGAGCCACATAACCCATAAATCTATCTAGATTCTCTTTTCCATACTAATTCCTACTGCAAATCCCTTGAGCTCTCCTCTTGTGTTATTTATTTCTGTGTAGCTGTATTACCACATATTCAGCTTAAACACATTTTCTAGCGTCTGTGACTTAAGAGTCCTGGTGTGGCTAGGCTGGGTTCTCAGCAAGGCCAAAGTCACGGTATGGGTCAGGCCTGCATTCTCATCTGAAGGCTTGACCAGAGAAGGATTTGCTTTCAAGCTTCTATGATTTCTGGCAGCATTCATTTCCTCACTGATTGTAGGATTAAGGGTTTGAGTTTCTTGCTGGAGGTGTATCAGAGACAGTAAGATTGGCACAAGATAGAGCAGAGTCCAGAGCTGTTGTACAATGAGTTGCAAGCAACTCGACAGCACAAAACAATATCTTATTGACAGAGACATAGATTTTTCCATTCTAACTTTTTGTTATTATAGTCAAATCTTTTAGAAAGACTTTGCAAGTTACTGATACCCAGAAAATCCAGTTAACTGGAACACCCTTCTTCTAAGCCTCTTGGTTAATGTGGTTTTGTTGATGGGCAGAGTCAAAACTAGGCTCGCACCAGGATTTGGCAGATGTTTGGTCCTAGCAACCTTGTTTTCCAGTTCCCAGTGTTACAGATTTAGAGCCCTCCATACAAAGCAGGTGAACTCCCTCTAGTAGCTGACACTGGGGTCACTGGGCAGGTTTCCAGGAGTTGGGACAGAATGACAGTGGGTGGCAGTCCTGGTGGTCCAGATGACCACAGGCCCAGCTAAACTGAACCAGAGTCAACACAGCAGAAGACCAAGGCTCTTCACTGGGGAACCAGAGGCCTCCCAAGGAAGCAGATGTATGTGCCTCCCTGCAGAAGGAACACAGGGCTTCCTTGAGTTTCTGATTCTTGGTTTCCGGTGTAAGCAGGTCAAAGAAAGAGGACCTGTGCTTGTTATCTTTCCCAAAAATCTCAATTGAGGTGGCATAGTGTAAAGCAAAAAGCATGGAATTAGAAATCAGTGAGCTGTCTGCAGTGTAGGCCACTGGGAAGGTGCAGGTGCTGGTGGAGAGGGACCTGAAAGGAGGGTGCATTGACCTGAGTCCAATGCCTGGTCCTGGAAGGAGCATTCAAGGGAGTAAGCGCTCCCCATTGACGGGTAGGATCAGAACTGAACTGAAGTGGCTATGAAATGTCAGAGTCTGGGTAAAGATCCAACAGGTCTGGGGGCACTCCAGATGGGATCACACACTACCTGTGCATGGTCACCAAGGAGCAAGCCATGTTTATGGAAAAGGTAATTTCTTCCTCAGCTGGGTCAGGGATACTAGGCCATTCCTCCCAACCTTGGCCACCCCTCATCCTAGACCCCAAGGAATGACATAGATCTCCTTCAGTTCTCTCAGCCCTGGCCCAGGTTAACAGCCTTGCCTGTACCATTGACTTTCTGGGGGTCAGAGCCTCAGCCCAGGGGGAACATCAGCTTCTAGTACAAAGATGCACAGATATTAAAACCAGGCTTCCCTTTGAGAAACATAAAACTCTGTCTTGAGTCAGTCCCCACTCTCAGTGGCCCCACATGCATGCAAAGTTGAACTGCCCCACAGTGATCCAGGCTGTGACTTTTCAGAAGCACATTGCCAGTCCTGTCTTCTGAGCTGCCTATGGATGATGGATTGGATTTGAACCACCAACCTAGTCTAGTTCGTGTTTAGATCACTGAGGACTCCTATCAACCTGAAAACTCCAAACTATCAGTCATACCCCTTCCTCAGCCTTAAGGATTCCAACGCAGCTCCCATTTGAAAATAAGTGATTTGGTCTAACTTCATTGACTATGCAAAGGCATTTCTATGGATCACAACAAATTGTGGCTAACTTTGAGAAAAATGGCAATCCCAGAACACCTGATGGGGCTCATGTGAAAACTGTACTTAGACCAGGAAGTAGTCATCCAAACAGAGCAAGGAAACATTGCTGTCATGGACTTCTCCAGAGTGCTAAAGAGCAGCAATATCAGGCTGGAGACTAAGATGCATCTGATTCAGGCCATGGTCTTCACAATAATATGCTGTCATTACAGAGTTGGACAATATGGACTCACAATGACAGAAGAATTCATGCCTTTGAGTTATGGTGCTGGAGAAGAGTATTGGACATTCCATGGACTACTAAGAGAACAAATAGGTCTGTCCTAGAAAGGGTGAAGTCAAGTTACTCTTTGTATGTATGGATTTTGAGACTACATCTCATATACTTTGGGCATGTTTCCAGGAGGGACCAATCCTTGAAGAAGGACATCATGCTTGGAAGGGTAGAGAGTCAGTGAAGGAGAGGAAGACCTCGGATGAGATGGACTGACACTGTAACAGGATTAATGGGGTAAGTTGGAGAAGGTGAAATTGGCTCAGGATAGGGCAGGGTTCTGATCTATTGTTCATAGAGTTGCTATGAGTCATGGTCGACTGGATGGCACACAACAACTTCAAGTACAGAAGGAGGGTGAGGCTGGCGTCAGTATAAAGATGACATAATAGAAATGAGCACCGGACATTCACAGTGCCATTCCTCTCAAACGCATGGTTTCCTCTAAGGCGCATCCTGATCCATTTAGAAAAAGCGCAAGGATCTGTAAAAACGAGAGGGGCAGCAACTTTTACAAGTATACAGACTGAGGCCCTCGTGCCTTAGTCAGAGTTAAACACAAAGTCACTCCTCACATTTCTAGAAGTTGAAGTCTCACTATTGCTACTGCAGACTGGTGGAGAGGGAAGGGAATCCTCTTAGGACTGGCTAGGGGTTGAGGCCAAAGTTTAGGGGATTTATAAATTGAAATCGACTCCACAATAAGGTTGGCTCAGGATAGAGCAGCGTTCAGAGCTGTTATACATTGGGTCGCTATGAGTCGCAAACAACTGGATGACACCTAACAACAACCATGGCACTTAGCAACAACAAAGGCTGAGTGAGTTCAGATCCTACACTACAACCTTGTAGCAGCATGACCTTGAGCCACTTGCCTAATCTCGTTTATCGTTTATGCAAAAAAGATTTACTAATCCTCTGTGCTGAGTTACCTGTCGCAGAAAACGTGCTCGGGAATGAAAAGCCCTGCACGAGGCTTAGGGAACCGTTCTGGGAGCCTGGAATCCTGATTCCCGCTCGCTCCGCCCCTGATCGGCGGTCCTCCCATTCGGACGACGCGACGAGCGCGGGCGGTTCCAGCGCTGCTCCGCCCCTACCCCCTCCCCGACGCGGGAGCGCGGCTCCGCCCGGCACGGCCCGCCCGGCCTCGGCGGCCGCAGCAGCAACGGCGACGCGCAGAGGTAGGACGGCGGGGCTGCGCGCGCGTGCGTGGGCTTGGGGAGGCGGGGCGCGTCCCCGTAGGTCCAGGCATGCGCGCCCCCGACGGGAGGAGGCCGCGGATGCGCCGGGAGCTGACCACGGGGACTGAGGTTGCAGTCGGCGCGCGCGCGCAAAGGGAGGCGGGGTCTCCGGCTCCTGGTTGCCGGGGGCGCTCAGGGTACCCGCGGCGCCTCCTTGCCGCCCGCCCGGTCCACGCGGAGAGCGCGCGGATCAGGCTGTGCTGACGTCCTGCCGCCCGCGCATCCTTCACTTCTCGATCCTCGCAGACTGAGGTGGACGACGGGAGAGGGCCCTGCGCGGGCGCAGTGGCCTGGAGACGCCCACGGACCCCTCGGGTCTCGAAGATCCCCTCATTCCACTCGTTGCGGCCTTGTGTGGGACTTGTTTCATCTTCATTACTGTCATGCGACCCCCTGTTCTACAGATGAGGAAACAGGATTAGAATGGCCCGATGGTACATCCATGAGGATACCCCTTGCGTTTGCAGGACAGGGCCCAAGGCCCACGATTTTCACAAGCTTCTTCCCAAAGTGGTGCTCCGTCTGCGTTCTGTCTGGGCACCAGACTGAACTCTGGGCCAACTCTGGGCCGATGTCTGCCCTCCCGGTGACAATGTCTCCCCGATTCCTTCATGGAATTCCATTAGTTTGGGGGCGTTTAGAGCATTAAGGAGAGGGGTTGTGTCTGTTTACATTCAGCTTTCCTGTTTGTCTTGGCTTAGCTCCTAGCAGGTGCTTAAGAAATAAATCCTGTGGTGGCACAGAAGAGACGCTGAGTCTCGCATTCAGGACCATCAGGAGAGGGTTTTGAGAAAAAGCTCAAGAATCAGAATCCCAAGCCCCTAGACCTTAAGAGCTTCACCCGTTCACTCCCTTACCCCAGCCCACTCACTTCCCTGACTTAACTCTTTCTCTTCAACTATTTTTCTCATGCTTTAGGCTTGGGAATCAGCCCTTGAAGGCTAGGTAACATTCCAGCACAGAAGTCTCAAATGGAAGACCATCCTTTTCCCTTTGAGCCCTAGGGGTCTGGCCAGTGCTGGATAGGAGCTTCACTGAAGTCTTCCCACCTGTGGTAACATCCATGGCCAAAACTTCCTCAGTGTAGCCCCAGCTAAGGGGAAAATTCTTTTCTTTTTCTTCCCTTTTTACCCTGTAAATTTCTGTTCACATTAATTTAGGAGCCATAGTGGGACATGGATAACTAATCTAAGGACTGTCAACCTGAAAGGTTAATAGTTGAAACGAAATAGCACTCAAGGAGGAAGATTTTACAACCTCGGAAACCCTGTGGGACAGTTTGCAGTTCCCATGGCTGGATGGAAGTGGTGGTGGTGGTGTTAGCATTCATTCATTCATTTATTTATTTAACAACTATTTATGGGTTATATGATTTAGCCCTCACCCTATTTCCAAAGTTTTTCATCATCCCAAACAGAAAAAGTGTCTTAGGTACCATGAGAATAGCAATGAGCAAGGCAGCCTTGGCCCTTGGAGGAGATGGTTAACATGCATGTTGAGAAATCAGTGGCCAAGTACCACTAACGAGGTCAAGGGTAGCTTTCTCAGAGGTGACTTTCTTAGTATTGAATTGTCATTATTTAACGTGTTCAGTTGACAGTATTGTGCAACCATCCATCATCCATTCCTTTTCCCAGCATGTCTTTTTCCAAGGTTGGCACTTCCTGATGACATGCCCACAGTAGGTGAGATGAAGTTTTACCATCTTTGCCTCTAAGGGACTCTCTGGTTGCACTTCCTCCAAGACAGATTTGTTTGTTCTTTTGGCAGTCCATCGTATAATATTATGAATACTGAATATATAATAGTCAACATTTGACAGCAACAGATTATTTTTTATTTTGAGATATAAACCAGGAAGAAGGAGCCCTGATGACAGAAGCACTCAGCTGCTAACTCAAAGGCTGGCAGTTCAAATCCATCAGCTGCCTTAAGGGAGAAAGATGTGGCAGTTGACTTCTGTAAAGATTCAGATTCAAATTCACTGTTGTCAAGTCAGTTCAGACTTACAGCTGACTCTCAAGGAGGTTTCTGGGATTGCAAATCACACAGGAGGAGACTGTCCCTCTCTTTGCCTCAGAGCCACTGGTGGATTTGAACTGTCAGAGAAGCCCAGACTCTAGGGCTCACTACGGACTAGGCCACCAGAGCTCCTCCTATAAAGATTACAGCCTTGGGAATGCCATGACGCAGTTCTACTACTCCTACAGGGTGGCAGCTGGTTGGAATCAAAGTTGTAATCTTTATAGAAGCAGACTGCCACATCTTTCAACACTGTGTCTAGAGATGCTGTGAGTTGTAGTTGACCAACAGCATTGAGCTGTTTCTCACATGAAGTGTCTCAGAAGGTGACACTTTTCAACTAAGAAATGTTTGACAAACAGGAGTCTTCCATGCAAAGGAAGTGGGGGTGGAGGGCAGGAAGAGCATTCCAGGCGGAGGAAATTGCATGTGCGAAGGTCCTCAAGGTGGCAGTGGGCTTGGTGTGTTTGAGAAAAGTCTGAAAAGCCATCTTTACATGAGCAGAATGAGTGTGGGGCTAGGGGAGAGGATTCCACAAGTTAGGAAAAGCGGGCCAGGGCTGGATTGGCAGGCTTTGTCTGCTGTGAACAGGACTTTGAATTTTATGTTGGGTATAATAAGAACCATGTTGCAAGGAGAGAACAGTCTTTGGAGAGAGACATCATGCTTGGGAGGGATTGACTCAGTGACCGGGGTAACGGGGGTTGGTGTGTCAGAAACAGTAAGGTTGGCACAGGATAGAGCAGGGTTCAGAGCCGTTTTACATAGGGTCGTTATGAGTTGCAAACAACTTGATGGCACATAACAATAATAATAGGAGCCAGTGGAAGGTCTGTGCAGAGGATGGACATGATTTCTTTCTTTTTTAATTTTTATAAAGATGCACAGATCAAAACATTCTCTAGCACATCTTACACATTTATGGACATAGTTTTTGCTGTGTGAAGATAGACTGGACGGGGAAAGAGGAGAGCAGAGACACCCCCTAGGGGTCATCTCAACTGTCCAAAAATGAAATGACTGTGGCTTATAATACACATCAGAGACCTTGGCTGGTGCCTGGAACACAGTTGTTAGATGCCGTCGAGCCGACTACAACTCATAGGAACTCTGTGAACAATGGGTGTGAACCCTGCCCTCTGCTGTGCCTATCATGCCTGATAGACTTGAGTCCACTATTACAGTCACTGTGTCAGTCCATCTCATTGAGGGTCTTCTCTTTTGCCGACCCTCTAACCTTTCCAAGCACTTTCTCCAAGACTTACTTGTTTATTCTTTTGACAATCACAGCAACAAGTAAGTAAGTGCAGCTAATGTGTTTGAAATTCGGGAGTGAATGTTAAGGGGCTTTGGGACTAGTTGAAGGGAGCCTTGGCTAACTGCAGGATTGGAGATGGGCAAAGCCGGTGGGAGTGGGGAGAGAATGGGAACAGTTGTTATTATGTGCTGTCGAGTCATTTGCGACTCATAGTGACCCTATGTATAACAGCCCTAAACCCTGCTCTATCCTGTGCTAATTGCATTGCCTCTGACACACCCATCCCGATTACCCCAGTCACTGAATCAATCCACCTCATAGAGGGTCTTCCCCTCCTGCGCTGTCCCTCTACCCTACCAAGCATGATGTCCCTCTCCAAGGACCTGTCTCTCCTTACAACATGTCCAAAGTATGTCAGACGAAGCCCCAGAATCCTTGCCTCCAAGGAGTAGCCTGGTTTAACCCTCTCTAGGATGGATCTGTTTGTTTTCTTGGCAGTCCATGGAACATCCAGTACTCTTCTCCAGCACCACAGCTCAAAGGCGTCAATTCTCCTTCTATCCTCCCTAGTCATTGTCCAACTCTCTGATGCATAACAAGTGATTGCAAAGACCATGGCCTGTATCAGGCGCACCTCAGTCTCCAGAGAGACACCGTTGCTCTTGAGTACTTTAGAGAGGTCCCTAACCGCAGACTTTCCCATTGCAATACGTTTTTTTTTATTTCCTGGCTGCTGGTGCCAAGAGTGTTGACCGTGGAGCCGAGCAAACTGAAGCTGTGAACAATCTCAATCTCTTCACCATCCATCCTGATGCTACCGATGGATGGCGAAGAATGGAAACAGAGGATGTGCTTATTCACCCAGTGGTGCCTCATGGTCTGCTGTGAGCCAGGTCCGGATCTCCGTATTAGGTACTATTGTTAAGTGGCAGCCAGTTGGCTATGATTTATATGACTTGTGAAGGACAGATCTGCACCTTGCCCTATCCAGCACCATCCTCACCATCTCTGATACGCTCAAGCCCATTGTTGCAGTCACTGTGTCAATCCATCTTGTTGAAAGTTTTCATTAACAAACAAGCTTGTCTTGGAGGAAACACAGTAGGGTGCTCTTTAGAGGCAGTGATGGTGAAACTGCATCTCACATTCACTACAGACTACAGTCATTAAACTTAGGCGTGGAGCAGGGATCTCTGCACTTTGTGGTGGCAGCTCCTTGTCCTTGACCATGTTTGTTATTTGTTGCTATTGAGTGCCCTTGAATTTTGCTTAAATCGGGCCTAGGTTACCATGGCAACTGACTGCCCTGGCTTGGTGTGCCCTGTTTCCTGGTTTTTCCATTTCTTTACTCTGCAGGGGACAGATTCCCTGGTTGGGGCTGGGGGTGGGGTGGGGAACCCAGGCCTGGACTGCTGGGAATTTATGCAACACCTGCCACATCCCTGGGTCTGACCCAGATGTAGGCCTTCAGGCGGCCCTGAGCCAGGCAGTGTTGTTGTGTATAATGAGTTCAGGAGGCTGTTGTGTATAATGAGTTTTGGGTTTATCTAGCAATGTCATAGGTAAGAGTCCTGAAGGGCCTTGGTTTTCTCATCTAGAAGTAGGTTGAGTGGAGAGTTAAATAAGATAATATGGATATGCCCTCTGTGGGGAGTGGCATGGAGTACTTGCCGATTGAGCATTTTAACAATGATTGCCCCTGGGGAGATGAGATATAAGCATTAGGGGAGGGAGACCCCAGATGCCAGGACAGCCTGGGGCATTGCCTTGGCAGTGGATTGGGAAAGCTCAGGTGTGGTGTCAAATGGACCAGGAAATGTGATGGGGCTGAAGGTAGAGAGGCAGCCGGATGTGACGCTAGTGAAGATGGAAACAGCAGCCTTTGATAACTAGCTATATATAACTAGCTACCACTGTGGGCCTGTGCATCTGGAAGTTGCGCAGTGAATAAGGATGACAGAAGAAGGATCTATGCCAAGAACAAAAAGCTAGGTCTTTGAGAAAGTGCAGTCAGGGTGTTCCTTAGAAGCAAAGATGATGAAACTTTGTCTCACATACTTTGGGCATGTTGTTAGGAAGGGCCAGTCCTTGGAAAAAAGACTGCTTCGAAAGGTGGAGGGTCATCCAAAGAGAGGACACTCAGCAAGATGGATTGACACAGTGACTGTAACAGTCAACAGGGCTGGAGCATATCAGGGATGGTAAAGTTGGTACAGGGTTCAGAGTTTTTGTTCATAGGGTTTCTGTGAGTTGTAGTTGACTCAGTGGCACTTCACAAGAAGGACCCACCAGCCGTACATTGTGAGGAAGTGGCGGCCTGCTTTTGTAAAGATTTATAGCCTTGGAAGCCTTACGAGGCAGACAGTTCTACTCCGTCCTGTGGGGTCACTATGAGTTGAAATGTACAGGCAGCAGTAGTTTTAGTTTTTTACTTTATGGGCCAAAAGAGTTCTAAAACCCTTCACCCATCAACTCATTTAATCTGCACAACAAACCTGTGGGTATGATTGTTCCCATTTTAGAGATGAGCAAACTGAAATCACAGTCATATTGGCAACAAGTGACAGAGTTGATTTTAGATGTGACTGGTCCAGAGTCTAAACCACTATTCAGAACAACATGTTTGCCACAGGGAAGGGACACCAGGCGACCAGGCTGTAGCTTGAGCTACAGGGACTGTTATCTTTTGGATTTTCAAATGCGCGCGCGCGCACACACACACACACACACACACACACACACACGAATATTCTCTACATTAGAGGTTCAGACATGGTAGCTCTTTCCTGGAGGACACACAGCTGGTGCTGGGATTCAGACTTTGCCTGGTCTAGGTGATTTCAGAGCCTGCAGCTGGAAAGGGAAAAGGTCCTTCCAGTGTTTTGTTAATACTTTCCTAGCAGACCACGTGACCTTGGTTTGGGGTCACCGACGATGGTCCTTAGGCTTGGACTCTAGCCGTTGCTGCCTCCTGGGCGCTGACCGCATTCTCAGGGTTGGAGGGTTCTAGGACCCAGCAGCTTTTGAGGAGGGGTCTTCATCTCCACCCCCTTCCCTCCTCTCTCCTCTCAGTCTCCACCTTCCTGTCCTTTTCATCTTCCTGTCTTCTTTCTCCCTTTGCACCCTTCTCCTCCTCTCCTCCCCCTCCTTTCCCCCTCCCCTCCCTTCGCTCCTCCCCCTCGCGGTCACGTGGGGTCGCCGCCGGATTTAAGCCTAATCTCTCCAGTGCTCAGCATAGCAGCCTGGCCAAGGGGCAGAGGGGCTCGCCTAGTATCTGGGCCCAGGGGAGGAGGGCAGGAGGAGTGCTCACGGCACACCCCCCCATGAGCTTGGGCCTGGAGGACTCACTGGATGTTGGGCTGGCCCTGGAGACTGTTATCCAGGTTGGTCCTGGGGGCTGCACCCATTCTGCCCAGAGCTGGGGGGGGGAAGCATGGTTTAGCAGGCTGAGGAAGGTTGGGCCTGCTGTGGGGGGTTCAGAGCTGGAGAGGTTGTGGCAGGTGGAATGTCCCAGCCATACTAGGGACAGGGAGACAGGCAGGACTCAAGTACTGTGACTTCCTTACCCCAGCTTTTTGGGGTGCACTAACCTCTACCACTACGTAGGGCTGGTGCTAGACTGGAGTTCCCAGTGCTCTGTGCTGGCTTGACAGTGTTCGTTAACTGGCCATAGGATTAGGTCTTTGTAGGGTAAGGACAGCCTGGGCTCCCCTCCCATGGGGCGCTCTGTCTGTTGAATCACAGACTCTTCTTAAGCATGTCTCCTGGGCATCTGCATTTTGGGTGGCAGGGCCTTGCCTCTCTTCTGTGTAGCCTAAGGACCTCAGGTCCTCTGAAGATCCTTTCCCCTGCAGACACTGGAGAACAGCGTCCTGGGGCCCAGCAATGAGAAAGGACTGAGTGTACAGGATCCTACCCAGGACTCTCAGCCCACCTGCCTGCCCGCCTGCATCCGGGAGATTGTCACCCGCAATCTCTCCCAGCCTGACAGTACAGGTACCATAACCCCATCCTCTCCTCCACAGACATTGCCCACACTCCGCCCCTTCATATCCCATACCTCAGCAGACAGGATTATAGCTTCTGTTTCCTGAATATGCACTGGGAGGCAAGCACACCGCTTTTCATTACAGAGACCCATTTTACAGATGAGGAAACAAGAGACCCAGAGCTGTAATGTCATTTGCCCAGGCTTCAGCCCTAGACAATGTGGCTAAGGCTGAACATCTTATGCCTGCAGCTTATGGCAAAGATTGAATCCCAAATATCATATTCCCTCCCAAGGAAGATGTAGCCTGACTAAACCAGAGGTCAGATCAGCTTGTCCTTGGGCTGCTGCAGCCTCTTCCCCATTCCCTGTACATGCAGGAAGGTGGACCCCAGCTGCTCTAAGCACCACCTATACCTCACTATGTGGTTTCAGGGCCTGCGGAGGCCACACACAGGCAGGTGGTGTGTTCACTGCTCTCCCAGATGGTGTATTATTGCTTCCAGCACAGCCACTGTGCAACTGCCGGGTTAGGGATGGGCCTCTCATTGGAGGACTAGGGGTGTTAAGGGCCCCTGGAATTCCTAGAGAGAGAAAGATTTAGAAAACTCTCAGTCTGACTGGAAGAGCATAGCTGGCTGCAGTTGCCTGGGAACCATGGCATGTGTCCAGTCCACTCAGAAAAGAGGGGAGCCAACAGCAGAGAACCCTGCTTCTCTCTCTCTCTGGCGTTCCTTTTCACCCCCTTATTCCTCCCTCTTCTTTTTTTCTCCCTCTTGCAGTCTGACCTACACTATGACCTTGTTTGGCTTCAGAAACTACATAAAACCCTTCCCTTGAGTGAGACTTCTGTGTTTGTCTGGCAAGAGCTGGATGCTAAACTATCCATTTCAAAGATAGGCAAAACTGAGGTCAGAAAAGAGTCATACTGGAGAAGGAAAAAACTAGGACATGCGGCTTACTTACTCTTCTGGCTCCTAGACTGAGCCTCTTTCCTGAAACTTCTGGGGCCTGGCCACCCCTCAGTTGCAGGAGGGGACACTCTTAGTCTGCCTGTGGGTCCCTCTGTTTGCCCACCTTTTTGTTCATCAGTTGTGTTTGCACAACCTAGTGTCACACCCACTCCTATCCAGGCTGCCCCCGTGGTTGAGCTTTGGCCTTGAGTGAAGAGTGGAGTGGGACATTGATGGCGGGAGGGTGTCCCCTCTGGATGCAGGACAATGCCAGCTGTGACCCCGCTGTCTCTTGCCAGCTGCACTGTCAGCCACGGAGATGGCATCGCTGCTGTCACTACAAGAGGAGAACCAGCTGCTGCAGCAGGAGCTGTCCCGGGTGGAGGACCTGCTGGCCCAGAGCCGCGCCGAGCGTGACGAGCTTGCCATCAAGTTCAATGCAGTCAGCGAGAGGGTGGGTGCTGCCCTAGGGTTCCGGGGGCGCTGGGTGAGGGGCTCCCCGATTGCACAGGCGAGGAGTCAAGCAGGCAGGCTTGGATTCGAATCCTAGCTCTGCCAACTTGAATGGCCTCAAGCAAGTCATTTCTGGCCTCTGAGGATGTGATCTACGGGAGGGATGGTGACATGATATGGATCTAGTTGGAGGAATCAATGATAATGTAATAAAGGGTCCGGTACAGGGGTGTTTCCTCCCATCAGTTCCAGGCCTGCCTGGGATGGATGGCACAGATAGAAAGAACCCTAAAAGTCCTGCCTGCACCCTCGATTCTCTGGACATCTTCCTGGGCTCTCATTATATGGGTGGTAGAACTGAGGCAGAGTCCCTGGTGGTGCAACTGTTTGCACCCAGCAACTAACTGAAAAGTTGGTGGTTCAAATCCACCCAGAGACACCACAGAAGAAAGGCCTAGTGGTTCATGTCTAGAATATTCCAGCTGTTGAAAACCCTGTAAAGCACAGTTCCACTCTGACACCTGTGGAATCAACTTGACAACAGTGGGTTTTGGTGTGGAGTTGAGGCAACGGCTGGACACTAGGCAGGCTGCCATGGCACTGGCAGCGTTCCTCAGGCCTCTCTGGGTCGAGGTGACCACAGTCTCCTGCCATTTCCCAAGGGGATAAAGGTTTACAAGGGAGGAAGAAGCCAGATCTGCCTCTAAGTCCAGATAGGATTCCCATCCCCTAGGCCCTTGCTGCAGAGTCCAGGGTACGAGGTTGGTGTGACCCAAGGACACAGGATTCTTGTGAGGCACTTTCACCTTCGAGTCACCAGGTTCATGAGAGGGGAGCCTCAGGAGTTGATAGCTGAGAATTGCTGTGAGAGAATTGCACAAAGGAAGGGGTGTGTGTGTATGTTTGTGTGCAGTTGGGAGATGTGTGGGGCAGTAATAACCATTGTAATAGTCGCTACAGTTTATTGAGTGGCTACTATATGCGAGGCATGTGCTAGGTATTTTCTAAGTAAAACATGAAGGTTGGTACCATTATGATGCTCATTTGACAGAGAGGGACTGAGGCTCACAGAAGGGATGCCTCGTGCTCAAGGTCATGTTGCCAATTAAGGCTAGAACCTGGATCTCCTGACTTCTAGCCAGGGCTCTGAATTGTGGTTATGTTCCCTGTGTTTGTGAAGAAACAGCTGTGCTGGGTGTTCTGTGGGGCACTTGGGCTTTAGGCACTGACCCCTGTGGCCCTCTGTTGTTACAGATGGGGATCTTGAGGCCCAGAAGGGACCAGGCCTGGTCCAGGGTGCCCAGTGTGGTGGCAGAACCTGGCTTAACCCCAGATTCCCTGAGCCAGGCCTGTCCACTGGGCCTTGTGTACCATGTCGGGAAGCGGGTATATTATTTCTTGTGTTTGGCTGTGTGCGCGCCTTCTGAGCATTGTCTGCCCGCCCGGACTAGCCTCTGACTTGTTGGGACTCGCCGAGGAGCATGGCAGGGGTCCGAGGTGGCCTCTGGTGCTCGGAACAGTGCGGAGCTAGTTTTCCCAGAGTTTACAGGGGGTATATAGAGGCTGGGCCAGCTCCAGCCCTGCAGTGGCAATGGGGGCCTGAGCCAGGCTTTGGGTTTAGCCCTTTTTGCTTTTGGCCCCAGACCCTGTGCCGGGCCGTGGGGGTGCTGCATCTTAAATGCTAACACCCTGCTGACAGTGGAACTAGCATTGTCCCTGGAATGGAAAGAAGGGGAAGAGGTGGGAGGTGTCGACTCCCATCTCTGTTAGAAGTTGGGTGTTCTGGGTTTGTGGAAAGTTACCAGTAGGAGCCTTTGAAGGCCACAGGGTAACGTGTGAAGGGTGTGTGGTGTTTGAATTCTCCTCTGGCCAGTTTGGCTTGAGTGAAGCCCCACCTGGCACACTAAAATCCTGTGTGATAACCTTGTTAGAGATGGAGAAACTGAGGTCTGGAGAGCGGTGTTATACGTCCGGTCAGTGGAGGAACTGAGACGAGGACTCGGCCCCAGACCTCGGGCCAGAGCTCTGTTCTGTGGCACTGTCTCTCCCTGCTGTCTGCTTGTTCCAGTACCTAAAGGGCCTGGATTAGGGTCAGTCAGGATGGTAGTTCTGATCCTTTAAAACCTACAGCATCCCTGGCATCCCTGACATGGAGAGTGACGGGATAGGGGTGGAGATAAGGATCTATGCCCTGTTGCCTACATGTAGGAAAACTGAGGCACAGGTTTCCAGGGCTACCTCCTAGGTCAGAGAGGACCTCATGGCCCTTGTGGATCCCTTCTCAACCCCATTTTGGGAGGTTGTTGTTGTTGTTGTTATGTGCCGTCGAGTCGCCTGCGACTCATAGCAACCCTATGTACAACAGCCCTAAACTCTGCTCTATCCTGTGCCAATCTCACTGTCTCCGACACTCCCATCCCGATTATCACAATCACTGAATCAATCCACCTCATCCATACTTGAAAACTCAACCTCCTTTGCCGTTTCAGTTATCTAAATGTGTTCTGTTGTACATAGGGTTTTCAGAGGCCTGCTATTTCAGAAGTGGATGGCCAATCCTTCTTCCTAGTCTGTCTCAATGTGAATGTTCAGATTTAGAGAAGTATCAGACAGACCAGCAAGTTAAAGGTATATCCCTTATTGCAGAGTTAACTTTAGTGTCAGTGTTGTCCCTGCCTTTTGGGAGGAGCAGGTGTAAATTAGGCAACAGGGAATGGGAAGGAGGGTGACCACACCCCCTCAGCTCCAGTGGAGGACCCCCTCTGCTCTCCCTGTGTCCATGGCAACCTGAACTGAGTGAATTGAAAGGCAGACTGGAGGACAGCGGTTGCTAGGGGAGACAGTAAACTTTTTTATCCCTGGCTTGGTGGAGGCCTCTTCCTCTAACCCCTACCTCCCCCCTTTCTGAATTACATGTAAAATTGAAAGGCTGTGTTGTGAGGGGCCAGTTTTGTGAAGCAAAGTGAGGTGAAGTTGGCTGTGGCCTGGGCCTGGCTCTGAGCACTGGAGAGGGGGAGGAGTACCTGGCAACCACCTGCACCCCTCTTAATCATAGAAGCAAATACCACCTGGCTCACACAGAGACAAAAAATATACACAACACACAGACCACAATTGGATCCCAGGGGGAACACACAGAGGCCCCAGACTCACGTGTCAGAGACACAAACCCCTCCTACAGACACAGTCAGACTCATAGTACACACAGTACAGCCCCAACCCTAATCAGATAGCACACGGTTGGTTACACGTGGACCACATCACATGGATAAATAGACCCACCGTAATAGAACTGAAACATGGACAACACAGCCGTCTCCTATCTTTTGGATACACAAAGATAGCAAAACCATACAGCACCATGTTGTTATGAAGGGCCCTCTAGTTAACTATGACTCAGCGAACCTATGAACAACTCCAAACACACACTGATGGTCACTGTAGGCTTTGAGCTGCTCCAATAAATGCTTCAAGTCTTCACTTTCTACAGGCAAGGTTGTGTCATCTGCATCATGCAGGATGTTGATGAATCTTCCAACAATTCTGATGCCACAGTCATCTTCTTATAGCCCAGCTTCTCAAATGATTTGCTCAGCCTACATATTAAATAAGTAGGTTTAGAGAAAGGAGACAACCCTGATGCACACCTTCCCTAATTTTAAACCATGCAGTGTTCCCTTGGTCTGTTTGGACAATAGTTTCTTGGTCTAGATACAGGTTTCACAGGAGCATAATTAGTGTTCTGGAATTCCAGTTATGCTCGGTGTTACCGAGATTTGTTATGATCTACACAAATGCCTTTGCTTAGTCATGAAACACAAGTAAACATCTTTCTGGTGTTCTGATTTCAGCCAAGATTCATCTGACAGCAGCAGTGATATCCCTTATGCCACTGCCTCTTCTGGATCCAGTTTGCATTTCTGGTAGTTCACTGTCACTCCCCTCCCCCTATAACCCTCTGTAAGCTTTCAATTGCATGTGATATTAATGATACTGTTTGATAGTTTCTACTTCTGTTGAATCCTCTGTTTTGAGAATGGAAAGTAATAGGAATCTTTTCCAGTCAGTTGACCAGGTAGCTGTTGTCCAAATTTCTTGGCATAGGTTAGTGATCATGTCCTAGGTTGCATTTGTTTGCTGAAACACCTCAATTGATATTCCATCAGTTCCTGGGGCCTTATTTTTTGCCAATGACTTAAGTGCAGCTTGGACCTTTCCCTAAAAAAATAAAAATTTTATTTTATACTAGTTTACTTACAAAGCTTGTATACATTGTTTTTCACACCAGATCTTTCCCATTTCTTTTACCCACCTCTCCCTCCACCCATCAAATTTACGACCTTATGATTAACAGCCCTCCCCTCTCATTCTTATCCCTCTGCTCCTCCCTGCCCCCCTTGGATTCTCATACATGTTCTACAATAATGGTCTTATACAATATTTGTCCTTACAGGTCTGAGTTAGTTCACTGAGCACAATACTCCCCAGTCCCTCACAAGACAGGTAGTGATTTACAAAATCATTGCTCCTGTGTCCTATGTAACTTCTTGAAATGGTTTGACTTCTTTTGGTCTAGAGCTTCTGTGTTCTGATGCTTCTTGCATCCTTCCAAGATTTTGCCCATAAAGTCCTTCATTATTGCAACTGGAGGCTTATATTTGTTCTTCCAATCCTTCAACTTTAGAAATGCTGGCTGTGGTCATCTCTTTTGGTTTTCTAACTCAGCTCTTGGTGCATTTCATTGTGATTATTTTCTTGGCCTGCCCTTTGAAATCTATGCATCTCTCTTTCTTGAGTATTTCTCCCCTTTGTTTTAGCCTCTCTATGTTCTAGTGCAAGTTTCAGAGTCTCTTCTGATAATTATTTTGGTCTTTCTTTTCTGCCCTTGTAATGACTTTTTGCTTTCTTCAAGGATGCTTTGATGTCTTCCCACAACTCATCTGGTCTTGAGTCGTTAGTGTTCAGTGCATCTAATCTGTTCTGGAGATGACATTTAAATTCACTTGAAATAGAATCAAGGTCATATTTTGGTTCTTCTGGACTTGTTTTCCATTTCTTCACCTTCAATTTGAACTTGCACATGAGTAACTGATAGTCTGTTCCACAGCCAGCCCCTGGCCTTGTTTTGATTGTTGATATTTCTACCATCTCTGTCCACAGATGTAGTCAGTCTGATTTCTGTGTAGTTCATTAGGCTGAAAAGGTCCATTCTCCCATTTTGTCCTTGTGCCCAGCCCCCCAGCTACTCACCAGGTGGTAGACAGTATTCCCCCTCCCTCTAGTTCCCCCTCACCTTCTCATGTCAGGGAGCAGTGGGGGTTTACCTGAGGGAGCAATTAAGATGCATGTCATGTGTATCAAAGCATTCATATGCACGTCTGTGAGTCTTCATCCCGTCTGTATGAGTGGAGGTGGTTCATGTGTGTCCCTCTGGGCATGTTCGGGGCTGCCTGTGTGTTACATGTGTGTATACTGATATCTGTGTGTGTTGACAGCTGTATTATGCAGGTGCTCATGCAGTTCATTCCATTGTCTCAACCTGCCACCCCTTTTGGGGCACTTAAGAGACAATGGGGACCAAAACCCCAGACTTTAGTGAGCTCATTGCAGGGGCTGAATGAGGATGGGAGCTGGGGGATGGGCAGGGGAATCCAATAATCATAAAGTGCAACAAGGTAAGTGTTCTCCAGATGCACAGGGTGTACCAGGGCCGCCAAGGCTTACCAGGTACATCTATATTTGCATGCACTGGTGTTTGTGTACATATGTCCTGCATGTGTTCATGTATGCTCCACCTGTACTCTCTGCATGCCTGGTCTGTGTGCCCATACTTAGCTGCATTTGCCTATGCACACATACCACCTGCATGCTCATGCCTCCTGGACCTGCTCATACGTGCCTGTCTCCCCAGGGTGCCAGGCTAACAGCTTTGCAAGGCACTGTGAGGCTAGAGCCCGCCTGGCGCCCCCTGCAGAGGCCCATGCTTGCCTTCCTGAGAGGCCTGGACCTCTCACCCAGGGCTCTTCCCTGCAGCTGGAGCAGGCTGTGCAGCTGGAGTCGGGGGAACTGGAGACGCTGGAGCCAAGGGGGCTGGTTCGGCAGAGCGTGGAGCTGAGGCGGCAGCTGCAGGAGGAGCAGGCCTCCTACCGGCGCAAGCTGCAAGCCTATCAAGAGGGGCAGCAGCGGCAGGCCCAGCTCGTGCAGCGGCTGCAGGCCAAGGTCAGGGCCGCCCGTGGTGCTCCTGCCCCCCCCCCGCACATCTCATGCCTCCCCCCACCCCCCTCCCCTCTGGTCACTAACCATCACTCGTCACTCATTCCCAGATCCTCCAGTACAAAAAGAAGTGCACAGAGATGGAGCAACAGCTTCTGGAGCGGTCCACGGAGCTGGAGCAGCAGCGGCTAAGGGTGGGTGGTGGGTGCCAGGTGGGGGCAGGGCTGCCACCGGGGCGGGGGCAGCGCCCAAGCTGATTCTCTCGGTGTCCCCCGCAGGACACTGAACACCGGCAGGACCTGGAGAGCACCCTCATCAGGCTGGAGGAGGAACAGCAGAGGTGGGGCTCCAGCAGGGGCAGTCCTCCCAGCACAAGTGGGTGGAGCCAAGGTGGACTGGGGTGACCCCCGCCTCCCATGCCTGTCTGCCCCCCCTGTCAGGAGTGCCAGCCTGGTCCAGGTGAATGCCATGCTCCGGGAGCAACTGGAGCAGGTGGGCTCAGCCAACCAGGCCCTGAGTGAGGACATACGCAAGGTGACCAGTGACTGGACGCGCAGCCGCCAGGAGCTGGAGCAGCGGGAGGCGGCGTGGAGGCGCGAGGAGGAGGTGGGCATCTTGGGAACCGGGCAAACACGTTAGCCTGACAGGACCCAGCCTGACCTGAAGGGAAGAGCCCTGCTAGAGTAGCAAGTGCCCAGAAGTGTGATGGGGCGGCTGCCATCAGCTACGTGAGCCGAGAGAAGTAGCCATGACCCTAACAGCTAGCTTTGTGCCTAGTACCATGTGCCACGTGTGTAGCCCCTTAACAGCCAGGTGTGGTAGGTGCTGTCATTAGCTTTTTCAACTTCCCCCCCCCCCCACATCAGACAGGTAATGTGCTGACGTCTTAGCAAGGTTAAAGGGAGGCACATGTCATACAAAAGAATCAACACCCAGTCATCATTCTTATGAACCAGAAAAGGATCTGTCATCGTTTTAAAGGGAGGTCATGCGGCTGGTAGCTCGGGTGCACTGGGTAGCTGGTAGGCCGGGGGCACTGCCCGCCCGTCTTCGTTCCCTCTCCGGGTGGAGGCAGTGTGACCGGTTCAGCGTCCAGCTTGCTGTCCAGCGCAGCCCTCCCGCAGGCCGGGAGCTGAGGCCGGGATGCGCCCGGGAGGGGAAGCCCCTGCGAGGGGAAGCCGCCGGGCACTCACGCAGCCACGTTCCCTCCAGTCCTTCAACAGCTACTTCAGCAACGAGCACAGCCGCCTGCTCGTCCTCTGGAGGCAGGTTGTCGGGGTCCGACGGCTGGTCAACGAGGTGAAGATGGCCACCGAGAGGTAAGATGGCCGCTGAGAGGGGAGGCCCCGAAGGTGAAGGGGGTGATCGGCCGTGAGCTGGTCCCCCCGCCCAGGTGAGCCGGTCCCCTCGCCCTGGTGAGCCGGTCCACTCGCCAAGGTGAACTCAGCTTCACCGCCACCCGGGCTGCGCCACACCCTGTGAAGGCAGAGTATAGAGTCACCACATTTGTGATAATCCACGTTTTCCTGGGGGTTCTCCGCTAGGCTCTCTGTACATAACACTTCATTTCGTGTAGTATTCGCGGCACCCCTGTCGGGTAGAAACCGTCATGAGGCCCATTTTACAGATAAGACACTGAAGCTCCAAGAGATGTGTGGCCTTTCCCAGGTCTCACAGCAGCAAGTCAATTTCTGAGTTAAACTTGAACCCAGCATTGTCTGCTCCTGCGTGATAAAAATGCCAGCATTCAAAATTCTAGTCTTGAGGTGACTTGATCAGGCTCATCAATGTCACAGATAGTCTTGCTTTTTTAAAAAATCTTTTTTATTTCTTTGACTCAGTACTCATAGAAGGTCACAGAATTAGCTTATCCATTTGTCTTTTAATATACCCCCCAACCCCTTTTCAGTTAGGGAACTCTGGTAGCATGGTCGTAGGCCTCCAGAAGTTCAAATCCACCTGTGGCTCCACAGAAAGATGGTGGTTTCCTCCCGTGCAGTTTATAGCTTCAGAAACCCAGTGGAGGCAGAGCTCTGAGTCCATTCCAGTTCCACAGCAAGGAGTTATTTATTCATGATAATTTTTTAAAATGATATTTTTTTCTGTGTATGTTTCTGCAGAAATATTTTTAAAGCTGGTAGTAGTAAAGCCATATTATGAGCCTTAAGGATAATTGAGATCATTAAGGTCCCTGAAAATGGCTATATCTGGTAAGGGAGAAAAAGAAAACTTTTTATTATTGTTGGTGAGACTATGCACAACAAAACATTCACCAGTTCAGCAATTTCCACATGCTTAATTCAGCAGCACCAGTGACATCCTTTGAATTGTGTTCTTTTTCTCACTTTTCTTTTCTGTGTTGTTCTTCCCACAGTATCATTCACTGCCCCCTACGTTCCTATCCCCCCACCCCAGCTTCCTATATTAAGCTTTTGAGTGTCTGTTGTCAGTTTGATCATATGTAGACAGATCTCAAAAGAGCACAGTGCTCAAGGCAGACGTTCCCATTACAATCTATTGGTTCATGAAATGAGAACAGTTAACCTAAGAGGTTCCTACTCTGGATTTTCCTTGCACCCTTGTGGCGTCATTTAACATGTTCCTCTATTTCTTATATTTCCTGCAAATTTGATGTTGGGTCTAAGGCTGGATAAGCTTCAGGTTTGAGGTTTCTGGCCACAGCAGCGGCTGTGACAATGCCCCTGGACGGGGTGGTGTTTGTCAGCATTGACAACGATGGCACCTTGCAACAACCACGGCCTCCTGAGTGGTTCTGTGAGCTCCCATCAGGAGGCACCCGTGATGCTGGCTGTCTCCCTGTGATGTTGTGGTACTATGATCCTGCTCAACATTCAGCAGAGGTTGCACATCTGTGATAGTCTTGTTCTCTGACTTCAGGTATTAACTGTAATTCTCCCAGAATGAGGCACTTCCCCTCGGTTCCCATTGAATATCTAGGTGGTATAGTTCATGCAGAAGGGGCAAAGATTTAACACATTTCATATATCTAAAGTTACTTTTTCAGGTACTACACTATATTCCTTACTATATTACTATATTTTTAATTATATTTTACTTTGAATAAGTCACACTTTCACAAGGACCAAATTTCAAAAAGTATAAATGGATGGGTCTCCCTCCCACCGCTGGCACCAGCTGCTTCCCTCCCTTTCTTGGAGACAAACAGTCATTACTAGTTTTCTAAGTGACCTTCCAGGGTTAGTTCGTTCAAGAAAGTAAAGCAAATCATGCACATATACCCCCACCCACATAGAAACAGACAGCAGGAAATCCAGTGCAATGCTACCTAGTCCAGTCAGTCTTGACTCACAGTGACTTTCCATTGGGTTGCTAGGAAGACAGCTTAAGAGTTTGAGGCTCAGGCGAGCTCTGGTGGCCTAGTGGCAAGAAGCTGCACTGCAATCCCAGAGGTATGCAGTTCAAATCCACCAGATGCTCTGCTGAAGAAGGAGGGACAATCTCCTCCTGTACCAGTCAGATCTGATTTGATGGTACACACATAAAAAGTAAAAAAAAATTTAAAAAAAAAAAAAAAGAGTTTGAGGCTCTAAGTCTTAGCAGAAGCAAATTGCAACTGGTGGATTCAAACCACTGCCTTTTTGGTCACCAGCCCAACATGTATGCTGATGACATAGACAGGAGGAAAACACACAAACACACACTGAATGCACAGACAGACAGACCTTTACCTTACTTTATGCTCTCACTACTCAAAAACCTCATTGCCTTCTAGTCAGAAGTGACTCACAGCTGATCCTCCACAGGTGTCCTGAGGCTGTAGGAGGTGACTGTCCTATCTTTCTCCCTTAGAGCCGCTGGTGGATTGGAACCACCAGAGAGGCCTGTAGCTTTTGTATTAACAGTGCAGTTCCCGATGCACTGGGCCACCAGAGCTCCCCAGGCCCTTGGTGGAGTTTCACAGTCACAATTCTGAAAGATGCTTTCTACACCTGATTGTTATAACTGGGAAGTGGCTGCACTTCAAGCCATGAAAAGCTTCTTCATTCTTTTTTCTTGGCTACAGAATACATCACTGAGTGGGTGTTCCATAATTTACTTAATGTTATTGTTATGTGCTGTGGAGTTGGAAGCAACTCATAGCTGATCTTCCAGTGAGTTTTCAGAGGCTGTAAATTGTAGGAGATTGCCCATTTTTCTCCCTGCACACAGCTAGTAGATTCAAACTACCTGCCTTTGAGTTGGCAGTGTAATTCCTTAGCACTAAGCCAGCAGATCTCCCAAATGTATTTAATAGCAGTCCCCTATGCATGGACATTTAGGTTGATACCGTCATATTTTTTTGTTGTTGTTTCAATCTGTGTTGCACCCATCACCTTCTACACAGGACATTCTTCTTGCATTGGAGAACTCTCTACAATAAATTCTTAGAGCCAGAACTTGTTGGTCAAAGAGTCTATGCATATATAATTTCAGAGTGTATCCTAATTACCCCCCATTGTGGTTGTATCATATATATGTCCCTGGATGACACAGTTGGTTAAGTGCTCAACTGTTAACCCAAACCTTGTTGGTTCATACCCATCCTGTGGCACATCAACCTTCTAAAAACACTGCATCCTTGAAAACTCTGTGGAAAGCAACCCCACTGCCCATCAACAAAAGAATGGATAGAGAAGCTGTGGTATATCCACACAATGGAATACTATGCAGCACTGAAAAACAAGGAACTCATAAAATACTATACAAAATGGGTGACTCTCAAGGACATTATGCTGAGTGAAATAGCTCAGTCACAAAAGGACAAATACTGCATAATGCTACTGTTATAAAATGGGACTGACGTGAAGGTTGATGGAAAACTAGGAAAAGAGGGATTAAATACTGCATTGAAACAGATGAGGCAAAGAACTTTTAAAAGGAATATGGTATTGTTGTTGTTGTTGTTATGATGAAGTATTATTTGCATGGCAACAGCCCAGAATAAGAGGTGCACAGCAAAGTGAACTCTGGGGAGGGAGGAAATTATGCAACAATTAAAGAATTTTTTTGTTTGCTTGGTTGGTTGTCTGGTTTTTTATTTTAATTCATTTTCATGAACAAGTTTACAGAGACTTTGGATTTCCATTCATTC
>NW_006399778.1:17401839-17447532 GCF_000299155.1 Elephantulus edwardii | reverse complement strand
GTGCAGCCTTCATTCGGGACTCTTGTCATGACCATAATACCCAATCATATATCTCTTTTAAACAGTTCTTCCCCTCATCTGTTTCAATGCAGATTTTATTCAGATTTTCAATGCACTATTTATCCAGTCTTTCTCAGTGAAAGAATCTTTTTCAAGAGAAAAGAGAACTGGGAAGGTAGAGAGGAAAGTGTGTAACAGTGAATGAATGTAAATCTAAGTTTTCTATAAACTTTTGTTAAAGTATTAATAAAAAACCCCAAACTCTGGGGCATTTCTCCTGTGCACACATGGGGTTGTCAAAGGCTGTAATTGATGGATTGCTGAGGTGGTTATGACCACTGACGGTCCCCCCACACGGTATCAGAGGGCCTGCTTCCTCATAGCTTTACCCACCTTGTCCTATCTGATGGTGCCAGATGGCATCCCAGTTAAGTTTGCATTTCACTTGGGAGCCCACATACCTTCCCCATCCCAACCCAGAGCCCTCTTCTTAGGGACCTGCTGCAGCTGGGAGGGGAGCTGGCCCGGACATCACGGGCCATCCAGGAGGCAGACCTAGGGCTGACCACAGGCCTGCAGCTGGCTGAGAGTCGGGCCCAAGCAGCTGTGGAGAAGCAGGTCTTGCTGCAGACCCAGCTGGAGGAGCAGGTGAAGGATAGAATGATCCGCGAAAAGGACTTGGCCCAGTTGCAGCTGCAAAGCGACCTGGACAAGGCCAACCTCAGTGCCAGGTGAGTGCCAGGTGGTCACCATGCAAGGCAGGCCTCCCTACAGAGGATGCCCCTGGAGATGCTGGGAGGACAGAGTGTCTGTTTATTTGGACCCTTATACCACTTGAGCTCAGCAAGTCTTCCCAGGTAGCCTATTGAACAGAGGTGGAGACTGAGGCTCAGGAGGACTTGCCTCTGAAGTTCAGAGGGCACATCACCAGCGGTTCAGCCTCCAATGCTGGAACTTGGACTCCTAGCTCTCTGCGTGGACAAGTCATGATTTACCCATTTCCTGTGAGCTAAAGTGGAGGGCAAGGTCATTCTCATTTCCTAGATAAGAAGTCTGAGGCCCAGAGAGAAGTGACTTGCCCAGGAACATGCAGCTGGAGAGGGGAGTCGAGTTCCTGCCTTGGTCTTGGGAAAGCGTGAAGGGTACAGGAGCTAGTAGGCTTGGAGGAGAAGCTGAGGTGGGGCCCCCATTTACCCGTGCTGTTCCCCCAGAGTGACAGAGCTGGCCCTGGCAGTGGAGCACCTTCAGAACCAGAGTCTGGACAAGGATCGGACCAACAAGGCCCTCACCGAGAAGCTCGAGGCCTTGGTGAGATGTTGGTCACGGAGTGACAGGGCGGGAGGTGGGGGACGGTAACTGACCAGAGCCGGGGACCCAGGAATCCCACTCAGACTCAGAGCTACTCCTCATTAATAGAGCTCTGAGTGTATACCAAGTTTGGCAGTAAGCACATTTACCTCCTTTACCCTATCTCATCCTCCCACCTACACCCTATACCGTGATCCCCATTACATAGATGAGGAAATAGAGCCACAAAAGAGAAATAGGCCTATAGTTTTTGAGCCAACAGATAGGGAAGCCAGGACTTGAATTCACTCCAGCTCCTTCCTAGCCCAGGTTATTCCTCTTGGAACACTTCCTGTAATAGGCTTGTTCCTCAAAGCTACCACTTGGGATGGTCACCCAGCTGTGTGGACTGGCCCTGCTATTTGTAGAAGCAGAACACCGCATACTCCTGTCTTGTCTGTTCAGTGAGGGCAGTGGGACTGACTGCCGACGGGTCTACCAGGCAGGGCCCTGGGGGCCATCCTTGTAGGTGATGGGCCAGGGAGGGAGAGGAAGAGCGAGAGTTTCAGACTGAGGCAGAGACCCTGACCACCCTTTTTTTTTTTTTTTTCTCCCCAGGAAACCCTGCGGCTACAGGAGCAAGCGGCTCTGGAAACGGAGGAAGGAGATGGACTACAGCAGACCCTGAGAGACCTGGCCCAGGTGGGAGACTAGGGGAAAGCAGCCAGAAGGGATGGGAGTCTTGGGCTGCCCTGCCCTCTGGTGGCCATGGGCTGAATTACATGTAGTTGCAGACTGGGAACCGAGGAAGAAAAAGGGATGTCTGACGAGCCTGTTAGGAGTGCAGGACCTTTCTGTGCTCCGTGATGATGCTTGATGCATGATGCTTGTAAGCACTGTTTGGGCATAGTGAATGAAAAACCCTGCTTCGGCTGGAAGGTTGTACCTAGTAGAAAAGGTGTAATCAGGAAGACTTCTGGTACGAATAGAACCTTGGAGCATGCTGCAGAGCCTAGGCTGACCCTGGCAACCCACTGTCCATCTCCCTGGGCTTCTTTGCTGACCTAATCCAGTCCCCTCCCCCTTTCTGTCTCCCTCTCTCCTGTTCAGGCAGCTCTGTCTGACACAGAAAGTGGCGTTCAGCTAAGCGGCTCAGAGCGCATGGCCGATGCGTCCGATGGCAGTCTACGGGGACTCTCGGGCCCGCGGACCCCGTCCCCGCAGCAGCGCGCCTCTCCTGGCCGCGGTCGTTCCCCGCGCCGAGGCCCATCTCCAACCTGCTCTGACTCCTCCACTCTTGTCCTGATTCACTCAGCCCTGCACAAGCGCCAGCTGCAGGTCCAGGTAGGGAGGAGCCAGGTTCCTGGGGGCGGAGCTTAAGCATCCTGGGAGGGACGCCAGGGTCCTGGGAAGAGAACTCTGGGTGTCATTGGGTGGATCTAGGACCTTGCAAAAGGACAGCTAAGAGTCCTATACCCTGCCTGGAGCTAAGGGAGAAGTTTAAAGTTCTGGGGCTGAGTCTGTAGTCAGAGTGGGATGTGCTTGCGCAGTTGAGGGAGGAGCCCCGGGGGAGGGAGGAGTCGGGGAGGGAGAGAGGAGCCCCAGAGAGGAAGGGAGGAGCCCAGGGAGGGAGGCAGGCTATAGAGTTCTAGTGTCTGGTTGGTGAGCATCCCTGATCTGAAGAATCCAAGACCCTAGGAAAGGGTCTATGAATAGTAATCAGCCTGAGGAGAAAGGAGTTAGTTCCTCTATAAGGAACTAGGGGGTAGAGTCGAAGCCAGCGTGGGAGGAGATCAAGTGGAACCTGAGTGGAGAGAGAGGAGCTTGGGGGTGTGGGGTGCCCTCCGGTGGGCAGAGGCTACTTCACACAGAACCCAGAAGGGGGAAGGAGCTTGCTTGGTGCTTTGTCTAGGGTGCTGGAGGCTTGGGTTGGAATGGCCAGAGCCCCAGGAGATGAGGTTTGGAGCCCAGCAGAGGTCTGTTCTTAGACGGGTGATGAGGACACAGTGCAGGAAGTGGAGCAGAGCCCCTGGGCCTCACGCATTCTCCTGTCCCGAGCCAGGCTGCAGTATAGGATGAATACACCTGAACCAATAGGGGTCAGGGTGGGCTTCTAGCTCAGAGTGGCTCCTGGCTGCAGGACATGCGTGGACGCTATGAGGCGAGCCAGGACCTCCTGGGTACTGTGCGGAAGCAGCTCAGCGACACCGAGGCTGAGCGCCGGGCCCTGGAGGAGCAGCTGCAGCGTCTTCGGGACACAGCTGATGGGGTCACCCAGGCCCACGAGGACGTCCAGCGTGAGGCCCAGCGTCTGCGGAGCGCCAGTGAGCTCCTGAGCAGGTGCCTGAGGGGTCTGCAGTGGGGGCCCTAGCGTGTAAGAACCTGGGCCTCACTCTGCTCACACCTGTCCCGTGTGCATTTGAACTGCCTGCGATGACAGCTGCCATTCATTCCACTGATCTCCAGGGTTGGTCAGGAAGAGAATAGCTGGGTTCTGTCTGCTGGGAAGAGTTAGCAAGAAGGAACTGGCCGTGGCAGGGGTGGAAGGAGGTGTCCTGGACACAGGTCCTCAGAAGACAGGCAGTGTGGCCTGTGGTCACTGTCTTCCCTGCTGACCAGCCTCCCCTTTGGCTCCACTTCTCCTTGCCCTGCAGGGAGAAGGACATGCTGGCTCACAGCCTGCAGGCGGCCCAGCAGCAGGCGGAGGAGTTCCGGCAGGAGCGGGACAAGCTGCAGGCAGCCCATGAGGAGCTGCGGCGCCAGCGAGACCGCCTGGAGGAGGAGCGGGAGGACTCGGTGGAGGAGGGCGCCAGGGCTCGCAGGGAGCTGGAGCGCAGGTGGGACACCTCTGACCTCCGTGCCAGGACTGTGCCTTGGGGGGCTCAATGGTGTCTCCCGGGTTAGCAAGCACCTGTGTGTTCTTGAGTGAGGTCAGCTACTAACCAGGCTGGTGGTTTACCAAATCCCCTGAGGCACCTTGGAAGAAAGGCCTGGTGATCTGCTTCCAAAAAGTCAGCCACTGGAAACCCCCATGGAGTCTGTTCCGCCCCAGGACATAATAAGCAGTCCTGTACAGAATGGAGATTAGATACGAATGTAAATTCTTTAAAAAGGCCAGAGCCCCTGGACTCAGGGATTAAAGGAATCCCTGAGACTGTCACCTTAGAAAACCCTTCTTCTTGTTGTTGGTGGTGGTGACTGGCTTCGAGTTGAGCACGACTCATAGAGACCCAATGAACAAAAGGTCTGAAGCCCCTCTACAACCGTCGACATTTCTCGAAGTTCATAGTTTCCAGAGGCATTTTGTTTAGAAAATGAATGCCACTCCTTCTTCCAGTGTGTGTGTTTGTATATATGTGTGTGTGTATATATATATATATATATGTGTGTGTGTGTATGTGTGTGTGTGTGTGTATATATGTATTCACGTACACACACATATGTCTCAAACCCAAATGCACTGCTGTCAAGTTACTTCTCACTCCTGGTGACCACATAGGACAAATAACTGTTCCTGTAGAGTTTCTGAGATGATTTTTTTTTCCTTATTGTGTACCATCACGTCAGTTCCGACTGGCACAGGAGGAGATTGCCCCTCCTTCTCTGGTGGAGCATCTGGTGGATTTGAACCACTGGCCTTTGGGATTGCAGAGCAGCTTCTTGCCACTAGGCCACCAGAGCTCCTTTTGACATTAAATTTTTAACAAGAGTTGCCTCATTTTCTTCTTGGGGAGTGGCTAGTGGGTTTCAACCACTGATCTTTTTGGTTAGCCCAGTGCTTAGCCTGCGGTATCCTCACAGGGCTCCTGGGTAACATGTGTACCAAAAAACCGAAACCAAACCATGGCCGTCGACTTGGTTCTCACCCACCTTCCATGGCGTGTGCAAGGCTGCTCCTCTTTGTCCCGTCGGGCAGCTGGTGGATTCAGACGGCCCCACTTGCAGTTAGCAGCTCAGACTGCAGTGCACTGTACCACCAGGGTTGTTTGAATGATACCTGCAGGAGTAGGTGGTTGTTCTGTGTCATTAGACTCAGCTAATCCACCAGCAGGTTTTCAGGGGCTGTAAATCACATGGGAGGAGATTGCCTATTTCCCTTGGAGCAGCTGATGGATTTGAACTACTTGCCTTTGGGTTGGCAGTAAAGATCCTTACCTGGTAATAGACATTATTCTTTTTGGTTTTTTAATTAATTTTAATGAAAGTTTACAGAGACTTAGGGTTTCCAGTCATTCATTGTGGCACTTTTCTCCCTTTCTACCCACTCCCTCCCCAATTAACTTTTCTCCTTGATGAGTAAAAGAAATATTCTTTCATTGCTATGTAATCCCTCCCCTCAAGTCCACTGCACTGTGCAGCCTTCATTCTAGACTCCTGTAATGACAATAATACCTTATATATCCCTTTTAAACAGTTCATTCCCTCATCTGTTGCAATGCAGTATACATCATTCCTCCCCTTCTTCTCTGTCTTCCCTCAACCCGATTGTCCTGTTTTATAATAGTGGTCCTATGCAATATCTGTCCTTTTGTGACTGAGATATTTCATTCAGCATTTCCTCTAGGGTCATCCACTTAGCATAATATTTAATGAGTTCCATGTTTTTCAGTGCTGCATAGTATTCCATTGTGTGAATATACCAGAGCTGCTCTATCCATTCATTTGTTGATGGACACTTCGTTGTTGTTTCCAGCTCTTTGCTATTATGAACAAAGCCTCAATAAACATGGGTGTGCATAGTAGACATTATTCTTATTTTTAAGCCCCCAGAGAGGTACTGTTTTAAACCTTTTTATAAGGCGTGTATCTTTGTAACAAGTTCATGAAATAGATGTCAACCCATTTTGCAAATGTAAAAACTGAGGCCCTAAGTCAAGTCACTGAGTCAGAAGGTGGTAGGGATTGGCTGCCCTTGTGAGTGCGGCCCTGTCTCCAGGCCTTACCTCTGGTCTGGTTTCCTGTCCTGGAACTGTTTGTCTAGAGGAGGCTCAGGGCAGGGAAGTGACACAGGACCCCTCCCTCCCCTCCTCTTTTCTGTAGCCACAAACAGCTAGAGCAGCTGGAGGGGAAGCGCTCAGGGCTGGCCAAGGAGCTGCTGGAGGTGAGGGAGGCACTGAGCTGCGCCACGCTGCAGAGGGACGTGCTGCAGGCCGAGAAGGCCGAGCTGGCCGAGGCACTGACCAAGGTGAGTCCTGCCTGTGGCACAGCCACAGCTGACCCCTGACGTTGCTCATAAACCTGTCTCGGGCCCTAGGTCCCCAGCCTTGTTGCACCAGCTTTGTTATCGTGAGGTGCTGTCAAGTTCATTGAGACCCAGAGCGACCCTCTGAACAATAGACCTAAACTCTACCCTCTCCTGTGCGATCTCTACCGTCTCTGATATGCTCAAGCCCATTGGTACAGTGACTGTGTCAATCTGTCAGTCTTGTTGAAGGTCTTTCTTGACAATCAACAATCAGCTGTTCCTCAGCTGTCTACAGTGCCAGCTATGTTGTTGTTGTTATGTGCTGTCAAGTTGCTTGCGACTCATAGCGACCCTATGTACAACGGCCCTAAACTCTGCTCTGTCCTGTGCCAATCGCACTGCCTCTGACACACCCATCCCGATTACCCAGTCACTGAATCAATCCACCTCATAGAGGGCCTTCCTCTCCTGCGCTGTCCCTCCACCCTCCCAAGCCTGACATCCCTCTCCAAGGACCCGTCCCTCCTTGCAACATGTCCAAAGTATGTCAGACGAAGCCCCAGAATCCTTGCCTCCAAGGACCCGTCCCTCCCTTATTTCAGCCTGACTACTGATCCTGAGGACAGTCTCGTCTTATGTTTCTGGACACAAGCCTTTCCTGGGCCTCCTGGAGTCACCCAGGCCCCTCTGGCCACACATTTGAAGCTGGTCCCTGAGCAAGGTCCCTGTAGTCTGACTGTTGAGGCGGGTCTCCCATAGCTATCTCTGACCCTGCCTTGCAGTGTGAGGTGGGGCTGCTCTGAGCTTGCGCAGCTCGCTGTGTGTGGCTTCTTTCTGATGGCCGTGTGGGCAGCAGGCTTTGGTCAGGGGTGGTTTTCTGTCTTCCTCCCTGTCCCTCCCTCCCTCCCACTGCCCTGCCTTTCCTGTCTCACCACCTTTCTCCTTGTCCCCCTGCCTCCTCGTCCCTCCCTCCCTCCCTCCCTGACCATCTCTGTGACCCGACAGGCTGAGGCTGGCCGTGTGGAGCTGGAGCTCTCAATGACCAAGCTGAGGGTGGAGGAGGCCTCTCTGCGGGACTCTTTGTCCAAGATGAGCGCCCTCAACGAGAGCCTGGCTCAGGACAAGCTGGAGCTGAACCGCCTCGTTGCCCAGGTACCATGTGCCACCCACCCACCCAGTTAGCTGTCCCCTCTGCTCAGAGGACATCTCTCGGTGTCCAGGCTCAGCTGTCACACACTGCACTTCTGTCCTTGTGCATCTGCCTTGGCCCTTGCCTCTCCTCCTTCTCTTTCTCACTCCCCCTATCTGTCTGTCTGCTATCTCATGATATCAGAGAGAAGGATTTCATGGATTCGCCTCTCTTCTCCCTCCGTAGCACCCTCACACCCAGGGACATAGCCCCTCTCCCCCGGGAACCTCCCTGGGCTGCCTGGAGGATGGGACGGGGAGCTGGAAACTCCTGACCAGGTGAGGTGGGTGATCTGCTCACCGGTTCCCACCTCACCCCGACCCTGGGCCCTGCAGCTGGAGGAGGAGAAGGCAGCGCTGCAGGGGCGACAGCGGCTGGCCGAGCAGGAGGCCTCCTTGGCGCGGGAGGAGCTGGAGCGGCTGGAGCAGCAGCGTCTGGAGCAGGAGGTGGAGCGGCAGGGTCTGGAGGGCTCCCTGCGGACAGCTGAGCAGGCCCGGGAGGCCCTGGACCACCAGCTCCCCGCACTGCGCCAGGAGCGAAGCCGCATGCAGGAGCAGCTGGCCCAGGTGGGCTAGGGCGCTGTGTGGACGCCTTGAGGTGGGGGTGCACGGCATGCATGGGCCTGGGCTCTGAAACCTGAGTCTGCGCTTAAATCCTAACTCCACTTCCACTAGTGGCCACTGGTGACCTCGGAGAAACTACCCAACCTCTCTATCTAATAGTTGCCATCACAGAGAATATACAGGCGTGCTGGTTTTACTGCATTTTGCAGATGCTGTGGGATTTTTTTTTTTTTACAAATTGGGAGCTGTGGTAACCCTCTGTTGACTTCTGCGGTGCTATTTTCCTAGTAGCTTGTGCTCACTCTATCTCTGTGTCACATTTTTTGTTGTTCTTCCAATATTTCAAACTTTTTCATAATGTTGTTGATTGTCATCGAGTCGAGCATGACTCATAGCGACCCTATGAACAAAAGACCTGAAGCCCCTCTACAACTGTCGACGTTTATCAAAGTTCATAAATTTTCTGGAGGCATGTTATTTAGAAAGTGGATGCCACTCCCGTTTCCAAACCTGTCATAGTATGTTATGTGCTATTTAGTCACCTATGATGTATAACAACCTATGTACAGTAGTGTAATGGATTGTTGTTGGATGCTGTCAAGTCTAGGAACTGACCCATAGCCGACCCTCCGGTGGCTTTTCAGAGGCAGTAGATCACATGGGAGGAGCTAGTGTGTGCGAACTCTGTACCTTTGCAGCAGCACAACCACAAAATCACACCTACTGCTATTGAGTTACTTCTGACTGACTGCAACACATAGGGGAGAGTGAGCCTAGGTAAGAACTCACAGAATGAGCGTAGGTGGGAATCCATAGTACAGAGTGAGTATAGGTGAGACCTGCACTACAGGATTTCTGAGGTTGTAGAGCTTTGCAGAACAGACTGCCTTGTCTTTCTCCTCAGGAGTAATTGGTGCGTTTGAACTGCCAATCTTTTAACAGGCCAACATGTAACCCACTACTCCATGATGGCTCCTTTAATAGATTTTATAGCATTAACATAACTTTTTAAATTATTATTTTAATGAGTGTTTACAGAGACTTTAGATTTCCATTCATTCATTGTTGCTCTTTTCGCCCTGCCCACCCGTCCCCCCTGCCCCAGATCGTTCTTCTCTTTGAAAAGTAAAAGAAAAATTCTTTCATTGTTACACAATCCTTCCCCTCAAGTCCACTCCACTATGCGGCCTTCGTTCTGGACTCCTGTCATGACAATAACACCTAATCACATATCCATTTTAAACAGTCTTCTCCCTCATTTGTTTCAATACAGTATACATTATTAACCCATCTTTTTCAGTCTCCCCCACTCCCCGAAGTCAGTCCTGTTTTACAACAGTGACCCTTTGCAATATTTGTTCCTTTGTCACTGAGATATTTCACTCAGCAAATGTCCTCCAGGGTCACCCATTTTGTATAATATTTTATGAATTCCTTGGTTTTCAATGCAGTGTAATATTCCATTGTGTGAACGTACGAGAGCGTCTCTATCCATTCGTTTGTTGATGGACACTTGGGTTGTTTCCAGCTCTTTGCTATTGTGAATAAAGCCGTGATAAACATGGGTGTGCATAAACATAACTTTTTTGTATGCACAATTGTTGTTGCTGTTAGGTGCTTCAGAGTTGACTAGCACTCAGATCTGAACCCTGTCCTGCCCTGCGCCATCATCATCATCATCATCTCTGACATACTTGAGCTCATTGCTGCAGTCACTGTATCAGTTCATTTTGTTGACAAAATTCCTTCCTCTCCTCCTCTGACCCTCCACCTTTCCAAGCATGTCTTTTCCAAGGAATGGCCCCCCTAACAACATGCCTGAATTATGTTAGACCCAGGTTTGCCATCCTTGCCTCTAAGGGGCATCCTGCTGTACTTTCAAGACGTATTTGTTCCTTCGGCAGCCCATGGGATATTCAGTACTCTTTTCCAGCACCAAACTCAAAGGCAAACTCAGGACATCAGTTCTTCTGTCATCCTTATTCACTGTGCCACTTTCAGATGCATAGCAAGTGATTACGCTGACCCCATTGCTCCTTTACCCTTTGGAGAGGTTCTTGACTTCCGCAATGCAATACATCTTTTGATTTCTTAGCCACTAATACCAAGGGTGTTGATTGTGGATCCAAAGTAAGATTGAATTGTTGACAACTTCAATCTTGTCTTCATCTGTTTGCCTAGTCCTGAAGATTATTGGTTTAATGATGTTGGGATGTAATCAATATTGAAGGATCATCCTCACTTTCAATAATCAAGGTTGTGTCATCTCTGTAACCCTGGTTGTTAATGTGTCTTCCTCAGATCCTGATGTGACATTCTTCTTCATAAAGTCCAGCTGCTCAAATTATTTGCTCAGTATATAGATTGAATAGGCATAGAGAAAGGATACAGCCGTGATGCACACCTTTCTTGATTTTAAATGTCATATTTCCTTGTTCTGTTTGGACAACAGCTTCTTGGTTTAGGTATGTTTTTCATGGGCACAATTAATTGTTCTGAGATTCCCATTCTTCTCAATGTTAGTCATAATTTGTTATGATTCACACAATCAGATGTCTTTGCATAGTCAATAAAACATGTATAGACATCCTTCTGGTATTCTCAACTGTTAGCCAAGATCCATCCAACATCAGCAGTGTTATCTCTGGTGCCATGCCTCTTCTAAATCCATCTTGAACCTCTGGCAGTTTACTGCTCTAGCCGTTTTTGGATAATCTTCAGCAGTATTTTACTTACATGTGATATTGATGGTATTATTTGATAATTTCCACATTCTCTTGGATCACCTTTTTTTGGAAATGGAAACAACTATGGATTGCTTCCAGTCAGCTGTCCTCCAGATTTCCTAGCTCAGACTGTTGAACACGTCCCACCCAGGGCTGCATCTGTTTGTTGAACATTTCAGGTGGTATTTCTGTCAGTTCCTGGATTCTTCTTTCTTGTCAGTGCCTTCAGTGCAACTTGAACTTCTTCCTTCATTATCGTTGTTTTTTTGATCCTATGTTTTTTGATCATATGCTGCTTCCTGAAATGGTTCGACATCAGCCAGTTCTCTTGGTACAGTGGCTCTGTTTATTCCCTCCATCTTCTTTTGAAACTTCCTGGATCGTTCAAGATTCAGCCTGTGGTATCCTTCAGTATTGCAGCTTGAGGCTGGAATTTGTTTTTTAGTTCTTTCTGCCTGAGAAATGCTGAGCAAGTTCTTCACTTTCTTTTCTGACTCCATCTCTTTGCATTTCCATTATACTTGGCTTTGTCTTCTCGAGCAGCCCTTTCTGTTTATCTCTTTTACTTCAGAATCTCTTCCCTTTGCTTTGGTTTCTCTATGTTCTGCACTAGGAAACCAAACAATGTATGTGGCTTGCTGTATTGTGGTGTTCATTGCTGTCGAATCACAACGGACTCATCCTGACTCTGTGGCAGGGTTTCAGAGCCAGTAAATTACACAGCAGGAGATGGCCTTTCTCCTGAGGAGTGGTTAGATTAGTGGATTCGAACCACCTGCTTAGGAGTTGCCAGCATAACTCCTCATCTGTCAGAGGTCCATCATTTTAGTGTAGTGACCTGGAAATGGCTTTGCAGTTTATCAGTGCCTTCATTTATACACAGCAGTTCGGGGCAGAGCGGGACTTGAACCCTGCTCTACTGGCTGTGGGGACTGAGGGCTGTGTGCTGAGCAGGCTGGGGATTCGGGCAGGGGAGCTCACGGTCTGGTGGGGGCAGCTCTCCCGGCAGCTGAACGGGCGGGAACAGGAGCTGGAGCAGGCCCGGCGGGAGTGGCAGCGGCAGGAGGAGGCGCTGGAGCGGGCAGCCCGGGAGAAGGAGGCCCTGGCCAAGGAGCGGGCCGGCCTGGCGGTGCAGCTGACGGCCACTGAGCGCGAAGTCCGAACCCTGTCCGAGGAGGCCACACGCCTGCGGTGAGGCCTAAGACCCTGCCCACCCACAGTTCACCCCGGGGTGGGGGGAGGTCTACCTGAGGTCACAGCAGGGACAGCCACTCCCTGGCATCAGCCCCCAGGGGCAGTTACTTAGGAGCAAGGCTTGCCAACACGCCCTCGCTGTGGCTCAGCCTTCCCCAGGGAGCATGGGCCCGGTCAGGCAGGTGGGCTGGCACCTGGCCCACTGCTGGCCACGCCCTGGAAGCTCCATCTTCCTGGGGCCAGAGAGGCTGAGTCCCAAAACCTGGGGCCCATGTGTGTGCATGTGTGCAGCCTGGAGAAGGAGGCCCTGGAGAGCAGCCTGTTCGAAGTGCAACGACAGCTTGCCCAGCTCGAGGCCCGCCGGGAGCAGCTGGAAGCAGATGGGCAGGCCCTGCTGCTGGCCAAGGAGACCCTGACTGGTACGGGGCCTGGGGCAGGGGTGGACACACCAGATTGCAGCTCAGAGTGGGTCTCACAGGAGCTGGGAGCACTGCCTGAGGCGTCTGGCTGACCTGGGTTCTATCCTGAGGCCGCCCCTGAGCTCTGAGTCTTCTTTCCTCCCTGGGCGGCAGGCACCTCATCTTAGAGAGATGATAATGGGCACTTTGTGAGGCTGTCGCCAGGATGAAGAGAGGAAAGTGTGTAAAAAGGCTTGTCCCGGTGCCGGGCTCAGGTAACAGTGGCTGCTGTCTGGCACTGTCAGGGCAGTTCCGACAGCCTTTCCAGATGACTCTGGGCCCGTCAGTCCCAGCCCCTTCTTTCTGCGTTCCCCACCCACTCTCTGAGCTCAGGGCTCTAATCGCTCTGCAGGCACAGAGCACCTGCCTGGGCCGTGGAAATGCGTTCTCCTTTCCACGTGTGCTTGAGCCCAACAGAAGTAGAAAGGGAAATGGGGCCACTGGCGGGTTCCCAACCCAGGAGACGGTTCTCAGATGGCCCACGTTGGGGCGTGTCCTCTCCACGGCCACCTCCATTGGTGCCGACAGCTGAGGTGTGAATTGTAGTTGGTCAAGGAGGAGCAGCCTCACGTAAAGCCACACAGCTTTGCGAGGTTGCTCATCTCCTGAGTCTCCGTGTCCTCATCAGCGCGCTGAGGATGAGGACACATTATGCGAGTATTTTATGAACATGAAATAAGATTACAGAGTGCTTGGTCACGTGTGTCACCCAGCAGCAGCAGACAAACCAGTTGCCTCCGGCTCATGCCGACCCCACGTATGTCAGGGTAAAACTGTTCTGTAGGGTTTTCAGGGACTGGGTTTCCGCAGCTGGATTGTCAAGCCTTTCTACTGATGCACCTCAAAGTGGATTCAAACCTTCAGCCTTTTCGTAGCTCCTGAGAACTTCAATTTCTTACACCACTCTGAAGCTCTTGACCCATAACTTGTTCTGCAAATAAAGAAGGCAGTTATATTTTTGTTATTTTTCCCATTTGGGGGCCCTCTTCATTAGTTAGGGAGCTCTAGTAGCCTAGTGGTAAGAAGCTGTGCTCCAATCCCAAAGGTGCACAGTTTGAAGCCACCAGGTGCTCCATGAGAAAAGGATGGGCAGCCTCCTCCCATGTGATTTACTGCCCCTGAAAACCTGCTGGAGGGTCAGCTGTGGGTTAGTTCTGATTTGACGGTAAACAACCACCACCACCTCATCAAGTACTTCATCTTGTTAATGCTGTTCCAGGTAGTCAGGGCGGGGTCCAGGCCCGCAGGTGAGGAAACTGAGGCCCTGTGAGGGTGAGCAGCTTCTTCTAGAAGACACAGCCTCGCCGCCAGCTGGGTCATCTGCTCAGCGGGCTTTCACCAGCATAGCTCACGTGTCAGAGGCTTCTGACCTGAGGAGAAGTTTAGACCTGAGCCTGTCCTTTCCTTCCATCCCTCCGGTTCAGGAGAGCTGGCGAGCCTGCGGCAACAGATGGCAGCTACAGAGGAGAAGGTAGCATTGGACAAGGAGCTGATGGCTCAGAAGTTAGTACAGGCTGAGCGAGAAGCCCAGGCCTCTCTGCGGGAGCAGCGGGCAGCCCATGAGGAGGACTTGAAGCGTCTTCAGCGGGAGAAGGTGGGTCAGGTGGGCAGGGGGCTCTGAATCTCTGTCTTCTCTGTGACCTCAGACGAGTCCTCACTCTGCTTTGTCTTCACGTCTGTGAAATGAGGCTTCATTTCTATTTGGGGGTCCTGGGGACAGTTAGGAGGATATGTATGGATTCCTTGTCAAACTTACAAAACTTGAACACCAAATCTGGTCTATCCCTGGTAATCTGGCTGTGGGCAGCGCATGACCATGTTTGAGAAGCATTTTCATTTCCTAAGAAGTGCTGTTTGCATATGGAGGATCGCTGTGGAACTTGAACTTATAGGAAAAGCAAAGGGCCAGAGTGGTAACTATAAGGCAGAACAGAAAGGATTTTGGATGTCTGAATCTGATTTAGTTATGCCTTAGCTGTATTACCCAAGGTCTAAGTGCCTTACTTTCCTCTTCTGTAAAAATAGGTTACTGTTGTTGTTAATGTGCCATCAAGTCACCTGCATTTCCTCGTGACCTTATGTACAATAGCTCTGAACCCTGCTCTGTCTTAAGCCAGGTAATGATAGTTGAAGGTATTATGAGGATGGGATAAGCCAAATGGAGGATTTTAGCACATAGTACTGGTTGTTGTTGTTGTTACTGTTTTTAGAATAACCTCTAGAGTGGGCCTCAGGACACAGCATGGACCGAGCTGTCTCCTACAGGGGTTCAAGTTTCACAGCTCAAGGGCACGTTAGTCTTAGATTTGGGGCTGTATTATCACCTTTTCCAGCAGGTGGCAGCACAGGAGAATGGCCTCTTTATAACTTTTCTAAAGTGTGTGAACAAGCTTTGTTTCTTAGAAATTTACAGAATTTTAAGTGTTTGTTACATTTAATTTTTTTAGTCAGATGATTTATTGGAAGCAGTTGAAAATAGTCTAACTTTGAGGATCCTCATTTATTTATTTCTACTGCAATTTTAGTATCTTAGTTTCAGTTGGTTTCCTAAGTCATTTATGAGAACATGAAATAGCTTACCAAAAAGCAAGCCCAGTGTCGTCAAGTCTGTTCTGATACATAGCAGTCCTATAAGACAGTAGAACCCACCGTCTCGGGCTTCTGAGACCATAAACCTTTATGAAGCTGATGCTGCATCTTCTGCCGTGCTGCTTGGGAATTGCTGTGATGCTGGAGCTAAGCTACCAGTATTCCTACCGGTGTTAGCAATGCTGGGCAAGTTTCAGGGGAATGAATATTAGAGTCAGCCATACCAGTAAGGCAGAGCTGGTGGCAGACTTCTGAAAACTAGTCTATAAAAAATCTGTGGCTCACAAAAGGATACTAATATAGTGCCAAATGATTAGCCTCCCTGGGCTCAAAGGCACTTGAACCAGAGACTAAGAAGCTGGTGTGGAACCAGGCAACATTTGCTTGTGGAACACGCGTGAATTTGCCATTGGTTGGAGGGTGAACAGCATTTTGTCCTGAGGTGGCTTTAAAGGAGGATCCAGGAAAGCTTGACATTTACATGTGTGCATACATATTGTTGTTGTTGTTAAGTGCCGTCGAGTCGTAGACAACTCATAGCGGCCCTATGAATGAAAGGCGAACACTTGTATAACTTTCATCGTTTCTTCACATTCATAGAGTTTCCGGAGACAAGCTGTTTCGGAAGTGGGTACCACTCCTGCTTCCAAGCTTGTTTTAACATTCCACCCTAACCCTCACCAGAACCAGCAAACAAACCTCTGTAGAATCCAGCTGCTGCAGACGACTTCCAACCTGGATTCCAGCCCCATACTGCCGACCTAATGCATTTTTAAATAGGAGGCCGAATTAAATCAACTCACGTCCTAGGGAAATACCTTGAACAAAATCGGCTTTAGTTTTCCCTCTGAGTTGCAGTCAGATGAGTAAAATTCCTCTTCATGAAGTGAAATATGCTGCTTACATTCTATAAGGACTTTTTCCTGATTGGTGGCCAAGTAATGGTATTTGATACCAAGAAATTATTTGGGAAGTTAAAATTGCTGAGAGGACTCAATGCGTTACAGTCTCTCATGTATATATTAGCATGCCTGCTTGTGGATAAGTGTGCATCCCTAAAGATGAGGGAAAGTAGTGTGTGTTCCCCACCCTGGTCCTGCTTGGGAACCCTGGAATCTGAAAGAGGGGGAGAAAGTTGATGGGGGGCTGCACATTAGGTGCTTTATATGAAGTCTTAAATTATTCTATTTGTGTAGATTATTATGAGCAAGACAGCAGATGCTCCTTTGGAAGCAGGAGTGGCCTCCACTTCCTAAACCACATGCCTCTGGAAACTCTATGAACTTTGAGAAATGATGATAGTTATAGAAAGGCTTCAGGCGTTTTGTTCATAGGGTTGCAATGAGCCGTGCTCGACTCGATGGCAATCAACAACAACAAGGGTTTAGTACTGACTCCAAAGTTCTGGTGGCTTAGGGGTAAGGAGGGAAGCTCTGGTGGCCCAGTAGTAATGAGTTGTGGTGCCAACCCTAATACCAGAGGTTCAAATCCACCAGCTGTTCTGTGGGAGAAAGATAGGCTCTCTCCTCCCATGTGATTTACTGCCTCTGAACACTCACTGCAGGGTCATCTATGAGTCAGTTCCGACTTAATGTGCTTAATAACAATAACAGCAAGGGGGTAAGATGTTGTACTGCCAACATAAAGGCAGGTGGTTCAAAGCCTCCACCTGTTCTTGGGTGAAAGATGGACAGTCTCTTCCCGTGCAGTTTACAGCCTCTGAAAACGCTGGAGGGTGAGCTGAGAATCAGGTTCCACAGCAGTGACTTTTAGGGAGTCCTGGTGGCCTAGTGGGTAAGGAGTTGCACTGGCAATCTAAAGCAGGTAGTTTGAATCCACCAGCTGTTCCCCAGGAGGAAGATGGACAGTCTCTTGCTATGTGATTTGCTGCCCCTGAAAACTCATTATACGCTCAGCTCTGAGTCAGTTCCCACTCCATGGTGTATAACAGTCTTAACAATACCAGTGGGAGCTCATGTTCCTACACTGGGTATCCCTGGTGCTCTACTCACCTCTCCACTCACCTACACTCTGCACAGAGAGTCAAACTCCTGAGCCCTTCCTCAGCCAAACTTGGTCTCATCAGTGTCCCCCTATCTACTCTCTTCCCTCTAGCCATCCCCAGTCAGACCCCTTCAATGATCACCCCTACCCTAACTCCCCTTTAGACCTCCCCTAGCCCCTGTGGTCCCTCTTTCAGACTGTCTGACAACCCCCTAGTCTAATGCTCACATTGCTCCTTGTACGCACAGGCTTGAGGCCGCCTGGTCTCCCCACTGCCCTCAGGATCCTGCCCCCTTGTCCCCACAAGGTCTTGCCTGGCCTGGCTGCTGCCCATCCCCCTTTGCCCCCTGGTCCCTCGTATTCTAAGCAGCAGCATCAGGATGGGGAACTCCATTCTGTCAGGTCAGTTCTGACTCATGAAGACCCCATATGTGTCCGAGCTGACTTATACTACACAGAGTTTTTAATAGTTGGTTTTTTGGAGGTGCATAACCAGGCCTTTCTTTCTGGGCACTTCTGAGCAGCCTAAACTACCAACCTTCTGGTTTGTAGCTGAGCATATTATCTGTTTACATCACCCTGGACTCCTGGAATTACCTGGTCCCTTGATTTACCTCTTGGGTATGGGGCAAGATTGTTCTGGCTGCCCTGAGGCCTGTGAGGGCTCCATAGGCCAGCCTGGTGTGTCACCATGCCTGATCCTGGTCTTATAGGAGGAGGCGTGGCGGGAGCTAGAGGCTGAGCGGGCCCAGCTGCAGAGCCAACTGCACCGGGAGCGGGAGGAGCTGCTGGCCCGCCTGGAAGCTGAGAAGGAGGAGATGAGTGAGGAGATAGCAGCCCTGCAGCAGGAGCGGGACGAGGGCCTCCTCCTGGCCGAGAGTGAGAAACAGCAGGTTTGCATGCCCGATGAGGCCTCCACTGCCCAAGAGGGGACCTGTCCTGGTCCTGGCCCCTGGGCAGCCACCCAGAAGCTAGAAGCCCCCAGGCCTGCCCCTTTCCTCTCTGCACCTGCTTCCTCTCCTGTGCAATGGGAGTATTAAAGGGGTGTTTGTGAAGTATTGCTGAGGCTGATGTTCCTAAAGATGCAAGCCCATCCCTGGTGCATACTGGGAGCTTGTACATAAACCTACAACTCCTTGCCTGGCACACAGTGGGAGCTCATTCATAAAGCCGCAAGCCCTTGTCTGGCACACAGTAGGAGCTTACGCATAAAGCCACAAGCCTATGCCTGGTGCATAGTGGGAGTTTGCCAAAGGACAGTAACTGTGGTGACTCCAGAGCTTGGGTTCCAGAGAAGCTGCCCTGTATTCTAAACTGATTGCCTACCCTGCCCCACAGTGAACATGACATTCTCTTGATCTGTCTTCCTGTCTCCAGAAGAGTCTACATGCCTTAGCTAACTTTTCCTCCAGAAGGACTAGCTGACTCTTGACTTTCTCATCATATGCTAGAGACTTCAGGCAGACTCCTTCCGTCTCTTCCCCCTATTAGCCCTGAAATAGTCCCTTTGCCTCTTTAAGCCTTAGTTTTGTCATATGTAAAATGGGCATAATGATAATAGCTCAAGATTGTTATAACAGTGGAGCTCTGGTGGCCTAGTGACAAGAAGCTGTGCTGCAATCTTGAAGGCGCACGGTTTGAATCCACCAGATGCTCTGCTAGAGAAGGAGGGCAATTTCCTCCTGTGCCAGTCAGATCTGTTTCGACTGTACACAACAACAACAAGATTGTTATAACAAGGTGGTGAGATAACTTGTGTTCATGTCGCAGGTTCTAGCTGTTGCACCCTGTGATGGGCCTGGTGGGGGGTGGACATGTCACCTTCAATGTGGACATGTCACCTTCAATGTGGACATGTCACCTTCAATGGTCCAATCAGGCCACCAGCCCCTCGTGGACACTTTTCCCAGGGAAGTGTCCGAGTGCCCCCAGGACCATCTCCTGAAGCCTGGTCCCTTGCCTGTGTCTAGGCCCTGTCCCTGAAGGAGTCCGAGAAGACAGCACTGTCAGAGAAGCTGATGGGCACGAGGCACAGCCTGGCCACCATCTCACTGGAGATGGAGCGGCAGAAGCGAGATGCACAGAGCCGGCAGGAGCAGGACCGGGTAGGCTACCTGGAGGACCCCGTCTGAGGAAGAGTCATGGCCCTGCCCCTCAAGAAGCCTCCAGTCTGTGGGAGGAAGCTCAGCTCTTTCCTTGGGAGTCTCTAGCCTGAGGAAGGTGGCATGGGACTCCCCAGTCTGAGGGAGGTGGTGCAGTCCTCCTCTTGGGACTCCCTAGTCTGAGGGAGGTGGCAGAGTCTTTTCCTTGGGACTCCCCAGCCTGAGGGAGGTGGCAGAGTCTTTTCCTTGGGACTCCCCAGCCTGAAGGAGGCGGCACAATCCTCCTCTTAGGATTCCCCAGCCTGAGGGAGGTGGGGCACAGCTCTGCCCTGGCAAATCCCTTCCTCTGAGGGGCAGACTAGCTAGCTACACGGTCTGCACTCACTGGCATGGAGGGCTCAGCGGAGGGTCTGGCACACCAGAGGGCAAGGCTGGGTTTGGAGCTGAGAGTGGAGGTTCAGCTGGGGGAGGGTGATAGAACAAGACCAAGTTTGAGGTGCCCACCTGCCCCAGAGCACTGTGAACGCCCTGACGTCTGAGCTGCGGGACCTACGGACTCAGCTTGAGGAGGCTGCCGCCACCCATGCCCACGAGGTGAAGAGGCTGCAAGAACAGGCCCGAGACCTGGGCAAGCAGCGGGAATCCTGCCTGCGGGAGGTGAGCAGCCCGGTGATCTCTCCTGGTTTGCGAGCTCAGTGTGGCTGTGTGCCTGGGGTTCTGGACCTGTGAGGGCCCAGAAAGTGATCTGAGAAGTCAACAGCCAGCTTAGAGAGTAGACAATAAGCATTTGTTTTTGTCACTGTGTTTATATGGTTGTAAAAAATAGATATAGAACACGACATTTACCAATTTAACATGTTTTCCCCATGTAGAATTTGGTAGCATCAGTTGCATTAATCGTATTGTGATACCACCGACTCCTAGCTACTGCCAGATTTTCCATCCCCACAAACACAAACTTATTTCTTCCCAGTGATTCTCTCTCTCTCCTCCCTCTCACCTCTGATAACTACAGATGTACTGTTTTTGTCTCTATACTTTTGCAGCAAGCATCTATTAAGCACATGTTGGATTCCTAGCCCATGAGGCACCTCTCATCAGGAGGGGCTGGTGGGATCCCTGCCGTCTTGGTATTCGTCCACAGGCCAATCCTGATTGATTACTTCACACCCAGTCACTGCTGGCTAAATGTGGCAAATGTTTTGTGATACACATTTTATTGTAATTAGTTGCTCACCACATCAGTTCCATCTCATGGCAACCCAGTGTGTTGTTCATGGTTGTTAAGCTCCAGGCGTTTCTTGGCTGTAATCTTATCAGAAGCAGATCACTCCCCCTTTCTTCCTCTGGGACTGTTGTGTATGTTGGAGCGGCCACATTTTAGATTAGCACTTGAGCACAAACTGTACTACCGAGACTTGTGCCTGTCGTTGTTTTAGGTAATGTCGAGTCAAGTACAACTCATAGTGACCCTTTGAACAAAAGATCTGAACCCTGTTCTATCCTGCGCCATCCTCACATCTTCTGACACACTAGATGCCATTGCAACAGTCACCCTATCAAGCCTCCTGGTTGAGGATCTTCCTCTCCCTCAATCACCCTCTACCTTTCCCAGCATCATGTCCTTCTCCAAGGAATAATTTCTCCTGGCAACATGTCCAGAGTGTGAGAGGCGAAGCCTCGTCATTCTTGCCTCCAAAGAGCACTCCGACTGTACCCTCTCCAAGACACGTGTTCATTTTCTTGGCTGTCTGTGTGGGATGTTCAGCACCACAACCCCAAGGCATCAATTCTTTTTCTGTCATCCTTATTCATTGTCCAGCTCTCAGTTGCATACCAAGTGATCGGAAAGATCATGGCCTGAATCAGACATACCTTAGTCCTCAGACCATTACCCCTTAATAATTTGGAGAAGTCACGAACTGCAGATTTTCCCGGAACAAGAAAATAAAACAACAAAAACCAGAACACCACTTTTCCCCAACATGCCCTCTCCCAGCCCACAGCTCTCGGGCTCAGAGTGAGGCCCCAGTGAAGGACATGGGAGGTAGCCTGTGTCCAGGGATATGGGTGGGACTGTTTTCACCAGGGCCCAGCTTGAGTGAGGCCTCTGGCTCTGTCCTGTGAACACCTGTCACAGGCAGAAGAACTTCGGACCCAGCTGCGGCTCCTGGAGGACTCTCGAGATGGGTTGCGCCGGGAGCTGCTGGAAGCCCAGCGCAAGGTACGGGAGGGCCAGGAGGACCGGGAGGCCCAGCGCCAGGAGGTGGGCGAGCTTCGGCGTGGCCTGAGCGAGGGGACTAAGGAGCGTGAGGCCCTGCGACGCTCCAATGAGGAGCTGCGGGCTGCTGTGAAGAAGGCTGAGAGCGAGCGCATCAGGTAGGGTCCAGCCCCAAGCCCCAGCCTCACAGGGTCTCATCCGTAAAACCTAATGTCATCACCATTCCAGGAAAGTGCACAGACAGGGAGGGATTCCCTGCCTTCCAATCAACATGATCCCCGGCACAGGGATGTTTTGGGTGGGGTTTTTTCCCCCACCTGTGAGACAGGGGAGTGACAGCAGGCAGGTTTGGTCTAGGCTCTGATCTCCCCTACTGCTGTCCCGCTGCTTAGGAGTTATACGTCAGTGGCTATTGACTGAGCTGAGGAGGGGATACATAAAGAGGTAGCATTTGGGACACCTCCAGAATCTTTGAGGAAGCTGCTTTTGTGTAGGATTCAGGACCTGAGGCCACCTCTGACCCCTGTTCTCTACCCCGTCCAGCCTGAAGCTCGCTAACGAGGACAAAGAACAGAAGCTGGCATTGCTAGAGGAGGCCCGGGCAGCGGTGGGCAAGGAGGCTGGAGAGCTGAGGGCCGGGCTGCAGGAGGTGGAGCGTTCCCGGCTGGAGGCTCGGAGGGAGCTGCAGGAACTGCGCAGGCAGGTGGGCTTCGTCCCTCGTCTCCCACTCCTCACTCCCCACTGTCCATCACGACGTGCTATGTCCCGCTGGCCAGCAGCGCCTCTCCTCAGGGTCCCCTTCTCTCAAACATAAAGCCAGGGCACTGAACTATGACAAGGCTCTTACCTAGCCTTGGTGTCAATGGCTGGGCTTTGAGGAGTCCTCAAAGAACCCCTGAAACTCTTCAGACTGTGTGTGTGTGTACATGCACACTTATATGCTCATTTCTCTGAGGCAAGGATCTAGAGCTCTTGTCTGTTTTCAGAAGAATTATGAACAACATAAGGCTCTAAATGAGAGATTAACAAACATTTTTTCTAAAGAACCATCTAGTATTTTGAGAAATACTATTTTACTGTGTTTTGGTGAAAGTTTATGCAGTAAATTAGATTCTTCTCTGATAATTTCTGTAGAAGCTGTTCGCTGAAATTACATATTTAAGGCTGGGTCTACATCTTGGGTAGCATTCTAGTGGTTCCGTCTCTAGTTCTCTAGTGTCCCTGCTCCCTGATCTTCTCATCTTGGCGTTAGGGTAATGTTGACCTTTTTTTTAAATTTTTTTTTTTTTTAATGTTGACCTTTCTTAAGGGTGCTAGCCTTTGTTTTGTGTCACTCTATTATTAAAAGGTCATGTCAAGATAGTTATGGTGCAAAATTTTAGAGTTTCTCAGGGCAGTAATGTTCTCTGATCTCAGCTAGTCCAGTAAAGTCTGGACTGTTGAAGAATTTGAGTTCTGTTTTGCCTTTCACTCCCCTTCTGTCAGGGACCCTCTGTTGAATTCCTGATCAGAATGGTTGGTAGTGGTTGTTGGACACCAGCTAGTTCTTATGTTCTTGTGGTAGATAAGCCATGGCTTGTGTGGGGTATTAGCCTCTAAACTTGTTTAGTCTCTGAGACTTTGATTACCTTCTTTCTCTTTTGCTCCTGGTAAGTAGAGGCCAATAGTTATATATTAGATGGTAGCTCAAGGCAGATAATTATTTCAAGCTTTTTAGGCCATATCCGCTGTTTAGTGTGGAAGTAGCCATAAACAATACATAAATGAATGGGTGCCAATGAGACTTCATTTATGGACACTGAAATTGGAATTTCATACCATTTTACATATCAAAAAATAGTTCGCTTTTTCTCTCAGCCATTTAAAAATGAACCATTTTTAACCCTTCAAAAAGGCAAGAACTATTCTTAGCTCACACACTTGACAAAAACAGGCAGCTGACCAAGTTTGGACTGTGAACTCTATGTAGTCTGCTGAGCCCTTAAGTTGATTATTTCCAGGCTCATCAGCAATAGCAAGCATATAACCTGTTTGCTGTATGTTGGACACCACCTGGGATAGTGCGGGTTCGGGCTCACTCCCCCTAAAAGACTTGAAAAACAGGACACAGCCCCAGTTGGCCCCTAAGCTTTGCTGTACCCAGAGGCACCACAACCCAAATAACCAGTCATCTACACTTCCCATGCGGGCTTCCTCTACTCAGACTGCCTTCTGCCAGCCTGTAGTCCCAGAACACCACTGGAGTCCTCGAAAGGCAGCTCCTTTTTATTTACCAAGCCCCTGCTGGGACTCTGCATGCTACAGCATGAGCCTCTTAACCTCCCGGAGCTGTATTTATATGGAGTAGGTAGACATTGCCCTCTACCCACTTCTGCTTTGCATTCTGCATGTCTGGAATTGAATCTCAGTCTGCTGCTCTCTGGCTGTGTGGCCTTGGGCAAGTCCCTTCACCTCGCTGAGCCACAGTTTTCTGTTAAATGAAGATAATGTCAGTACCCTACCTGTAATGTTGTGTGAGGTTTAGTTAAGTGAAGTGCTGAACAGAGCCAGACATGGTAAGGACTTGAAAGCCCACCGTCACTGTCGAGATGAAAGATGACCCAGGGGGCTGCGTTTCCTGCTCAGCACTCCCTACCTCTTCTCCCCTTCCTCTCATGAAAGCTAGTTATGAGCTCATTGATTAATTAGTAAACTGGGATAATTGGTGCCCAGGTACCTGCTATGACTTGAGCCTACTGGGCTTACCTGGATCAGGGATGTTATATGATGCCTATGTTCCTAAACATTGGATCCTCAGTAGTCTCTGGGCCAGGTCATGACTGGGTGGCATATGGAAATGGAGTGGAATGGGCTGTTGTCCAGGCCTGTGGGCATGTGCCACCCTGGCCAGAACATGGGTCCCCTTCCCTATCCAGGCTTCCTCTCTCTCTTGCAGATGAAGATGCTGGACAGTGAGAATGCCAGGCTGGGCCGAGAGCTGGCTGAGCTACAGGGTCGCCTGGCACTGGGCGAGCGGGCAGAGAAGGAGGGCCGGCGGGAAGCCCTGAACCTCCGGCAGAGGCTGCTGAAAGGCGAGGCCAGCCTGGAGGCGGTGCGACAAGAGGTAATTGGTTGGATGGTGGGCTGCCTGGAGGTGGAAGCCCCTCAGACGCAGATGAGCTGTCCCCTCCTCTCTCCTCTCCAGTGGGAAGCAGGTTAGGATCCGTGATGGAGCTGTTTCAAGAAACTCCTTAGTACTTGTCCTTACTCCCTTCATGAGACTCTCTTTTGCAGTTATACTAATAACTTGTGTCAATTGAGGGCCTGCTCTGTACAGGCACGGAGTGGGGTACTCTGTAGATCTTTCCAACAACACTGTTGTTGTTATGTGCCATTGACTCGCCTGCGACTCATAGCAATCCTATATACAACAGCCCTAAAGTCTGCCCTATCCTGTGCCAATCTCACTATCTCTGACACACCTACCCTCATTACCCCAGCCACTGAATCAGTCCATCTCATCGAGGGTCTTCCTCTCCTGCACTGTTCCTCTACCCTCCCAAGCATGACATCCTTCTCGAAGGACTGGTCCCCCCTTGCAACATGTATAAATATGTCAGACGAAGCTTCAGAATTCTTGCTTCTAAGGTGCAGCCTGGCTTCACCCTCTCCAGGACAAACCTTTTCGTTTTCTTAGCAGTCTATGATATAATCAATACTCTTCTCCAACACCACAGCTCAGAGGCATCAATTCTCCTTCTATCCTCTCTAGTCATTGTCCAGCTCTTTGATGCATAGCAAGTGATTGCAAAGACCATGGCATGTAGCAGGCACACCTTAGTCTCCAGACTGACATCGTTGCACTTCAGTACTTTAGAGAGGTCTCTAACTGCAGACTTTCCCATTGCAATACGTCTTTTAATTTCCTGGCTGCCAGTGCCAAGAGTGTTGACTGTGGAGCCAAGCAAACTAAAACTGTGAACAATCTCAGTCTGTTCCCTATCAATCATGATGCTGCCAGTTGGCCCAGCAACACTAGGAAATGGATATAATTGTTGTTAAGTGTCATTGAGTTGATCCAAGCAAGGGGAAATTATTGACAATGCCAGTCTTCTCTCCATCTATCGTGATAGTGCCTGTTGGTCCAGTGGTAAAGATTTTTGGTTTTGGGGTTTTTTTTAATTGAGATTTTAATGAAAGTTTATAGAGAACTTGGATATCCATTCGTTTACTGTTGCACATTTTCCTTCCTGCCCCCCTCCCCCCAGTTAACTTTTTCCTTTGGAAAAAAAATTCTTTCATTGTTATACAGTCTCCCCCCCACCAGTCCACTTTACTAAGCAGCCCTTATTCTGGACTCTTGTCATGCCAATAATACCTAATCATATATTCCTTTTATATAAGTCTCTCCCTCATCTGTTTCAATGCCATGTACATTCATTATTTATCCCCTCTTTTCTTAGTTTCTCCCCAACCCACATGTCATTCCTGCTTTATAACAGTGGCACTATGTAATATTTGTCCTTTTGTGCTGAGATATTTCACTCAACATAATGTCCTCCAGGGTCATCCATTTTGTGTACGATTTCATGAATTCTTTGTTTTTCAGTGCTATATAATATTCCATTTTGTGAATATACCACAGCTTCCCTATACATTCGTTTGTTGATGGGCACTTTGGTTGTTTCCAACTCTTTGCTATTGTTAACAAAACACCAATAAACATGGGTGTGCATATATCTGCTTAGGTGGCAGTTATGATTTCTTTAGTGTTTATGCCCAGTAGTGGAATTGCTGATTAAAATTTCTGTTTCCACCTTTTTGAGAAAGTGCAGTACCATTTAACACTCCCACCAATGGTAAATAAGGGTTCCAGTTCCTCCACAACCTTGCTAGCATTTGTTGTTTGCTGCTCTGTTGAATTTTGCTATTCTGATTGGGGTGAGAGTATATCTCATAGTTGTTTTGATTTGCTTCTCTCTTAGAGCTAGGGATTTTGACCATTTCTTCATGTGTTTGTTCACCATCTGAATGTCTTCTTTGGTGAAGTGTCTGTTTGTATCCTGTACCCATTTTGCAATTGGGTTCTTTACATTTATCTTGTTGTGGTGCTCAAGTATTTTATAAATTTTATATATAAGGCCCTTATCAGACATGTCATTACCAAATATTTTTTCCCAGTCTATTGCTTCCCTTTTTACCCTCTTGGAGAAGTTTTTGGATGTACATAGGGATTTGATTCTTAGAAGGTCCTATTCATCTTTTTTTATCCTCTCCTGGTTGTAAGTGATTTTTGTTTTCTTAATGTTGAGATGTAATTCATATTGAAGGCATAATAACCGTATGGTTATAATTAGCCCCATTTTATTGAGATGACCATACATTGTGGCTCAGAGAGGTCAAGAGATCCTCTCATGGTTACACAGCTTCTCAGGTCTATCTGTACTCTTTCTGCTTTGTCTTCACCAGCTGTGTCACTCCTGCACATCTGTGTGACCTTGACCAAGTTACTTGGCCTGCCTGTGCTTCAGGGTCTTCATAGAGTAGGGGTTAGCATATCAGGGATTTATGTTGCACCCTGGTATAAGTCCTGCCATCCAGGGGGCCACTCCACAGATGATAGTTTCCAGGGAAATGGTGATAAGGGTTGCTTATTCTTAGAACCAGAGGCCTTTTCCTTATCTGGTGGCCTCATCCATAGGGAATTGTGCCAACCCAACGGTGGCGCCTTTCTGGCAGTTCAAGTTCATCAGCGGCTCCTTGGGAGAAAGATGAGGAGTCTACTCCTCTACAGTTTATTGCCTCTGAAATCCCACTGGATCTGCTATGAGTCAATTTAAGTTGATCCTTATGAGTTTTTAGCACATGCTTTCTTTGTGTGGTGGTGGTGGTGGTGTTATATGTCACCAAGTCACCTCATAGCCACCTTGTGTATAACAGCTCTGAACCCTCCTCTATCTTGAGCCAATTTCATTGTCTCCGACATACCTACTCCCATTACCCTAGTCACCAAGTCAATCCATCTCATCCAGGACTGTATATAAATAGAGTGCACTGAGTGGCAGTGTAGCTTAGTGCTTAAGAGTCCAGCCTTTGGAGCCAGAGTGCCTGCGTTTGAATTGCAGCTTGTTAGCTGTATTAGCTGCAAGTTACTTAACTATTCTGTATCTCAGGCTCATGATCTGTATAGTGGCAATTTATAGAGTCATAACTATAGTTAAAAAATTTGGGAAGTACTTCCAAATATTTTGGAATAGTGCTTGACATGTGAGAGTGAAATTGTCAATGATTTCATCTTGCTTGGATTCACAATCAACAATGTTGGTACCAGCAGACCAAGAATTGAATAGCACTGGGAAAAGTCTACTGTCGGGGATCTCTCCAAAGTCCTGAAGAGCAGTGATGTAACTTTAAAGACTAGGGTGTGACTCACTCAAGCCCCAGTCTTCCCAGTCATCTGCTGTACATCTGAGAGCAGGATAGTAAATAAGGATGACAGGCAAAAAACAGATGCATTTGAGTTGTGGTGGTGAAGAGCACTGAATATCCCCTTAAGGGTAAAGATGGCCAAGCTTTAAAGGAACATCATACTTGGAGAGGTGAAGGAAAAGAAGACCTTCAATGAGATGCACTGACACTGTGTCTGTGGCAGTGGACTCAAATGTGTCAGGGGTGAAGAGGACGGCCCAGGAGAGGACAGCATTCAGATCCATACCGTCACTATGGCTCAACTTGATTGCACTTAACAACAACGTGTTAGATATTATTACTGATTATGTACATTTTTAAGGCATATATGCAAAGAAAGCCAAGTTATGCTACAACTGTCCCATGGGGTTTCAGGGCACTAAATCTTTATGGAAGCAGAATGCCACATCTTCCTCTGCAGAGCAGCTGGTTGGAAGCCTGAAACTGCTGACTGTTCAGTTAGCAGTCAAGAATTTAATCACTGTACCACCAGGTTTCCTTATATATAAAAGAAGGAAGAGGTAAAAGGCAAATTAACAGTTTCCTTCCATTCCTCTTTGTGCTGATGGTTCTGGTACTCCAGTTTGGGTGGAGACCACTAAAGAGGTGTTGAATTCCGTTAAAGGAGTGGGCTCCAGATTTGGAGATAGGGCTTCAGTTTGATAGGTGACCTCCACCTCTCTTCTCTTCCCCTCTCCTCCGCACCCCGCTCTAGCTCCAGGGAGCCCAGAGGAAGCTGCAGGACCAAGAAGGCGAGTTCCGAGCCCGTGAGCGAGGCCTGCTGGGCACCCTGGAGGAGGCGCGCGGAGCCGAGAAGCAGCAGCTGGACCATGCCCGCAGCCTGGAGCTGAAACTGGAGGCGGCGCGGGCGGAGGCTGCCGAGCTGGGGCTGCGGCTGAGCGCAGCCGAGGGCCGGGCGCAGGGCCTCGAGGCCGAGCTGGCCCGCGTGGAAGCACAGAGGCGCGCGGCCGAGGCCCAGCTGGGAGGCCTGCGCTCAGCCCTGCGCCGGGGCCTGGGCCTTGTGGGCGGGCCGGCCCCGCCCCCGCCCCGCACCCCCCACCCAGTTTCCCCGCCCCGCACCCAGTTTCCATCCAAGAGGCCACGTCCCGCCTCCCAGCATCTGGTCCTCATGCTCTTTCACTATGCAAATAACTGTGCACACCCACTATGAGTCCCTCCCTTCCTCTGCCGCTTTTGTGCCAGAGACCAACATTCCTAAAGCTGCCCTCCTCCTGAGCACCAGTCTCTAGTCCCTCCCACTTCCTCTCGAAGAGGCCACGCCCCTTCCACATTCAAGCTCACTTTTGTCTTTAGACCCGCCTCCTTTAGACCCTCTTCTCCTTCACATCACTTCTCTTACTAGGCAGGCCACGTTTAATGCCCTAATTCCTCCAAGCCTTACAATCCCCATACTCTTAACTCCTTCACTTTCTCCACCTTCACTCCATCCCCTTCAGATTCCTCAGTTCCACTTCAGGCTTCTGAACTTGATGTCTTCCCCAGACTGGGGACACCCTGAAGCCTGACCCCATCCCCCTCCCGGAAGGTATGAAAAGATCCTCCCAGTCCCAGACTGCCTCCACTGCTCCGTGCATGACACTGACAAAGCAAGCCCCTTACATTGATGGGTTGGAGCGCCCTTTAGGAGACATCTGGTTTCCCTCCAGTCAGCCTGAAATCTCTACATTCATGAGACCTGGAGGTAAACCTGTGGAACTCTAGCACTACGGGGTGTTGACGATTGGCACATGGAGTGTGCCTCATTAAGGCACAGATTTAGCTTAGGCATCATGTGTTTAGTCACTCAAGAAGTACTTCTCAAGGAACTCTGACTTAGAGTCATACTGTCAGGATGCTAATTGAAAAGACAGCAGTTGGAACCCATCCTGGAGCAAGATGGGCAGTCACCTCCCGTTGGAATTTACAGCCTCAAGAGGATGCTGTGAGCAAGAAGGGACTTGATGGCAATGAGGTTTTTTGGGGATAATGTGCCAGGTGGCACTGTGGTTAAGTGCTCAGGTCAGATCCAAAAGCTGAGACGTTTCAACTCACCCTAAGGTACAGGGAACAAAAATCTGAGGATATTTGTCCATAATGATTCTAAAAACCTTATTGCCTTTGAGTTTCATTTCCAAGTCTGTAAATATTTTGAGAAGCAGCCAGCCACATCATCCCCCCAGCCCCAGAATAGCTAGAAGATTCAAACCATCAACCTTTTGGTTAGTAATCCAACCATTTGGTCTGCTAAACCTGAAGAGCACCTCCTATAAAGAGTTAAGAAAACCCTGAGAACAGTTCTGTCCTTTTACGCATATTGTCACCATGAGTCAGAGTCTCCTTAACAGCAATTTTTAAAAAATGTTCCAGATACCGGGAGTGGGTAGTAAGCAATGTGTCTCAAGTATTTCTGCTTTTCTGGAATTTATAGTGTAGGTGAGGTTAACAGCAAAGGACTGTAGAGGAAAACAATGCAAGGTTGTGCAGGGCCAGGAAGAACCTCTGTGGAGGAAGTGGCTGGTGGGGGAAAAACAGGGTGTGTGAGAATTGAGGTGTGAGCCCTGGGGGAAGAGGCTCTGAAGAGAGGTGGGAAGGCCCAGAGTGGACACACTGGTCTGTGAGCAGCCATGGTGTGTTGAGCAGGGTGGAGAGGAGCGCAGCTGAGGTGGTGAGGCCAAGAACCCTCTCCAAGTAGTAGACCATCTAGACATGCTCTCTGAATGGGATAGGATCTGTCAAGAGGTCCTGGGTGGTGAGTGGACATCCTCTTCTGATGGCCTTTGGATGCTAAGGAACTGTGTGTCTGCAGGATTGCCTAGCTGTTACTTAACTGAGCCTGTTGGTTTTTGTATACCATGGAGTAGGAAACGACCCACATTTGACACACCCCCCCCCACCACCACCACTGGATTTTCAGAGGCAGTTAATGAAAAGCTGCCCTTTCCTGTAGTTCCAATTCTGACCTCCAGGTGTCGTCCTGCCACTCCCGCCAGCCATCTACATTAAAAGCGCTGGGCTTGGTTCTTGACAGTTGTTGAGTCAGTTCTGTTTATGGTGACCCTAAGAAGCTGCTGAGTGGGTTTGAACAGCCACCTTTTCAATTAGTAGTCAAGCATGTAACTGGCTTTGAGAAGTGGGCTGCCTGGATTAAAATCCTGGCCATGGATTAACTTCCTTAACTGAAATTACCTAACAGCTTTGAGCCTACCTTGCCTTGGAAGTGGGGAAAGTAGTACTTACCTACCAGAAAATTACAGGGAAGAAGAGGTGGCACGTAGAAGGCTTGGACCCTGTGATTGGAGGGTGGATCATGCACCCCTGGACTGGGCCCTGGGGGACACTGTGGTCTGCAGCAGAGATGAGACCCAAAGCCTCACAATGCTCCTGGTGTGGGAGGGAGGCACAGGTCAGATTCCCAGAGGTGGGATGTGCTCTCTCTAATCTTGAGTGGGTGAGGGTGGCATCAGAGGGGGTGACATGTCCATTTAGGCCTAGAGGACAGGCTAGACAAAGAGGAGCCACGGAGAGGCCAGGGAACAATACAGATGAAGGCCCTGAAGCTGGAACAAAGAATGCCCTAGAATGTGGAAACTGAAAGTGGTGCAGTGTGGAAACATTGTAAAGGTCAAGAGGTGAAGCTAGAGTGTGGGCAGCAAGGCCCCTAAGCTCTGGCAGCACATGTGGCCTTGGTTCTGAGGGCTCTCAGGGCCAGTGAGGGCTTTAAGCAGAGAGTGGCGTGGTCCAGTTTGGGCTGTAGAAGCTCACGTGGCTGTTGGCAGTGGCAGGGATGGGAGGTGAGCAAGGTGCATGCAGCCACCACCCAGACTCAAGGGGCTAGTGGTGCCGCTGCCCTGAACTTGTCTTTATAGGAAGCGGGGAGGGGCTCAGCAGCCCCAGCTCCTTAGAACGCAGCCCTGGGTCCATGCCGTCATCCCCAGGACCTGTCACCACCTCCCCAGCACCCCCAGACCTGGACCCAGAGGCGGTACGGGGAGCCCTTCGGGAATTCCTCCAGGAGTTGCGGAGCGCCCAGAGAGAGCGGGTGAGGCTGCATGAGGGGCTGGACAGAGAACCAGGTGGTCAGAGGCCCTGCAAAGCCTGCAGGTTGTTTAGAGCAAGGGTACTTACCCACCTCCCCCGACCTAATGCTGTGACTGCAGGATGAACTTCGGGCCCAGACAAGTTCTCTGAGTCGCCAGCTGGCTGACGTAGAGGCCGAGAGGAACAGCCTGACCTTACGGGCAAAGCAGCTACAAAAGGCTGTGGCTGAGAGTGAAGAAGGTGGGTCAAAGCCTCTGGGTCTCTGCTCTGCCCTCTCGTACCCTTAGTAACTGAGATGGGAGGTGGGGCCACTTGGCTTCTACTTGCCTAATGTGACCACCATGACTTGAGTCAGGAGCTGTCTCCTCCAAGAATCTCCCCTGGTTACTACCACTCAGTATCTAAACCCAAAGACCCTGGGGGCTCAGAGAGGTAGACCCTATGGTGGGTGGAGAATAAGCCAGGGTATCTGTGGCTTTGTCTGGACCTATTTCCCGGCTTGGTGGGCTGCAGGCCGGCGCAATGCAGATGGACGGCTGAGCGGAGCTCAGGCTGAGCTGGCTCTGAAGGAGGAGAGTGTGCGGCGCAGTGAGCGGGAGCGCAGGGCTGCGCTGGACCAGGTGACTGCTCTGGAGAGGAGCCTGCAGGCCACTGAGGCCCAACGCCAGGCGAGCCAGGTGGGCAGAGCTGAGGGCAGGCGGGCACAGGGGGAGCGTGTGTAAGAGCAGATTAGAGTCCGTGAGTCCTGGCTGTGCTTCTGTCTGCCTGAAGCTCACAGCAGCCACTCAAGTGACTTAACAAAAGCATGTTCAGAATCCACTGTCAAAGCGTTGGTGGCATAGTGGCTAGCATAGCTACCTTCCAGCATCCACCGTCCCATTTCATATGGATGTCATGGGGCTTTAGAAGAAGAGCTTGGACTTTGGAGCCAGGCAGCTCCCTGCTCCCTGTTGGCTGGGACCAGTCAGCTGGCTGATCCTTCCTGCTTTATCTGTAAAAAGGAGACCAGGACTGTCTTCCCAGAGATGATGCTCAGAGGCCCCTGGCACAAGGTGGCATGCAGAGGTTTCTGCTCACTTCCTTCTGTTCTGCGTTTCTCTGTACAGCCACGTGAGTGGTGGCTTGGAGTTTTTATGTGGATTTGGAGACATTCATGCATAGCTATGTGTATCAGTGTTTCGTGTGTGTGTATGTCCAGGGCAGGAAGCCCAGCACTGGTGCTGACAGTCCGGGTTGCTGCAGGCCAAAATCCCTGCCCCTCCTCCCTCTCTCATTCCTTCCCTGGCCCTCTGTTATTGCCCCCGCAGCCCACCCCCTGCCTCTGGCTCTGGGCCCAGCGTGAGCTGGATTGTTGTGTCTGCGGCTCCAGCTCTGGCCTTGGGCCCAGCTACAGGGGCCTCGGGATGAGGCCAGGAACAAAGATGGGCAGGAGCTGGAGTGGGGGCTGCCTGGCCCAGACAAGGCAGCAAAGGCTGGGAGGAGGGACCAGGCCTGCGTGGAGGGGTGGGAGGGGAGGCTGAGGGAGCTCCTTAGACCTACCTGCTGACTTCGTGATGGAAACACTGAGCTCCAAGACAGCCTTTCTGGCCTATTCTCAGTCTCCAGGCCCCTTCATTGTTTCACCCTTTGTGGTGGAGGCAGGACAGCATTCCCGAAAGCTCCAGAGTGGTGGGGCCAGGACTGCTGCTCACTAGGCTCTCCTTGTCAGCTTGGGCTACATGTGCAGCTACTGGACTTAGCTCTGGAGAGAGACTGAGGCAGCTGGCTAGGGGCCTTTCTTATTAGTCCCCTCCCCAGGGATCTTCTGAGCACCCAGGTTTTGCTATTTCTGGACCAGTGCAGTCTCTTCACCATGCAGATGTGAGACAGGGCCAGAGGGCAGGAAAGGATAATGCTAAATTTGCCTGTTAGACTCAAGCAAAACTGAAACAGGCTCAGGGAATCTTTAAGACCACCATCCTGTGAATAATTGGGGAAACTGAGGCCCCAGGATGGTCACAGACTGGGCCCAAGTCACACAGTGAGAGGTTGGACCAGCCACTCCAGGCCAGCTCTCTACTTTTTCCTAAGGGTCTAGAGGGCTGGGTAGGATGTCGGGTGGCCTGGATGGCTGGGGCCTGAGCCCTCCCCTGCTCACAGGAGAAGGTCAGCAAGATGAAGGCCAACGAGGTGAAGCTGGAGAATGACAAGCGGCGCCTGAAGGAGGTCCTGGATGCCTCCGAGAGCCGCACCATCAAGCTGGAGCTACAGCGACGCTCCCTTGAGGGGGAGCTGCAGCGCAGTCGCCTGGGACTCAGTGACCGTGAGGCCCAGGCGCAGGCCCTCCAGGACCGAGTGGACTCTCTGCAGAGACAGGTGGGTCCGTGCCCTCCGCCCAGCAGCCACACTTCAGCATGGCTTGTGCCAGGCACTCTATCACACCCACAACTACCCTGTGAGTCAGGTAGTGTCATTATGCCCATTTCACAGATGAGCACATAGAGGCTCAGAGAGGTGATGTCACTTGCCCAACGCCACAAAGCTATTTAGAGGCAGACCAGAGTTAAAATGTGGGACCCTTTGACTCAAGACTCTGCACTCAGTGTAGGTGTGTAGAACAGCTTAGAAACTGAAGTTACACTCTTTGCCCTTTTTGCCTTGACTGCTAGGAAGCTCAGCTCTAACTCGAATTGTCTAGTAAATCTGCTTACCCTACCTCATCCATCTAAGTCAAGAACACAGGGAATTTCAGGATTCGGATGGCTACCCTTTCTCTACCACGGCAGGGTAAAAGCCACAGGTTGTTGATGTTCTGGGCAAAGATAACCTTGCGATGGAAACGGCCAACATTACACTAGACTTAGTACGATATCACTTCATAGTAAGAAGTGACATCAGTGATGCCGAGAAAGGAAGGACTTGGATTGAGCACACCTGTTGATGGGCAGGGCAGGAGCAGAGATGTAGGGGCCAAATGGCACCAGGGCTGCTGGACCATCCTATCCTCCTGACAGGTGGCAGATAGTGAGGCGAAGGCAGGAACCCTGCAGCTGACCGTGGAGCGGCTGAGTGGGACCCTGGCTAAGGTGGAGGAGAGTGAGGGGGTCCTGCGGAACAAGGTGCAGGGACTGACGGAGACCCTGACCCAGAACAATGTCAGCCTCACCAGCACCCAGGACAAGAACCTGCAGCTGCAGAAGGCCCTGGCGGCCTGTGAGCATGACCGCCAAGTGCTGCAGGTACAGCGGCTGCGGGGGCGCTGGTGAGAGGGTCACCTCTAAAAGCAGGTTTGGAGGAGTTCTGGTAGGCAGAATGACAGCAAGCTTTGGGTGGGGTGAGGGGGGGGAGCTCCCTAACAGACCATAGAGGTTGCTCTGGGAGGCAATAGAACAAGCTTAGGAATTCAGATTTGGGGAACCCAGGTACAAGGTTAACTGGGCAGAAGTGGGGCTTCAATGACCCCTTCCTTACCCAGATTGGTGAATAAGGTGTGGGCCGGGTCTGTGCCCTGTGGACTGTGAACCCGGCTCATCAGTAGAGTGGAGGTGGGCACTTCCCTATCCCCCAGGAACGGCTGGAGGCTGCCCGACAGGCACTCTCCGAGGCCCGGAAGCAGAGCAGTGCCTTGAATGAGCAGATGCAGGTGATGCGGAGTGAGCAGGCAGACCTGGAGCTGCAGCGGGCAGAGGCTGAGGGCCAGCTACAACAGCTGCAGGAGGTAAGGGCTAGGATGGGCCCCTCTGTCCCTAGAACTGGGGGATCCTCTGGTTGGAATAGGGACCTTTCCACCCATCTCAACACTACCCCTAATCCCAGGCTTTGCCTCCTGTAAGGCAGCATGGGATCATGCAGTCCCTAGGCCCATTATACAGATGGAGAAACTGAGGTCCAGGGAGGAGTTGAGTTTGGCCTGTGGAGTCTGTTCTTGGAAATGGGCACATCTGCACCTCCAAGTGTTAAATGTGGAGGGAGTTGGGCTCACATGGCTTCTGTTGCAGGTTCTGAGGCAGCGGCAGGAGAGTGAGACTACGGCCCTGCACACAGTGCAGAAACTGCAGGACGAGCGGCGGCTGCTGCAGGAGCGTCTGGGCAGCCTGCAGCGAGCCCTGTCCCAGCTGGAGGCTGAGAAGCGGGAGGTGGAGCGGTCAGCCTTGCGGCTGGAGAAGGACAGGGCAGCCCTCAGGAAGATGCTGGACAAGGTACATTGCTGCCCAAGGGCGTTTCCTCTGGGTCCTCGCCATGGCTGGTCCTGGCTGTGTGTCTCCAGGGTCTGGGGCCTCAGGTCCTAGCTGACCCCTGCTCTGCTGTCTCTTTGGTATTTTGTTATTCCAGTGGGGACCAAATCCCAAGTGCCATCTCAGGGCCTCCTTACCTTATGATCCCTGATTTCCTGCTGGTTTCCCCACCAGGTGGAGAGGGAAAAGCTTCGTAGCCATGAGGACACGGTACGGCTGAGTGCGGAGAAGGGCCGTCTGGACCGCACGCTCTCAGGGGCTGAGCTGGAGCTGGCTGAGGCTCAGAGGCAGATCCAGCAGCTGGAGGTCTGGTCCCTGTCACCAGCCTTGTCCTCCAACAACCCCCCCGCCCCTCATCAAAGTGCTAGCAAGCTCTGTGCAGAGTTGGTGACTCATGTAGACCAGGACCCTCAACCTGCACCACACAGGCTTTTGAGTGGGGTCCTAGACCTAGACCCTGGAGGGAAGGGTCCTCTCCAAAGCAGACAGAAAACAGATGAATGCTATGTTAGCAAGTGAGCCTGTATGTTCATGTATGTCTCTTCACAAACACACATGCACACATATGTAGCATTTATAATAGACATGGCCCATTGTGCATAAATATCTACCCTGCACACATAAGAATACACACATGTATTTTTGTTATGTGCAGTCACATCACAGCCAACTCATAATTGACCCCCAAGCAAGTTTTCAGAGGCAGTAAATTACATGGGAATAGATAACCCATCTTTCTCCTATGGAGCAGCTGGTGGATTCAAACCGTGTGCCTGTGAGTTGACAGTGCAATGCCTTACCCATTAGGCCATGAGAGCTTTCTTGTTTATGTTGATGTATCTTTTAAATTTCTTGACATTGAGATATAATCCATATTGAAGGCTACGTTCCTTGATCTTCTGCAGCAAGGGCTCAAGTCCTCCTCACTTTCAGCAGGCAAGGTTGTCTGCATAACACAGGTTATTGATGAACCCCTGATCCTGGTGCCACATTCCTCTTTGTAGTCCAACTTCTCCAATAATTTGTTCAGTGTGCAGATTGACTAGGTATAGAGAGAGAATACAGCTCTGACACACTCCCTTAATTTTAAACCATGCAGTGTTCAACTGCTCTGTTTGCACAGCAGCCTCCTGGCCCAGGTATATGTTTCGCATGAACACAGTTAAGTGTCTGGGACTTCCATTTTTCTCAGTGTCAGCCACGACTTGTTATGATCCACACAGTCAAATGCCTTTGCATAGTCAATAAAGCACAAATAGAAAACAAAGATTCTTACCACTGGATCAATAGGCAATATCATGATGGATGGAGAAGAGATTGAAACTGTCAACAACTTCATCTTGCTTGGCTCCACAATTAACACCTTTGGTACCAGCAGTCAGGAAATAAGGAGGCACAATGCTCTGGGAAAGTCTACAGTTAGAGACCTCTCCAAGTTATTGAGTAATGAAGTTTGAGGACTAAGGTACATCTTGCTATATGTCTGAGAGCTGGATAACGAATAAAGATAACAGAAGAGTGATGCCTTTGAGCTGTGTTGTTGGAGAAAGAGCACTGAACATCCCGTGGACGGCCAAGAGAATAGATATGTCTCGGAGAGAGTGCAGCCGGAGTGCTCTTCGGAGGCAAGAATGATGAGGTTTCACTTGACATACTTTGGGGATGTTGCTAGGAGGGGCTATTTCTTCGAGAGGGACATGATGCTTAGAAGGGTAGAGGGTCGGTGAAGGAGAGGAAGACCCTCAACCAGGTGGATTGACACAGTGATGGCAGCAATGGGCTTTGGTGTGTCAGAAGTGTGAGAATGGTGCAGGACAGGACAGGGTTCAGATCTATTGTTCATAGGGTCAGTATGAGTCATACTCAACTCGATGGCTCCTAACAGCACAACTAACAGCATCTATTACATGTGTAAATGTATTTACCATTATTACATTTTCACATGTATGCGTGTATCTGTGTGAACAAAAGTAGGTATTTGCGTGTTTGTCTTTGTGCCTGTATGTATATGGATTTGACTGTATCTGTGTGTGCATGTGAGTGAGCGTGAGCACGTGCATGTCTGAGGAGGGATCGGTGGTCACCCTAATGTAGGATTTGCAGGCTAATAGGAGGGAAACAAGCAAGGATCCCACTTGAGGCCCCTGACTAGTGTCCTCCCACAGGCCCAGGTGGTGGTGATGGAGCAGAACCACAGCCCCTCCCAGCTGGAGGCTGAAGAGCAGCAGCGGCTGGAGCTCCAGCAGGAGGTGGAGAGGCTGCGCAGCGCCCAGGTGCAGACGGAGCGCACCCTGGAGGCACGGGAGTGGGCCCACCGCCAGAGGGTGCGTGGGCTGGAGGAGCAGGTACCACGTGACCCCTCCCCATCAGGCGCAGGACTCACCCACGGGGGTGTGGGGGGGTGTGTGTGTAAGCAGAGCTGGAGAGAGGTTGGTCCTCTTGTTTGAGACTCCTGTAACTCAGAAGGTCCAGGGTCGATGTGTGCTGGTGGCCAGCATGGGTGGTCCCAGGGACTCCAGTGACATCATGGTAGTTAAGCTCCTGTCTCCATGACTCTGCTGCTCTCTCCATCCATGCCCAGGCAGCCCCCCTGCTCAGGTGGCATCATGGCCCCCAGGAGCTCCAACTTCAGGTTTTCCATTGACCCAAAGAAGAGGGGTGGCTCTTTGCTGATACCAGCCAAAGCCTCAGGGATGGTCCTCACTGGCCTGCTTAGATCTGCCCCTTCTAACCATCTCTGAGCCAGTGGTGTCTGCAAGGATGTCAGCGCAGGTCACACGTCTACTGCTGGACTCTGAGCTGTTGTTATTATTGTTGTTGTTATGTGCTGTCAAATTGCTTGTGACTCATAGTGACCCTATATACAACAGCTCTGAAGCCTGCCCTGTCCTGACCCAGTCTCACTGACTCCAACACACCTACCCCCATTGCCCCAGTTACTTTATCAATCCATCTCATCCAGGTTCTTCCTCTCCTGCTCTGTCCTTCTACCCTTCCAAGCATGATGTCCTCCAAGGACGAGTCCCTTCTGGCCACATGCTCAAAGTATGTGAGACAAGAGCTTCAAAATCCCAGCCTCCAAGGAGAAACGGTTTCACCCTCTCAAAGGCAGACCTATTTGGTTTTTTTGGTGGTTCATGGTATGTTCAAGACTCTCCTTCAGTGCTGAGCTAGGCCCACCCAAATGATGAGGGAGACCAGGAATGGGGTCCCCACCTTGCAAAGCGAGGCTGAGCAGTCAGAAGACACCAGCCTGCTGCTACATGGCACACAATGAGACGAGGTCTTCTTTGAAATAATAGAAGCTTTGGGTCCCATCTGAAGTCCCAGCTGCAGCTGAGAGTCTCCCCAAGCCACCCACCTCCCCCTGACATCAGTCTGGAGACTGGACTGGTCCCACCTTGTCTTTCCCAGGTGTCCACACTGAAGGGACAGTTGCAGCAGGAGCTTCGAAGGAGCTCAGCACCCATCTCATCACCTTCTGGCCCCTCGGGGAAGTGAACCCCTTCACAGGATCCTGGAGAACAGCTCTGTCTGTGGCCAGAGCAGAAGAGGAGCCTCTTTTCCAGCACAAGCCTACCAGGGCCAGGCCATGCGGGCCTCCAGAGCTTGGCCGGGGTGAGGAGGGCCTGGCTGGCACTTCTGAGTTTTGAGAGCTACAGGGCAGACCCGCAGTGGCTTCCTGATGGTGGCTGCAGCATTCCTGGGGATCCTCCCTATGGGCCCCACCTTGGTTCAGCTCCAGACTCCCTGTCCACTGCCCCAGAGCCACTCTAGATTGTATGAGGCCCTCCCTTAGGTGGCTGGGTGGACGCCAGAGGCAGGGGAGATCTTGTCACTGGCCAGCCCCGGAGCATGGGCTTCTGGGAAAGAGGAGGGGCATGTGGCCCAGCCTCCCGCTTTCTAGAGATCCCTTTAATTCAGTGTTTTGTCAGGATACTCCTCAGAGAGCAGAGTCCCTGTATTTTTATACCTTTTTACAATGTTCATTGTTCAGAATGGTTGAGTATTTTGTAACCAAAAGACCCCCTTTTCTACAAACATTTTGTACAGACCTGTATCTTTACTGCATTATTAACAGGCCTCCAGATACAGTGACTAACATGGGCCTTTGGAGATGTGGAGGGGGCGCAGCATAGGGGCACCGTTCTGATCTGTTCACAGGGTCACTGAGTCATAGGGCCACATGGACCCTAAGAGCGGGTGGAGGAGGAGGGGAGATGAGGAGTGGGACGCCCTGAGGAAGGGGACACGTAGGGGAGCAGAGGCCTTTGTTCAGGGGCAAGGAACATCCCCAGTCCCACAGCACATCAGCTGGCAAGGCCTGGTGGTACAGTGGTGAAGTGCTTGGCTGCTAACCAAAAGGTTGGTAGCCTGAACCCACCAGGCACTGTAGGAGAGCCTTGTGGTTGTACCCAACAACCTTGGAGATGCTGTCGGAAGCTCTGCCGTATCCTGTGGGGTCACTGTGAGATGACAGCTCAGAACACCAGTGACTGCACCTTACAGGTGGTTCTGAGGGGAAGTTGGGCTCGTCCTTTGGAGGCCCACGGTCAGGTTCTTCCCCGGATCTGCCACATAGAGCTTTGGAACACCTGGGCAGGTGACCTGCATACTCCTGGACTCACTTTTCACATTTGCATTTTGGACATGTTATCAGGAGGTTACAGGGAACTCTGGTAGCCTAGGGGTAAGAAGCTGCACTGCAATCCTGAAGGCACACGTTTCAAGGCCATTAGCTGCTCCTCAGGAGAAGGATGGGTAATCTCCTCCCATGCGATTAACTGCCTGTGAAAACCCGCCGGAGGGTCAGCTGTGGGTCAGTTCAGACTCTACATTACACTACAACAACAGCAACAATCAGGAGGGACCAGTCCCTGAGCAGGACCTCACACTTGGTAAATTAGAGGGTCTGTTAAAGAGGAAGACCTTGAACAAGATGGCTTTTGCCACGATGGCTTCAACAGTGGGTTTAAGCACAGCCGTGGCTGAGAGGTGGGCACAGGACTGGCAGGGTACACGGTACATGAGTTCATTGTGAGTCGGGGTTTACTGTGTGTCCACAAGTTTATCCTGACTCCCATGTGAGTCGGGTTCTCTTGGCTGTAATCTTCACGGAAGCATACTGCCAGCTCTCTCTCTTCCAGGGAGCCACTGGTTAGTTTGAACTGCTGACCTTTTAGTCAGTAGCCTATGGCTTGACCACTGTGCCAGATGCAGCTATTTGGAACGCTCAGTATGGCTTTGGGCTGGTACTCAGACATGGTCAGAGGGAACTGCAAGAATGACTTACCCTGCCTGCCCTCTGGACTGCACCAGCCTCTCCATCTATTGCCTGGAAGCCCCTGGTCCAAGTCCACCTACAGACACCCTGTCTCCTACCAACCTGTACATATCCATAGGCAACCCTCATCTGGGCTTGCAAGATGGGGAGCTCCTGTCTTCACCCAGAAGTCCTGACAGTGAGGAAGCGGTCATCTGGAGCCTTCTAACCCCCAGGTGAACTATAATCACACCACACAGTTACACACACATACATACATACATACATATCCTGGGGACAGCTGTTGAGTTTTCTGGCCAGTTTGTACCTGCATTGGTGGGTGAGGCCTGCAGAGTCAAGACTACTTTCCACCTGAACTGCACTTTCTCCCTAGGGGTGGCCCCTCAGTGCGGACAGGAAGTGTTAGAAGCCCCTGGTCACCCTGACTGTGCTCTTAACTAAAAGCACGACTCTGAATCTTATGTAAAAACTTGTTTTTAATTTCATGTAAAACAAAGGTGGTCCGGTCCACGCCTTCAGGATGTTCACACAGACCAGCTGAGGGAAGGGGCATAGCCTACCTCAGGGGACTCGAGGGACTGTCTTCAGAAAGACCAAGAAGACACATCGGGGCCCAGGTCCCACAAAGAGGCCTGGGGTGTCCCCTACCCAGGAGGCTGAGGCTGGGCAGTGGGCAGCCCCTATTCTGTTCATGCCTGGATTTGGCTGAGGGAGAGGCCTGAGGCATGACCTCCCACAAGCCCCTGGCCACAGTCCACTAACAGTTTTCAGGGGCACGTTGGGAGGGGAGGAGAGCACCAGGTCAGGCCTGAGGGCCTGTGGATCCGAGAGGGTCCAGGATGAGGGCGCCAGCTCCGCCCTAGCAGCCCCCACAACTCCGAGCGCAGGAGACTGCCACAGACTGGCACAGGCCACTGCTGGCCATCACACCACACTTGGAGAACTTGTCACGACATAGGTCAGCTGTATGGGGGTAGGAGGTGGGGATTGGGGTAGGGCTGAGTGATGAGAACTGCTGCCCCTTGCACCCTGGGGATGAGGGGTTGTTATGGGAGTGAGAGGTAGGTGGCACCCCAGGAAGTGGATGGGCATGGTGGCAAGGGAAGCCTGAGGTTTGTGGCCTTCATACCTCGGAGGAGCTCCTCGTGGGCACAGACTGTGCGGACACAGATCTCCCTGTTGATGACGTACACACGGCGGAGGCTGGGGACAGGCAGGGAGGTCTCAGCCCCAGTCCACTGAGGGCCCAGGAGACCCTGGCACTGGAGTCTGGGTCCCCCAGGCCTGGGCTCAACCAGAGTCGGCTCAGGGTTCACGATCTTTCCCAGGTGCCACTGGTCCTCCCCTCCCTATTACCTCCCCTCCCTTGCTGGGCCGTGCTCACCTGTAGAAGCAGACCTCATTAAGACACTGTTTACAGGGCTTGTGGATGGAGTAGAGCCGGGTGCATGGGTACTGTTCCTCGCGGCAATCTGAGTGACACGTGGGGATCAGGCTAGGATGCCTCTGTGTGCCCTGAGCCTAGTCAGAGTCTGGGTACCACTGCCCTTCGGGCCGAGTCCAGACACAGCACCACCTCTTCCAGCCCACGTCAGCCCTGGAGACCCTCCAGGGCTGCCCCATGTATGCAGTACATTTACATGGCTACAGACTCACATCAACATGACAGAATATTTGTACATGCACAAAGGCCCACACAAAGCATGGGGATGAGCTCGCAGACACACACACACGCACACACGCTCTTGGCTGAGGACGTGTATGTGCACCAGCTCAGCTGGCGTGGGCTTCCTGCCCCCCTTCGCTTCGCCACGTGCACCACTCGGGCTGGCAAGAAGCCCCCAGCACACTCCCTGCCCCTCCCTCATCTTTGGGTGAAGGGCCCCTCCCCAGGCTGCAGTCAATCCAGCCTCCAGCCAGACACAGGAGGGCAAAAGGGGGGGGGGTGTCTCTCCCAGAGCTGTCCTAGGAAGCTGGAGCTGCCAGCCTAATGGGGGGGGCAGGGTTCTCTATAGGGGCCCCTTTTTGCATTGCCACCAGCAACCCACACCATCTTCCCAGCAACAGCACACACAACTGCATCTGTCTCCACATCGCCCCCCACACACACCACCCCAACCTCTGTACCCGGCACCCTGTCTCCTACCAAGAGGTCCAGGCTCTGTGGGCTCCGTCTCTGTGTTTCCTGGTTCTGGTGTTGGGAGAGGGGGACACAGGAATCATTGGAAGGGGTTCTTTCTATTCAGGCAAGATGGGGCTTTTGGGCCTAGGGGAAGGTCATGTTGGGGTTACCTCTTCCAACAAAGGCACAGACCCCGCTTCCAGGAGTTCTGGGTTGAAAGGTGGTGGGAGAAGGGGTACAAACAGGGGTGCCTTACCTAGGTAGGTGGGGGCTGGAATGACTTCCTGTTGGACTTGCTGCTGGGACTGGAACTGGAACTGCTCCTCGGGGGGCCGAGGGGTCGCCTCTGCAACAAGTTGAGTTGAGCCCTGTCCCCACTTTCCCCTCCAGAGGTCCCCATGGATGTTCCCACCCCCGCTGTCTTCAGCTCTTTACCTTGATAGTCATAGTAGTCTGGGCTATCTGGAAACAAAGATGAAGGTGGAATTAGAGAGCATCAAGCTCCTTCCCTCCAGGAACAAAGATGGTCACAACTGAGTCAGCTAACCGCCTCCCTCCCCACCTCCCGAGAATTCCCACCCACTCCCTGCACATTTGGGGAGCCAGGCCTTGATGATGTGGCCTCTGGGGGAGACCTGGGAGTCAGCATGGTCCTTACCTATTTGGTCGCTGTAGTGAGTGTACTGGACGTGGTCAGGGAATGGAGGCAGGGGGTCCAGGTCATATTGGCCCTGAGCCAGCAGGCCTGCTGTGGGAGGCCAAGCATGTTTAGGGGACAGGAAATAAGGGCCCTGAAGGGCTCTCAGGGAGGGCAAGCAGGGCCAGGAGCTCAAGGGCAGGCCTGTGAGAGCTGACATTCTAATAATCACATGCTCAGGCCCACAACATCCAGAGTCCACCCTTGGACTGTACAGGCCTTACATGCACTGGTCTCATGTCACCTCCCTGACCTCATCCTGACACTCACCCAACTCTGGCCCCCTGGCAGCTCCTGGAATTTGCCAAGTTTCTGCCTGCCTCAGGTCCTTTGCACCTGACTCTCCCTGGGCTTAACACACTTGACAGGCTTCTCCTTTCAGGTCTCAATGAAATTTTAGCTCTGCTGAGAGCTCACCCCTGGTTGGTTTCCATCACGGCACCCAGCATGATCTGAAATGTATCATGTCTACTTGTTTAACATCACTTCTGTAGACAGGCAGCTCTTTGAGGGCAAGGTCTGGTTCCTAGTGCAGTGCTTGGCCCAGGAAGGCATACCATGAATGTCTATCTGGTGAATGGATGAGTCAGTAAATGAGTGTTATAACTGGTACAACCTGTGCTGGCCATCGAGAACTCCTTACTTGGCCAACTGGGACCCACTGCAAGACCAAGATAGGAAAGGGTGGTTGGATCCCAGTGGGTCTAGAAGCCAGGTCTACTAACTCTTTTACTTGGGTACCCCCCTACTCCTGCACACTGGTTTTCTGGAGGGCCAGTAAGTGAATCATGGACCTAAACTGGACAGGAAGCGCGGATAGAAAAAGTACCCAAGTCTACTGTCTGTAGAATCCCTCCTGCCTGCTGCTGGGGAGGGGGCTCGGCCCGACCAGTCTGGGGTCCTGGCCTGGGGTCTGTTCTAGTGAAGGCTACTGCGAGTTGCCCACCAAGAGCCTCATTCCCACCCCATAAAGGGGAACTGATCCCGGCCTGGGGCCACTTACCAGGCAGGACCAGCAGGAAGAGGTAGGCAGCTCTCATGATCACAGAGTGAGGTGGGCTGGCTGGTGTCAGAAGGCTGAGGTGGGAGAAGAGGAGACAGAAGGTGGCACCCCAGGCTTATTAAACCATCAGAAAGGGGCCTGGCAGCCACCTGGAGGAACACCTGCAGACCCTAATGACCCTAGTGCTCAAGTCACAAGGGACAAGACCTCTAACCCACCTCCAGACCTGACCTTGACAAATGAACAGACCCCTCCCTCCTTGCTCACTCTCATAGCAAACCCTCCAGCAGGTTTTCTTGCAGAGGCAGTAAATAGCACGGGAGGGGATTGCCCACCTTTACACACACACACACACACACACACACACACC
>NW_006399778.1:17362833-17401690 GCF_000299155.1 Elephantulus edwardii | reverse complement strand
ACACACACACACACACACACACACACACCTTTGGACTGGTAGGGCCACTCCTTAAGCCACCAGAGCTCCCTTGCTCACTCCTGGGCCATGCCTAATTCCCACCAGCCCTGATTTGCTTTCCTCACCCCACCCAGGTCAACCTCTCTGGGAGTCTAATGTACTGATTGTGGGAATGTCTGACCCCAGGCTCGTCCTTGGGACCCTAGCCCTGAAGAACCTAGACTCAGCAGTTCTGCCAAGCCCACCACCTGCTTCCAATTAGCCCCTGGGTTTCTAGCTCAGCAGGAAACCACATGCACACAGGCCTGGGGGGGCCCTGTGAGCAGTCAGACTGGGCAGGGCTCCCAGCCCCCAGAAGACTCCTTTCCTGCCAGGCCTCCAGGCCTCCCAAGACCTGGCTGTCTTCATCTCAGGCTCACGAGAGTGAGGTCCATTTGTCTACAGGGCAGGAAGCTTTTAGGGTGGAGGCTGAAAAGGGATTCAGCCCTCCAAGAGCAACACTGGAGGGGCCTGCCACTCAGCCCAGGGGGTCTCTGAACCTCTTGCCATTGTAGGGCGACTGTTGTGTGTTCATGTGTGTGATTTCAGAAGGAGATGGCATTGGTCCATAGCTTTCACCAGGTTCCTCACGTTCAAGAACTCCCGGTCTAGTCCAGCCTCCAATCCCTGGCTACAATGAACTTGGCAGAACCTTGAGGTCCCCATGTCCAGCCCCAGCTCCATGATGAGCAGTCGCAACAGTCAGCTTTCTGCCTGGACGGGAACGAGGAGTGGAACGAGGAGTGGGTCCTCCTGACTCTCCATCCCCCAGGGATGTTCTAACAGGAAACTAAAATTTTGCTGTATTTCCTCCAAGGAGCAGGATGGAGAACAGACAGAAATATGGGCATCTTGCCCTTTTCCCTCCCAGCCCTAAGTCTTCTCTACCCCCCCTCAGCCCACCCTCCACCTTCAATGTCCTATTCTATTCCCTATTCCTTGGGTTATGAAACTTGTTAACATGTGTGGCTGTTAATGAACAAAAGTGGTTCTAGTCCAGCCAGTTTCCTCAGAAGAAAGGCCTGGCAATCTATTGAAAAAGCCATTGAAAACCCTCTGGCTCACAGTTCTATTCTGACACATACTGTCGCCTGAGGGGGTTGGACTTGTGATAGTCTGATGAGGTGGGTGACGAGGGTGCAGGGAGGGAAGTCTCCTGACCCAAGATGCCCCAAAGGGAGGGACATCTGACTCCCAACAGCCCTCTTTTGAAAACTCTTTGCACCCTCACTTTACCGATACCGGGATTCCTGGGGTTTCCTCCTGCACACTGCCTCCCATCCCCGGGTCTAGCTCCCCACCCCTAGCGGGTGACAGAGCTGGGAATAACAAGAGCTGTCATTATGAATAGAAATGGGAGCCCCATTTCTAGTTGGATCCAGAGGGGGTTTCAGAAGCCTGGAGGTCCTGTCTACCCCCAAAGAACCCCCGCTAGTACCTCTCAGTGTCCTGCACGGAAATCTTCTCCTGACCCAGAAGGTCCAGGCTTAGCAGGGGAGGGGCCCCCAGGACAAGGGGCGAGGGCCATAAAAAGGAAAATCAGGATGGCAGTACCAGGGGACCGCATCTCCAAGCACTTCCAGACTCCGGGAGTTTGGGGGGGTGTAAGGTGACAGCATACTCCCTTAAACCTCTTTCTACATCAGCCAGTTCTGCACCCACACTCGCTCGGCTGGCCGGCGGGGCTCTGCCCGCTCCAGAGGCCAGACGGGGGGGCCCAGGAGGAAACCAGATGTTGCAGCGGCGCACAGCTGGGAACAATCAGGCGCGGACACTCGGGCGCGCTCCCTGCGCCCCGCGTCTCTGATCTCTCTTTGTCTCTCTCTGAGTCTCTGTCCAGACGCTCCCGCTCAGCAGCTGCCCTCACCGCCCCCACATTCCACCCTCCCAGGGAGAACAAAAGCCATTCCCCGACGCCCCACTTCTGCTTTCCCCCCAAACTCCGGCTCCTCTCCATCTCACTTTACTCCCTTCCCCCAAAGTGACTCCAAGTTTTCCAAGTGCCCGCTGAGCACCCGCTCAGAAAGTGCCAGGCTCAAGGCCTCCAGCAGACAGCCTGCAAGATCGGGGTCCAGGCTCCCTATCCCTGGGGGTCCGCAGACGCCCCACCCGCGACGCAGGCCCGCCAGGGTCCCCTGCCCGGTGGGCCGCCAGGCCCGCGCATACCTGTCCGGGTCCCTGTCGCCCGCTCCGTGTCCGCCCGCCAGAGCCGCCCCTTTGCCCGCTCGGAGCCCCCCTCCGGGCCCCCGACGGGCCGGCGCCCGCCTCCAGCATCGCATCCGCTGGGTCCTAACGCGAGCGCTCCGCCCAGGCCGCCACGCCGCGCCCTCGGGTCCTTCCCCCTCCTCTGCGGAGGGAGAGCTCTGGTGGGACGAGGCATTTGCTCCTGTCTGGCCTGGGAAAGTCTTCAGTAAAAGACTTCTTCAAATTATTGAGGAGCAGTGATGTCAGTTTGAGGACTAAGGTGCGCCTGATTTAGGCCATGATCTTTTTAGTCACTTGCTGTGCATCTGAGAGCTGGACAATGAATAAGGAAGGGTGACAGAAGAATTGATGCCTTTGAACTGTGGTGTTGGAGAAAGAGTGCTGAATATATCATGAACTGCCAAAAGAACAAACAACATGTCTAGGAGAAGGTGTGTCCAGAGTGTTCCCGAGAAGCATACTTTATGAAGTTTTGCCTCACATACTTTAGGCTTGTTACTAGAAGAGGGTATTCCCTGGAAAGGGACATCATGCTTGGGAAGGTAGAGGGACAGCAAAGGAAAGGAAGACCCTCAATCACATTGTGAACTGACACAGTGACCCCAGCAATGGATGTGAGTGTGTCAAGGATGATGAGGATGGCACGTAGAACAGGACAGGATTTAGATTTGTTGTTCACAGGGTTCCTATGAGTCGTACTCCCTTCGATGGCACCTAACGACAACAACCACCTGAGCTAGAAAGGCCTGTTGTCCTAGGGAGCTCTCGTCGCCTAATGGCAAGAAACTGTGCTGCAATTATGAAGGTGCTCAGTTTGAATCCTCTAGTCCACAACAAAGGTGTGGGGGGGGGGTGAAGGGAGGAAAGGCCTGCTGTCCCCTCTGGTTTTCCCACCTGCCAGCACTCCTCGTTGTCCTCCTGCCCTTCTGGCTCTGGGCTGCTCTAACTGCCCCTTCTCTCTGGCACCCCCTGTGGTCTCGCCTGGTTTCCATTCCCAGCAGTTCCTCACCCACCCCACAGGTACAGGGACTGCTCATCAGATACAAGGATCCAAGCTCAAATTTGCAACCTCCTTCACCTGTGTCTTCATTCCAGGAAGTCGCCCTTCCACCCTTCTGTTACCCAGGCATCCTTCCCTCTGCCCCTGTGTCCGTGTTCTGTCCAGCACCAGTCTGCCCACTGCCCTTGTCCAGGTGTGAGCCACTGTCACTATTGGCCTGGACTCTGAAACAACCTGGACCTTTCCACCTGACTCTTCCCCATCTCATCTCAGTCTGAAATGCAAATCAGGCCATGGCCCCATCTACTTAAAGCCTCTGCCGTGTTCCCCAGTGCACTCAGCACCCAGGCTGTGCTCCTCTTCCACCTTTCAGCACCCCATGTGTACCCCATCCCTCCTTGCAGGCTGGTCCTACCCTTTCATTCTCTTCCAAGTTACCCCTCCAGACACGGTGGGTCTGTTGGCAATATCTCTCTTACTCCTCCTCCTTCCTATGTTGCAAAAGTTGCTAAAAACTACATTTATTCTCCACTGAGGGAGCCCTGGTGACTCAGCGGGAAAGAGCTGTGCTTCCACTCCAAACCCACTCAGCACTTGGTTTTTGGTTTGTTTCTTTTTTCAATCTTAAGAAGTAACCTTCCCCTTCCATCACATTTATTGGACTATAAAAGGAACACTATGTTACATTATTTCATAATTAAAATTATGGAGATGTATCACTAAATTAAATAATCATGGTCATTTCACCCCATTTTTCTTTACTCTGAGTTTTCATGAGCTCGATTATCTTCTCTTCGTTGGTATGGTATATAGAACTTCTAAGGTTTGTTTGTGTAGGAATATCTTTTCTGTGAAAATACCAGCCTCATCCCCAGTCCTCAGATCACCAAAATGTAAATAAATGAGCCATTTAACTATTAAGATGGTATAAATATGTTTTCACTCAAGTTGTCTTAAATAAATGTGTCCATTAACAGTTAAGAGCATGAAATGAATTCTTTCTTTCTACTCCTATTTTTAATAGCTGCTGTCTCTACTTTCCAATAATCAATTTAATGGAATAGATTAATAGGTACTTATCTGGCTGAGAATAACTCTTCCTTTCATTTTCTAGGTTTCCCCCCCACCCCCAATATTTGGCCAGTTTCAATAATGGCATTCAGAAGATTTTCAGCACTCGGTTTAAATCCATCAGTCTCCTCTTGTGCAATTTATTGCTTCTGAAAACTTCTGAAGAGCCAGTTATGAGTCTGTTCCGACCCCACAGTACATGACGACTCTCCGCCTAGAAAACCTCTCCACAAAAATGAAAGAGAAAAAAATGTGGTTATTGAGTTAGTCTTAAACCAGAATGTGATATATCTTATGCAGTTCACTAAGGAGACTGCAGAGAGAGAAAGGAACCAAATTCTTTGCATAATTGACAACTCATTACATTCATATTTAAGATAAAATGGTTAATTGCCTCATACCCTTATGGCTAATCTCCCTCTAGGAAACAACAAGAGAGGCTCGCCTGAAATTACAAAGAGGTAGCTTTCAGATCTTTGAAACAAACCTTTAAGATGTACATTTAAAAAAAAAAAAAAGATGTACATTTTTCCAAGAGACAATTTGCAATTGTTGTTGTTATGTGCCATTGAGTTGCCTGTGATGCATAATGACCTTGTTGGCTTTAAATGTTGCCCTATCCTGAGCCAATCTCATCGTCTCCCACAGAATTAGTCCCGTTTCTCCAGTCACTGAGTCAATCCTGAGGTCCAAGCATGATGTTCCTCTCCAAGGACTGGTACCTCCTGATCAGGTGCCCAAAGTTGTGAGACAGAGCTTCAAAATCCTTGCCTCCAGGGAGCAGCTTGATTTCACCCTCTCCAGGACAGACCTGTTTGTTCTAGCAGTCCATGGTATGTTCAACACTCTTCTCCCGCACCACAGCTCAAAGGCATCGATCCTTCTTCTATCATATTTAGTCATTTTCCAGCTCTCTGATGCATAGCAAGTAATTGTGAGGATCATAGCCTGGTTCAGGCACCCCTTACTCTCCAGACTGGCATTGTTGCTTGTCAGTATTCTAGAGACATTCCTGACAGCAGACTTTCCAGTGCAATTAGTCTTTTGATTTCCTGGCTGCTGGTGCTAAGAATGTTGGTTATAGAGCCAAGCAAGCTGAAGTTATCAACAATCTCAATCTCTTCTCCATCCCTCATGAAGCTGACAATTGGTCCAGTGATGAGAATCTTTGTTTTCTGTATGTCGAGCTTCAGTCCATATTGAAGACTATGGTACTTGACCGTCTACATCAAGCACTTCAAGCCCTCTTCGGTTTCAGCAAACAAGGCTGTGTCATCGGCATAATACAGGTTGTTGATGAGTCTTCCTCTAAACCCGATTCCACATTTCTTCTCATAAAGTCCTGTTTCCTGAATGACCTGTTCAGCATATAGATTGAAAAGGTATGGAGATCGAATGCATCCCTGATGCACACACCTTTGCTGATCCTGAACCATGCAGTGTTTCCCTACTCTATTCTGACTACTGCTTCTTAGTCCAAGTATAGGTTTCACATGAGCACAATTAAGGTTTCTGGATTCCCAATGTTCTCAATGTTATCTACAATTTGTTGTGATCCATGCAATCAAATGCCTTTGCACAGTCAATGAAACACAGATAAGACATTCCTCTGGTACTTTTTGCTTTCAGCCAAGACCCATCTAACATTGGCTATGATGTCCCTAGTGCCATGGTCATTTCTAAACCCAGCCTGCACATCTGGCAGTTCTCTGTTGATGTATTGCTCCAGTCATTTTTGTATAATCCTCAGCAAGATCTTGCTTGCGTGTGATATTAGTGACACTGTTCAATAATTTTCACACTCTGTTGGGTCACCTTTTTTTGGAATGGGAATAAATACAGATCCCCTCCAGTTAGTTGGCCAGGTAATTGTCCTCCAAATTCCTTGGCATAACCTGGTGACCATGTTCAAGGCAGAATCTGTATGGTGAAGTATGTCAATTGGTATTCCATCAATTCCCGTGGCCTTTTTTCCCCCAATTCCTTCAGAGTAGCTTGAATTTCCTCCTTTATCTCCATAGGCTCTTGATCACATGTTGTTTCATTAAATTCTGTGTCAGCCACCTTTTTTTGGTATAGTACTTCTGTGCACTCCTTCCATCTTCTTCCCCCACCCCTTCCATCTTCTTTTGATGCTTCCTGGGTCATTCAACAATCTGCCTTCAGCATCCTTAAATATTGCAACTTGAGGCTTGAATTTGTTCTTCAGTTCCCTCAGCTTAAGAAATGCTGAGTGAGTTTGTCCTTTTTGATTCTCTGACCCCAGCTCCCTGCATGTTTCATTATAATACTTTGCTTTGCCTTCTTGTACTTCCTTTTGAAATCTTCTGTTCAGCTCCTTAACTTCTTGATTCCCTCCTCCCGCTTAATTTTGGCTTCTTGGCATTGTAGTGCAATATTCAGAGTCTCTTCTGACATCCAATTTTATCTTTTCTTTCTCCTGTCTTTATAATGAGTTCTTGCATTCTTCATGAATGATATTCTCTCCCTCTCCCTGTTGTGTACTGTTGAGTCGGATCAGACTGGCACAGGAGGCGATTGCCCCTCCTTCTCCAGCGCAGCATCTGGTGGGTTCAAACCATGCACACCTTCCTGACTGCAGCGAAGCTCCTTGCCACTAGGCCACCAGAGCTCTCTTATGGACGATATTGTGTGTGTGTGTGTGTGTGTGTGTGCGCGCGCACGCGCGCGCGCACGCGTGTGTGTGTGTACCATCAAATCAGATCTGACAGGTACAGGAGGAGATTGTCCCATTGTCCCTCCTTCTTCAGCAAAGCATCTGGTGGATTCGAACTCCGCACCTCTGGAATTGCATTGCAGCTTCTTGCCACTAGGCCACCAGAGCTCCCTTCAATGGACAATATTCTTGATATTCTTAATTACAAGTAAAAATAAAAATAACCAAGCTGTCTTCATTACCTAGTGCTGTAACAGAAATACCATATGTGATGACTTTAACAAGCAGAAATTTATTCTCTTGTAGCTTAGGAGGCTGGAAGCTCAAATGTAGGGCACGTCTATAGGGGAAGACTTTTCTCTCTGTCAGCTCTGGCGGAAGGTCCTTGTCATCAGTCTTCCCCTGTGTCTAGGTTCTACTCCCAGCTCTTCTTTGTTGGTGGTAGGCGGTCTCTTTATCAAGTTCTCTCTCCTCTTATCTCTTACAAGGTAAAATCTTAGCAGAAATCAAAGAGTAACAGAGGAATGTTTACCTGTGCTTCATTGACCATGTGAAGACATTTGTGTAGACCACAACTGATTGTGGCTGACTTTGAGAATCCCAGAACATTTAATTGTGCTCATGTAAAACCTGTACTTGGACCAGGAAGCAGTCATTAGAACAGAGCAAGGTAACGCTATGGCTCAAAGTCAGGAAAGGAGTGCGTCAGGGATACATTCTGTCTCCATACTTTTTCAGTCTGTATGCGGAAAAGATCATTTGGAAGGCTGGGCTTTATGAAGAGGAATATGGCATCAGGATTGGAGGAAGACGCAGCAACAATCTGTGATATGCAGATGAAACAACCTTGTTTGCCAAAACTGAGGAGGGCCTGAAGCATTTGTTGCAGAAGGTCAGGGACTGTAGTCTTCAATCTGGATTAAAGCTCATCGTTAAGAAGACAATAATATTTACTACTAGGCCAGTTGGCAGCACTATGATATTCTGCTGTCAGAAACCTCTTCAAAGTGCTAAAGAGTAATAATGTAAGTCTAGGGACTTAGGTATGCATGATCCAGGCCATGGTCTTGCTATGCATCGGAGAGCTGGACAACAACTAAGGATGACAGAAGAAGACTTGGTATCCTTGAGTTGTGGTGCTGAGAAGAGTATTGAACATAACATGGACCGCCAGGAGAACAAACGGGTCTGGGTGATTTTGGATACCCATTGGAGATGATGAAACCAAATTTTTCCTTGAAGGTAAGGATTTTGAAGCTCTATCTCACATACTTTGGGCACATGACCAGGAGGGACCAGTCCTTGGAGAAGAAAACCTTGGATGACATGGATTGACACAGTAACTAAAGTAATGGAGGTAGGTGTGTTGGAGTCAGTGAGACTGGCTTAGGATAGGGCAGGGTTCAGAGGGTACACAGGGTCGCTATGAGTGGCAGGCGACTTAATGGCACATAACAACAAAAACAAAGGTAAAAGGGAGCTCTGGTGGCCTAGTGGCAAGAAGCTGCACTACAATCCCTAAGGTACGCAGTTCGAATCCATCAGATGCTCTGCTGGAGAAGAAGGGGTAATCTCCTCCTGTGTCAGTTGAATCTGATTCAACGGCACACAGCAAGAAAGGTAAAACAAAACACACCAAAAGTAAAAGATGTTGCCAGCCACACTCCAGAGGAACCCCCTTTATATCTTATCAAGACTGCCCCCTGATTAAGGGTATTGCATCTCATCCTTGCAGAAGGATGTTGCACAGTTTAAAATCATGAAAGGTCCATGTCAGGTTACCTTTATGTTGAACGTACAATTCAAGAAGCTAAACTACCTTTATTTTAAACAAAGCATCCAGGAAACTGGACTATAGCAATTCCACCACTAGGTTAATAGTATCTTCCTTATTTCCTAAAGAAATAAGGGTGTGACACAAACATGACATATACACAGCTATGTCTATTGCCACACTATTTATATCAGCTAGGGGAGCTCTAGTAAACAGGTGGATAAGAAGCTGTGCTGCCAACCCCAAAGCGGATAGTTTGAATCTACAAGCTTCTCCTTGGAAGAAAGCTGAGCAGTTTCCCTTTACCTCGTGCAATTTACAGCCTCTGAAAACCAACTGGAGGGTTAGCTATGAGTGGTGCCAACTCAACAACACATGGCAATAATAACAACATTTATTATAGTGAAGAGTTGGAAACAGTCCCAGGGGCCAACAGTGCACAAATGGCTAAGGAACCTAGTACAAGCACACAATGGAGTGTTATGAATTACTAAAAAGTGACTGAGAGTTATTGAAATTATGTACATCATGGATGGAATCAGAATAAACATGCTGACAGATGTAAGGCAATTACAAAAGGACAATTATGCTGTAAGACTGCTAACATGAAACCAACAAGAATTAGTTTATACACAGAGAACTAATTTTGCAGAGTTTACAGAGATAAGAATCGAAGGAAAAGAAAAAATCATAAAGAATAATAATGTTTTGTAAAATAAGTAAAAAATAGTTAATAGCTAGATTTTAGGTATGTATTTTTAAAAAGAGAGTATGCCTCCCTAGTATTTTTATCTCTGTTGTTTAGCTCTAAATAGAGGGAGTGAGGAAGATGGGAAAGAAAAGGAAAATAGACTATCTAGAGAAGAATGTAGCATCAGGATTGGAGGGAACCTTACCAGGAAACTTGTCTGCAGATAACATAAACTTACTTGCAGAAAATGAAGACTTGAAGCACCTATTATTGATAGATCTTACAAATTATAGCTTTCATAGTGGTAGGAAGCTGCACCGCAATCCCAGAGGTATGTGGTTCAAATCCATCAGATGCTCTACTGGAAAAGGAGGGACATTCTCCTCCTGTACCAGTCAGATCTAATTTGACAGTACACACACAAAAAGACAATAAAACAAAACAAAACAAAAACCCTTTAAATTATAGCCTTCGGTATGGATTGCACCTCAACATAAAGAAATACAAATCCTCACAACTGGGCCAGTAGACTTCATACTAAACAGGAAGAAGTCAAAGATTTCATTCTACTTGGATCCATAATCAATGTCCTTGGAAGCAACAGTGCAGATACACAGTGGCAATTCCATAGGGCAATTGTACTGCCAAAGACCTGTTTAAAGTGCTTAAGAACAAGGATATCTCTTTGAGGACAAGGTGTGCTTGCTCCAAGTCATGGTATCTTTCACCCACTTCACAGGCATGTGAAAGGTGTATAATGTGTAAGGAAGACTAAAGGAAAAAAATGATGCCTTTTATAGAAAAATATCACTAACATCATATGCAAGCAAAATTGTGCCAAATACTATAAAAAAAAATGACTGGAACAGTACATCAACAGAGAACTAGCAGAAATATAAGCTGGGTTTAGAGGAGGTTGTGGCACTAGAGACATTATTGCCAATAATGGATGGATCCTGGCTGAAAGCAGAGAGTACCAGAGGAATGTGTATTTGTGCTTCATTGACTATGCAAAGGCATTTGATTGTGTGGATCATAACAAATTGTGGCTAACCTTGAGAAAAAAAACCAGGACTCCCAGAACATTTGATTGTTCTCATGCAAAACCTATCCTTGGACCAGGAGGCAGTCATCAGAACAGAGGAAAGAAACATTGCATCTTTCCAAATCAGGAAAGGAGTGTGTCAGGGATGTGTCCTGACATATCTTTTCAATCTATACTCAGATCATTTGAGAGGCTGGGCTTTATGAGGAGAAATGTGACATCAGGATGGGAGGAAGACTGATCAATAACCTGCTATATGACACAACTTTGCTTGCTGAAACTGAGGAGTACCTGAAGCACTTGCTGCCGAAAGCCAAGGACTGTAATCTTCAACATGGATTGAAACTCAACATCAAGAAGACAAAGATTCTCACCACTGGGCCAATTGACAGCAACATGATAGATGGAGAAGAGATTGAGGTTGCTAACAATTTCAGCTTACTCGGCTCCAAAGTCAACACCTTTGGCACAAGAGTGCCAAAAGTCAGGAAATCAAAAGACAGATTGCACTGGAGACATCTGCTCTCAAAGACCTCTCCAAAGCACTGTAGAGCAATAATGTCAGTCTGGAGACTAAGGTGCACCTGATCTGGGTCATGATCTTTGCAATTACTTGCTATGCATCACAGAGCTGGACAGTGACTAAGGATGACAGGAGAAAAATTGATGCCTTTGAGTTGTGGTGCTGGCAAACAGTCTTGGACATACCATGGACCGACAAGAGAACAAACAGGTTTGTATTGGTGAGGGTGAAAACAAGTTTCTCCTTGGAGGCTAGGATTTTGAAGCTCTGTCTCACGTACTTTGGGGATATTGTCAGGAGGGTCCTTGGAGAAAGACATCATGCTTGGAAAGGTGGAGGAACAGTGCAGGAGAGGAAGACCTCGCATGAGATGGATTGACACACTAGCTGAGGTAATGCGGGTAGGTGCGTCAGAGTCTGTGAGACTAGCTCAGGATAGGGCAGGGTTCAGAGCTATTATACACAGGGTCGCTGAGTCACAGGCAACTCAATGGCATATACAACAACAACAACCAACACAAAGAATGTAAAATATATGATAGGCTACCCAAACCCAAACGATCTGTCCTGGATGAAGTACAGCCAGAATGCTTTTTAGAAATAAGAATGGTGTGACTTCCTTTCACATATTCTCGGCATATTATCAGGAGGCGCCAGTATCTGGGGAGAAGACATCATGCTTGCTAAGGTAGTTGTTGTTATTGTTAAGTGTCATAGAGTTGACTGTAACTCACAGCGACCCTAAGAACAATGGATTTGAAGCCTGCCCTGTCCTGTGCCTACCTCACTAAGTTCCACATGCTTAAACCCATTGCTACAATCACTGTGTCAATCCATTTTGTCTCAGGTCTTCATCTTTTACCCACAATGCCCTTCTCCAAGGACTGGCCCCTTCTAACAACATGCTGTAAGTATGTGAGATGAAATTTCACTATTCTTACTTCCAATGAACACACTGATTTCATTTTCTCCAAGAAAGACCTATTTGTTCTTTGGCAGTCAAAAGGGTATTCAGTCCAATTCTCCAATATCACAGCTCAAAGGCATAAATTCTTCCGTCATCCTTAGTTGTTTTCCAACTTTCAGATGCACAGCAAGCAATGGAGAAGGCCATGGCTTGCATTGGGCACACCTTAGTGTTTAAACTGACATCATTGCTCTTTAGTACTCCAGAGAGGTCCCTGACAGCAGATTTTCCCAATGAAATTATTATTTTTAAAATCTGAATGCCTTTTATTTCCTTCTTTTTTAACCTTTTTTAAAATTTTATACTGATGTATTTACAAAGTTTGAATACATTGTTTTTCACAAAAGATCCTTCCCATTTCCTTCACTGCACCCAACCATAGAATTGTTCAACCCTATGGTTAACACCCCACCCCACCCTCGCCCATTCTCACTTCTCTGCTTCCCCTCTTCCCCCCTTGGATATTCATACTTGTTCTACAATAATGATTTTATTCAGTATTTGTCCTTGTGGGACTGAGTTAGTTCACTCAGCATAATGCTCTCCAGTCCCTCCCAAGTTAGGTAGTAATTTAAAAATCATTGCTCCTGCATACTGCGTAGCATTCCATTGTATGAATGTGCCACAACTTCTCAATTGTGCAATTAATTTTTTTACTTCTTGACTGCTGATCCCCCAAAAGAGGAAGATTCCCCTCAAGATGGATTGACACAGTGGATCTGTAACAATCAGCTCGAACGCAGTATCAACTATGAGGCTGAGGCAGGACCTGGCAGTGTTTTGTTGGGTTGCACACAGAGTCCCTGTGAGTCACAGGCAACTTGACAGCACCTAACAACAGCAATCCCACCCTACTACTCCTTTTATCATTTATTGGCCGATCACATCAGATCACATCATGGGGAATGATTGCATAATTACATCACTTCCAGACCACTGAGAAGTATGACCCAGCCAAACTGTCATTTCTTTTAGGAGGACATAAGTCAACCCATGATACTTCACCTTTTGGCCCCCAAATTTATGTTCTTGCCACATTCGAACCATCATTGCAATGGTCTTACTTAAATCCGCCCCAAGAATAAATGGCAATCTGGGGCAAAATCTTCATCTGTGAACCTAGAAGACAAGTTATCTGCTGCCAAAATAAGACCGAAGAAGTGGCAAAAGTTAGGAATTTACATTATAAATGAGTTGAACTGGAGGACAGGAGTGCGGCACTCAGCAAGTGAAACACCCAGCAGTGCGACTTCTCCGATTCTCTCAGGAGGCTTGCCCTCCGCACTGGGGGTTGGCTCCTTCTCTGGAATGAGTGGAGGTCCTTCAGGCCCACGCTGCAGTTCCACCTGCCAGACTCCCTGGAACAGCTGCTCCCTTGGCTTCGGGAGGCGTTCTCTTAGTCCAGCTGAGTGGTGACCCCAGCAGGCTCTACCCCCTCATCTTTGGGTATCTGATCTGGCTTATCTCGCTGCCACTCATGACCATCAGCCTCACACTCCTCCAGACCGAGCTGGTGAAGATACGGCCCTGTGAAGCCAGGGAGGCGGTGGCCCCACCCTTTGAAACACCCAGAGGTTAGGATGTCACCCTTTGAGATCCCAAAGGTTATGACCCTGCCCTTTGATCCTGAAGCAGCTTTGCTCTCATGTCCATTTCTTCCACTTCTGCTTCCTAGGTCCATGGCCTTCCTGACCCTTGGCTCCTTGGGTCTCTTTGGGCCAGCTCAGCGTCTGCTTTGCTTGGGCAAGTTTTGCTTGGGGTTGGAATGCAGTGAAGGATAGGAAAAGAATGGAGCCATAAGGAAGTCTGCACTGCAGTAGGTGAAGCAAAGGCTGTCTGAAAAGAATGGATGAGTTGGCATTAGATGTAGGACAAATAACAATCTGATACAAGATGTGCATTACAAAGTGAATTGGGGGAGGAAAACGTCTATCAATAAATGAAAGAAAACCCAATCTTTTTGTAAACTTACACCAAAATCACTTTTTTTTTAAAAAAAAGCACTCTTTTGTTCTAACAGTATGTGTCTGAGAGCAACCCATCAGTGAGTGTCAGCTCGAAGGAGCTCAGCTCTCTTGCTCCACGAATCTCAGGTCAGTTCCTGCGCTGCATTGCACGTGTCTCCGGGTCCTGCTGCCAACTTTCTCCACCACTGCTTCTTGCTGGCTGCACTTTTTCTGATGTTAACAGCTCTCCTTACTTTCTTCTGAGCCCTCAGCAGATTTGAAGAGTCTTCAAAAGCAATTTTAGGCTTTCACATTGTTGTTGTTAGGTGCCATAGAGTCAAATACAACCCTATGAACAACAGATCTTAATCCTGTCCTAGCTTGTGCCATCCTCAAAATCTCTGACACACTCAAGCCCATAGGTAAAGTCAATGTGTCAACCCACGTGGTTGAGGGTCTTCCTCTCTTTCACCACCCCTCCGCTTTCCCGAGGATGGTGTCTCTCTCTAAGGAATAAAATCTCCCAGCACCATGCGCAGAGTATGTGAGATGTGAAACTTCATCTTCTTTGCCTCCAAGGAGCACTCCAGCTGCACCTTCTCCAAGACATACCTATTTGTTCTTTTGGCAGCACATGAGATGTTCTGTACTCTTCTCCAGCACCACAGTTCAAAGTTCAAAATTCTTCTTCTGTCATCCTTATTCATTGTCAAGCTCACAGATGTCTAGCAAGTGACTGAAAAGATCATGACGTGAATCAGGAGCACTTTAGTCCTCAGATTGACATGATTACTCCTCAGTAATTTGGAGAGAACCTTGACTACAGACTTGCAGTAAGTCTCCTGATCTCCTGACTGCTTGTACCAAGTGTATTGTTTGGGGAGTCAAGTAAGATGGAGTCGTTGACAGCTTCAATATTTCTCTGTCATTATGTTGCCTATTGGTCCAGTGGCGGGGATTTTTGTTTTCTGGTCGTGAGCTGTAATCCATAGTGAAGGCCACAGCAAGTGTTTCAGCAAGCAAGGTTGTGTCTTCGACATAACAAAGGTTATTGAAGACTCTTCCTCCAATCCTGACACCACAGTTTTCTTCAAAGAGTCCAGCTTCTTGAATACTTTGTTCAACATACATACAGGCTCTGGTGGTCTAGTGGTAAAGAACTGCGCTGAAATCCCAAAGGCACACAGTTCAAATCTACCAGCTGCTCTGTAGAAGAATGGGCAATCTTCTAAGTGCGATTAACTGCTTCTGAAAACCCACTGGAGGGTCATCTATGGGTTGGTTCCAATTTCATGGTTCACGACAACAGGTTAAATAGGTTTGGAGAAAGGCTTTCACTATAAAACACCTTAAAACTCTTTCATCCTCTTACTCAATCCCAATCTCACTTGGAGAAGGTGCAGTCTGAGCACTCCTTGAAAGCAAAGATGATAAAGCTTCATCTCACGTACTTTGGGCATGTGGCTAGGAGGGGCTACTCCTTGGAGAGGGGCATTATGCTTGGAAAGGCAGAGGGTCAGTGAAAGTGAAGGTGAGGAAGACCCTCAACCAGGTGGATTGAAACAGTGACGGCCAAAATGGGCCCTAGTGTGCCAGAAAGTGTGAGAATGGCACAAGATAGGGCAGAGTTCAGATCTGTTGTTCATAAGGTCGCTAGTGGTCGTACTTGACTCGACAGCACCTAACAGCAACAACTCAATCCCCAAACTGCTTCCACATTTTAGTTGTCATCACAGTAGCCCACTCCTCCAGTACCAAATTCTCAGCTACTTAGTGCTTCTGTAACAGAAATGCCACAACCGGATGACTTTGATAAATGGAATTTTCTTTTCTCACAGTCTGGGAGGCTAGGTATGTAGTTAGGGCGTCATGGGTAGGTTCCCGATCTATAGTTGACCCTCCGCTGGGTTTCTGAAGCTGCGCATTGCACCAGAGGAGACTGCCCATCTTTCTCCCTCAGAGTGGCTGGGGATTTGAACTTCCAGAGAGGCATGGCTTGTGGGTTAGCAGAGCAACTCCCTATAGACTAGACTATGCTGGGGCTCTAAGTTCAAGTCTAGGGTACCAGTTACAGGCGCAGGTTTTCTCCCTCTGTCAACTTGGAAGGAACGTCTTTGTCGAAATTCAATCCATGACACAACCCATTGCAGTCTAGGTGATTTCAAATCATAGTGATCCTATGGGACAGGATAGAACCTCCCAAAGGTTTCCAGGGCTGCAAGTCTTTACAGAAGCAGAGAGAGTTGTATCTTTCTCGTATAAAACCACCTTTTGGTTGGCAGGCAAGCACTCAACCACTGCACCACCAAGGCTCCTAATCACAAATTATCTAGAGTAAATCCTTAGAGAACAAGGGCTCCTTCTTTTCAACAGGGAGAATTCAAACCTCATTTCCATGTGTAGTTCTCCATATACTTGCCACAGGGCCTTTGCACAAGCTGTTTCCTCCTCCTGGACTCTAAAGGCAGCTTCCTCTTCTGGGTCACATCTAAACCTGTCTTCCTCAGAGGAAGCTGACCTTTCTCCCCATGACTGGCCCTTATGTTTGTGACCATGTGAGTCCTACCCCTGTCCCCAGTGGCCCCGTCAGCCTCATGAATGCGGAATGAGGCGTGTTTTGGCGCATCCTAGGTTTTGTTCATCAGGCTCAGTGCCAGGCTCAGAGAAGCAGTTCAGTAAACATTTGTGAAATGAATGAATGACCTGTACACTCAATTCTCCTGAGACTGGACATGGGGAAGGCCAGCCCCCTGCCTCTGGGGCAGACACAGCCCTGCCTGGCACTGAGCCACAGAAAGCCGGGTCTCTGGCCGGGAAGACAGCTGTGGAACTGCGGGGGGGGGGGGGAAGAGAAGAGTCTGCCCCTGACTTAAACCGTCACCCCAGTTGTACCCCTAAAACCAAAGCCTTTCACTGTCATGGAGTCACCTCTGATTCGGTGATGTTATGCCATCTCCTCCCTCATCTCTGAGTCTTATTGTTATTGTTATGTGTCATCAAACCAGAACTGACTCATAGCTAAACCCTCAGCAGATTTTTAGAAGCTGTGAATCACATGGGAGGAGATTGTCCATCTTTCTCCTTCAGAGCAGCTGGTGGATATTTGAACTGCCTGCCTTTGGATTGGTTACACAACTCCTTACCATTAGGCCACCAGAGTTCCCGCTGAGTCTTATTCGGTAGACTGAACAGACCATGCATCATTTGTGCCTCAGAGCCAACTTGTCAAATGAATACATGACTTCAGGCTGGTCTCCTCTCCAATGTCTAATGAAGCGTAGCAGGCAGGGACTTACCTAGAAAGCTGAGCGAACCCGGTCCTCTCTGTCTACCCTCAGCCAGGCATGGTCTCCCTGGGGTAAGATACAAAATGACCTGCAGGAGAGCTGTTCCTGCACTTGGAACAAAGGGGGAAACAGTGGCTTCAAAACTGCAAGGTCCCATGTGCTGGTTCCTAGGTTTTCTCTACTGCTTTCCCCCTCAGCAAACTGGGGCTGGAGTGTTCGGAGATGGGGCCATGTGTGTGAGACATCAGCACAGTCAGTCCTCTGGTCAAATCCTGGCTCCACACCTGCCTGGGTGACCCGCACGTGCTACTTAAGTTCTCTGTGCCTTGAATTTGTGTCAAGTGCACTGAAGAATGTGAAGGTGAGCGCTGACCTTCACTCAGTGTGTGTCTGGTGCAGGGACCAAGTGCCTCCTTTGATTTAATCGTCACAGCAGCCTTTGGGGCTGGTGTGGTTTTCACACTCATTCTATAAATGGGAACCTGAAGCTCAGTGAGTTGTGAGCATCTGAGGTACGCGGGCCCAGCTCACAGGCTTGGAGGTGCAGAGGCTGCAGCTGAAACTCAGACTGAGCAGATGGGTTCTGCCGCTCACTCTCCACCTTCCTTCCAGAGGGGGAGCATCTTTGCACACAACCTCTAGTATTGCTGGTCCTGCTGGAGACGGGGCTAGCTGCCTTCTCCGGCCAGTGGGGGAGCAGGGACGGTGGAGTGAGACAGATCTGAGCCTGTTTTCTCATTTGCAAACAAACAAACAAACAAAAACAACACAACAACCCCCAAAACAAACAATTGTTATGGCTTGAATTGTGTCTCCTGACAAGTTCATTTTGATTCTTCTGAAGTTCATAGTTCTGGGCTGATAGAATTGGGATCCCCTAAGTCAGGAATCAGGAGACATATTTCACTGGGCAAGTCAGCTGTCAGGGATCTCTCCAAAATGCTGAAGAGCAATGATGCCAGCTTGAAGACTAAGGTGCACCTGATTCAGGCCATAATCTTCTCAGTTACCTCTTATGGATCAGAGAGCTGGACAATGACTAAGGATGACAGAAGAAGAATTGATGCCTTTTAGTTATAAAGAGTATTGACTATTTCACAGACTGCCAAAAGAACAGACATATCTTGGAAAAGTGTAACCAGAGTGCTTCCTTGGAGGCAAAGATGGCAAAGCTTCATATTTCATACTTTGGGCATGAAGCTAGGGTGAGACTATTCCTTGGAAAGGGACGTAGTTCTTGGAAAGATGGAGGGTCAGCGAAGAGAGGAAGGCCCTCAGTGAGATGGATTAACATGGTGGCTTCACCACTGGGGCCCACTGTGTCAGAGATGATGAGGATGGCACAGGACAGGTCAGGCTTCGGGCTGGCTGTTCACAGGGGTCACTATGCGCCAGACCCGATGTGATAGTACCTAACAATAATAAGAAGCTCATCTGCTCTTAAAGCGTCCCTTGGAACCTCGAAGGAACTGGTCCTTCAGGTCAAACAACAGCCTAGTAAACAGCCTTAGTGAAACTGACCTTGGACCTCAGGGTCTTCTGGAGAAGTCGGAGCTCCAGGTCTGACTAGAGGCTGTGTTAGGAGGTCTGACAGACATGTCCTTGGTGATAGTTTCTGTAATATTTAGTGCTTTCAGGGGTGTCTCTTAAGAAGTTAATGGTAACTGTGTTCCTGACAGGTGATAAATTCGAGTGATACTGTTGGATTAAAACTATATTTACTAGGGAGCTCTGGTGGCCTGGTGGCAAGATGCTGCACTGCAATCCCAGAGGTATGCGGTTCAAATCCACCAGATGCTCTGCTGGAGAAGGAGGGGGCAATCTCCTCCTGTACCAGTTAGATCTGGTTTGACGGTACACGTAAAAATAATACAATAAAAATTGAAAAAAATTTTAAAAGACCCAACAAACCTATATTTACTCATAATAAGGAAATAATTGCACTTGTTTTTAGAGTTTTCCGAAGCATGTAGGTTTCTGACACCCCCAAATGTTGTCTTGGAATCCTAATCCTTACATCTATGGATATGATTCCATTTTGGAATGGGGTTTTCACTGTTAATGAGACCCAACAGGACTAGTGTAAACCTGCCAGTGAGGCTGTACATCTTAATGAGAGGAGTCTGGTGGATTTGAACTGCCGACCTTTTTAGGAGCAGCTGGATATGCAATGCAAAAATGCTAAAGAGCAATGATGTCAGTTTAAAGACTAAGTGCACCAGGCCCAAGTCATGATGTTTTAAATGGTTTCCTATGCTGTGAGTCATAGAGAGAGCTCTGTTGGCCTAGTGGATAGAAAGTGATGCTATCAAGCCAAAGGTGGGTGACTTTAATCTGAAGTCCACAGGCCTGGTTTTAATTGTTTTTGGTCAAACATTCTTCTAAGTGGTATAGCACTGGTCCCTGTTCATTTGCTGTACAGAGGTAACTTGAGGTTGCTGTGATGCTGAACACTGCGATACTGATGTGTCAAATGGGATAATGGTCACCCATGGTGGACAGTGTTTGGTGGAGCTCCTCAATTAAAAGAAGCTTGGAAGCAGGAGTGGCATCCACTTCTGATATAGCTTGCCTCTGGAAACCCTATGAACGTGGAGAAACAATGAAAGTTATACAAGTGTTCAGGTCTTTCTTTCATGGTTGCTATGAGTTGTCTACGACTTGACGGCACTTAACATTAATCTGAAAGTTGGACAATGAATAAAGGTGACAAGAAGTCAATAGGGGCCAGTCATTGGAAAAAGATATCATGTTGGGAAAAGTGGAGGGTCAGAGGAAGAGAGGTAGACCCTCCACAAGACAGACTGGACACAGTGATGGTAGCAACAGGCTTGGGCAAGGTTCAGATCTGTTGGTCATGGGATCAGAGTCGCTGTGTTGTTATGATACCGAACGACAGTAACATGCCACCAGGGCTTCTTGTACCAGTGTGAAGTATGTCCTAAATCTATCTCTTCTGAGTTAGAAGGGACAGCACAGACACAGAGATAGTCTCAAATAGGGGAGGCCAGGCACCACTTGAAGATGGCCAAGGGATGGAGGGATGTTGACGCTACAGAAGCTAAGACAAAGAAATATCCCTCAGAGCTGAGAGGGCGCCTTCCACTGGCACCAGGACCACAAGTTCAGAGTCCAGCCAAGGAAGGTCCTCAGTGAGGCCGACAGGCCCAGAGGGTGGGGCAGAGCAGTGACTGCGGATGCGGCAGCACCGGGCAGGGTTGTGCTGTTGTGCTCCTAGACTGCTGTGAGCTAGAACCAACCCGATGGTGCCTAACAGACTACAAGCCTCCTGAACTGCGAGAAAAGGCATTTCCTTTGTTTAATGCCACTCACTTGTGGTGTCTGTGTGAAAGCAGGGCTAGGAAACTGAGGCAGGTCTGAAAATGGCAGCACCCTCCAGGAGACCAAGGCTCCCCTTACTGGAAGCTCAACGGGGCTCAGACTCCTCCTGTTCCAGTGTGGGGGTGAGGTGGGCTTCCCCTCTTAACTGGGACTCAGGAGCCAGCGGGAAGAGGCCAAACCCCAGCCTGGCTGCATCCCAGAGTCTTCCAAGAAGCCCAGCCCGCCCACCAGCCGTTCCCTCTCTCTACCCCTGCCAGCCCCTGCACTGGCCCCTCTCCACAGAAATCACCCCTTCAAGTTGGCACCTAATTTCCCTTTTTCAATAAAGGCACTTTGTTCAGTGTATCGCTCAACAGGATGGAATGTTTAATTCAGGTTCCAATTTTAGGGCTTGGAAAATAAGGCCTCCTTGGCCGCCAGCTGGAATCATGGGGTGGCACAAAGGGTTAAGTGCTCAGCTATTAACAAAAGGTTCACAATTTGGACTCACTCAGAGGAGCCTAGGAAGAAAGGCCTGGCCATCTGCTTTCAAAAGGTCTCACCACTGAAAACCTCCGAGGCATATGCGTACTTTGAAACACACAGGGTCCCCGAGAGTTGGAATGAACTCAGTGCTGACTTGATTTCTCCATTCGGCCATGGTCCTGGATTTGGTCTTGCTTCCGAGCCTGGTCCCCACTCTCTTTTCTCCTCCTGCCTGAATCTGACTTTCTCTCCCAAAACCCCTTCTTCCCACTTCCTACCCTGCTCAAAGTATCCTGAGCATACCCCCTGCAAGTCCACAGAAACCAAACCAAACCAAACCAAACCCAACCCTGGACACTGAGTCAGTTTCAAGTTGTAGTGACCCTGGAGGACAGAATGGAACTGCCCTCACGTTTCCAAGACCGTCAATATTTAAGAATGTAGATGGTCCCATCTTTCTGCTGCAGAGGGGCTAGTTAAGTTTGAACCACTAACCTTCCCATTAGCAGCCCAGCACTTAAACCACCATGCCACCAGTACTATGAGCACATATCACTGCCCATTTCCTACGAACGCACTGCTTGCCTTTAAGTTGAATAGCAGACCCTCTCAGAGGGTCTCCAAGGCTGTACATTACAGGGGAGGTGGCTGCCCATCTTTCTCCAAATGAGCCACTAGTGGGTTCAGATTGCCAGAGGCTCGGCCTTTGTGTTCGCTGCATAGCTGCCCGCAGACCACACCACCAGAGCTCCCCTGAGAGCCCACACGACCCTGTAAATTTCCCTTTCCGGGTGAGAGCCTCACTGCTTATTGTGCACCTGCTGGACGCACTTTACACAATTTCATGTGGGTTTAATTACCAGAACCGTAAGGAGAGTGAAGCAAGATCTTGCCCACTCACAGAAAGTCTTAACACAACTTTCTGTCCAGCACATCACAATCCAGCCCTTTCTGTTCCAACCGCAGGGCCTTTGCATTTGCCAGTACCTCTACTAGGCGCCTCTGCCACCTTCACCAGCACCACCACGCGGCAGGCTTCTCATCCTCTGGCCTTCTCTTGCTTCTGCAGAGAGCCCCTCATTTTCCATCACGCCTCCTACCTCTGGTGGCCTTTTTCCCACTTCCTTTCCAAGCTCTGCTCCCAATCCTTCTTTGGAGATTTGCTCTTTCCTTGCCAGCCTCTCCTGCTGGGTTGCAGACTGCTCTCAGGCAGGACGTATTTTCAATTCACAATTGCAGCTGTATACCTAACACATGATTGCCCAATAAGTTCAGCAATAACCAGTCCAGGGCAGAGGAGGGATTTGGACGCGGACCTCTTTCTCCTAGTCTTTTACCAGCATCTCCAGCCCTGAACTGCTGCTGGGGGGTGGCTCAGGGCCCAGGGCAAGTGGTGGGATGTGCCTGATGCTCTAAGTTGCCTTCACACCCACACTGCCATTGGAGGCAATCAAAGTGCACTGAACTGAGCTCCCACTATGGCAGGCCTAGGGCTGGTGCCAGCGGTTCCAGGAAAGAGCCTGGGAGGGCGTTTGGAGGCCAGGGGCGAGTCTTCCTTTCCTGTTCTCCCGTGCCCAGAAGATGAGCCAGATATCTGAGCAGCATCTCCTGAGCAGAAGGGCTTGGCCAGCGTCCATGGGTAGGATGAGGTCAGGAGCCCCACCCTTCCCCATGGGATGGTACAAGTGGCTCCAGCTGGGAGACGTGGGCTGAGCCGGAATTATTCATCTGAGGCAGGAACTGGACCACAAACATGTCCCAGCGTGTGGGTGGCAGGGAGAGTGGGGAAGGTAGAAGGGCCTACTCGGTGCCGACACTGCAGTGGGCACTTGCTTGATGCAAGCACTTTTGACCTTCCCTTCAGGAAGGCAGAAGGGCTAAGGGTTTAGAGACAGAGGTCGGAAAGACCTGGCCACACTTTTTGACTTGTGTGACCTCTGAGCCTGTTTTTTCATCTGTAAAATGGAGCTAACCAAAAACCCAAAAGCCCACCTTGATGCTGACACACAGTGACCCTACAGGACAAGTCAGAATTTCCCCACAGAGTTTCCAAGGCTGTGAATCTTTATGTAAGTTGACTGACATATTACATCTTTCTCTTACAAAATGGGGATAAAAATGAAAAAACCCAAACTGATGGCCTTCAAGTCAATTCCGATAAACAGTGACCCTCCTTTGTGTTTGTGAGGCTGTAAATCTTTATCAGAAGAGACTTTACACCTTTCTCTTAAGGACCAAATGGTGGATTTAACAAGGTAGCCAGGACTCCTTAAAATGAGAGGGGTGGTGTTGTATACCTTCGAGTCACAATTAACCCAATGCTGGCCCTCTTCCTGTGAGTTTTCAGAGGCAGTTAATTAGTGTGCACTTGGCTGGTAACCAAAACACTAACTGTTCAAACCCACCCAGCACCATCATAGAAGAAACAGGAAGCAGTTATACTCCATCACCAGGGGGATGGGGTGTGTGTCTCCTAAGTACAAATAACAAGAAAAACAAAAACAACAACAAAAGACTGGGGGGCAGAGGCAGACACACGCTAGGGGCCAGGCACCTGAGAGGAGTCACCTTTCCTCCTGGGCAGATGGAGACGTCAGCAGCCCCGCCAACAGACATTCACGGCCACATCAGGAAAATACCTTGACTTTATTTGCTACAGTGACAGCAGTTCAGAGGTAGCTGCCTTCTCTACACGGAATGGTCTGAACTAGGGGACAAAAACAGTCTGCTTCCCTGGGATGGGGACAGGGAAGACCATGCCAGCTGCGTTTGAGTAACAGTGTATGACTGCCAACCTCAGGGCTGCAGAGGCGGCAGTGGTGTCTCTGGGAGATGGGTCAAGTGGGTGGCCCGGAGGCCAGGAAATCCAGTGTCCAGGGTGCTGGACGAGGCCGGCACTACCTCACGGGGCCGGCTGGCAGCGGTGGCCAGGGCTGCTCGGTCAGCTCACGCTCCAGCTGTTTGAAGCGCTTCTTGGAGGTCTGTTTGGAGTGGAGGCGCCGCAGAAAGGGTGGGAGGCACTGGTCCAGCATGCTCTGCAGAGGGCAGGAGGGTGTAGGGGGCAGCCGTGGCTGAGCCCCAGAATCCTGCATGCTCACCCTCCCCTGGGGGAGAACCCACCTCTAGCATGAAGGCCCCCACGAAGTTTAAGGCCACCAGGCCCAGCATTAGCAGCTTGAAGCAGGTGTCATCAATGTTCTTCAGTGCCAGCGGCCCCTGCAGGAGGCCGGGGACCAGGATGAGGCCCACCAGGATGGAACCCAGGAACGTCAAGGCCACCAGGAAGGGCACTGGGGGTGGGGGGAGTCTGTCAGGCCAGGGGGCCATGCCCTCCAGGACACACACACATTCACAACCTCAAAAATGTGCACCCTCCACGCAGAGCCACTTTCCTCACCTCTCCCACCTGCCTGCCCGGACTCAGGTACCAGCCACCATGTGACCCCTCCCTGCTCACTCATTATACCCTCCCGCCCCCTATGTGGCAGCACCATTGGTGTAGAGTGGCCGGCGGAAAGGTGCCCCCTTGGACATGGCCGCGGCCAGGATGAGGTATTGAAAGCTGGACAGAGAGAAGACCACTGTGTTCTCATAGTTGGGCAAGTTGTCTGGTGCGGGCACCGTCCTGTTCAGAGGCACAAACCTGGGAATATGGGGGTCACGGAATGAGTGTGGGAAGGACGGGGTGAGGGGGCCTGAGAAGGATGGGCCGTTTCTTTACTCACCAGGGCTGGGCCACGGTCAGGAAGTAGCCCCCCAGCTGCACTCCGGCCACCAGGGCCACTTGCAGCAGCAGGCTGCTCAGAACGGGCACGCTCAGCAGCGCCCCTGGTGGCCGTGCCCGTCCTAGCACCAGTGCTGGCCCTGTGCGGCTCATGAGCACGGCGACTGTGGTGGTGATGACCAGGTCAATGGCCAGGAACTGCACGTCCCCCAGGTTGGTATTGATCTGCCAGCAGAGGAGAGTGGGCAGAGGGGAAATTAAACGCTGGCCCTAGTCAGCCCTCAAGGAGTCCCTGGTCAGAGAGGGGAGGCCCAGCTCCTGTCCCACAGGGTTCCTCTCCCTAGTCCAGCGGGGAAAGCATTGCTCCTGTCCTCTGATCTCACTCGTCTACCCCTGGGAAACCTGAGGACGGCAGCATAGTTTCTGATCTCAAGAGAGCCCCATATCTGATTCAAGTGTCACACTGCCTGCCTTCCGAGAGCCTCGGGTGGGGGAGAAACCCTCAGTGCAGACCAGCTGACCTTGCGGGACCAAAGCTGATAGGGAAGAACTCTCAGATCACTGGGGGCAGCCCCGGTCCTGCTCCTGGATTCCAGGTGGACATATATACAATGAACAAGAGCTGCACGGCTCCTGGCATTGTCATATTCAGTGAGGAGAGCAGGGCAGGCAGAGTGGGGTCAGGGTGGGAGCTCGTCAAGATCTGGGGCCCAGTGAGTGGGTCTGAGAGAATGGGTGTGACAGCAGGAAAGTGAGCCCAGGGAGAGGAGAGCCGGAGCTTTCCCTGTCAGCCTGGGCACCTCAGTCTCCCGTCAACAGAGGTCTCTCAGGGACAGACAAAAACACCGTAAGTGGCTCTTGTTTCTGATGGCCTAGTAGGTAGGGAGTTGCAATGCCAACTCAAAGGCAGGCAGCCTGTACCCACGAGCTGCTCATGGGAAGAGAGACTGGCAATCTCCTCCTGTGAGATTTACAGCCTCTGAAAACCTCAAGGGTCACCTATGTATGAGTCGGTTCCAACCCAAGGGCATCTGATAACAACTGTGAGAAAAGGAGCTGTGGTGGCGCAGTGGTTAAGTGCTCAGTTGCAAACGAAAGGGGCTGTGGGAACCCACCAGGCATTCTACAGAAGGCTGTCGGCTTTGATAAAGATTCAGGCCTTGGGAAGCTCACTGGGCAGTTTCGTCTTATAAAGCTGCAGTGAGCGAGTCAGACGTGACTTGAAGACAACAGTTAAGGGTTTTGCACAGTGCAGCGAGCTGTGCTCAGTGCTTCATCCTGACCCCTGCCTCTCCTTCAGAAGGTCAGGACCAGCAGAGGCAGTGACTGAACCGTCTTCGTCTACTCCAGGGCCTGCTGGAGCTCCTAGCCACACTGCCGTGTGTCCTCTCCCCTCCTGACCCGGGCCGCACTCACCGTGTAGAGAATCAGGACAGAGATGAACTGGGTCAGGCTGTACAGGGCCATGTACTTGAAGACGCTGAATGATGTGTCCAGAGAACACCGGCCTTCCCTGGGGCGGTGGGGGGTGGGGGGTTAGGGGGTCCGGCTGGCTGATGTCTGAAGAGCCCTTGCCCACCTGCCCTGCCCACCTCACCTGATGACCATGGGCACACACTCAATGCTGGCCATGCTCGAGGTGAAGGGGGAGACCACAGAGGCCTCGGCCTGAGAGAGCGAGATGCCCACGTCAGCTGCCTTCAGGGCCCCGCAGTCATTGGCGCCGTCCCCGCACATGCCCACACAGTACCTGGCAGACACGTGGCAGGTGAGGCCAGGTCACACCCTGGCTCTGGGCCTGACACCTTTGACTGGCCCCATCTGGGAGGTGACTACCTACCCCACCCTAAGCTCACAGGCAGAGAGCTATTGATAGAGTAAGAGGATTTCTGGATCCCACACGGCCTCGTTAAAGATCTTTAGGGGTGCAAATGGTCTGAACTCAGGAGTTCTGGTGACATAGTGGATAGGGAATTGCACTGCCAACACAAACGTAGGTAGTTCGAATCCACCAGCTGCTCCATGGAAAACAGATGGGCAATCTCCTCCTATGAGATTTACAGCCCCTGAAAACTCACTGGAGGGTCAGCTATGAGTCGTTTCTGAATTGATGGCAAACAGGGTCCCCTCTTATCTTCGTAAAAGGCCACTGGGTGACACAAACGTTTGCACTTGTCTGGCCACAGTCTTGAAAGCCCTACAGTTCTACGCTGTACAAGTGGGAATGCCATGACTTGGAATCAACTCCACGGCCACAGTAAAACTCAGTAAGGTGGGTGGTTGAACACACCCCATGGCACCACGGAACAAAGGCCTGGCTATCTGCCTCCATAGAGATCACAAGCCTATGGAGCAGGTCTGTTCTCTTACAAAAGGGGCCACCATCAGTCAGAATCAACTCGATGGCCACGGGACTTCTGGTGTGGCCTCATGGTCTCAGGCTGCCTGGCACACAGTACCGTGTGGACGACATGACGGACTCAGAAGCACCATGCTGGCTCCCCAAGGCCTAGCAGGGAGGCTGGATTCTCAGGTGAGCTCACCCTCCATGCACCCCACCCTCCCCACTGCTGACCACTCACTGGAGTTTCTGCAGCTCGCACACCAGCTGAGTCTTCTGCTCCGGGGCCATGCGGGCAAAGATGGTGCCCTGGACCAGGACCTGGGCACAAGGAAGAGGAAGGGATGAGGCCGTGACCAGGGAGCAAGGCTGAGGGAGGGGCACACCAGGGGGGAGGGCAGCCCTACCTTGGGCAGCAGCTTGGGGAAGTGCTTCACCAGGATGCTGAAGGTGGACCCGCTGAGGGCCAGGTGGATGGAGCGGGGGTCTGCCTCTACGGTGTAGCTCTCAGCCTGGCCAGGGTCCTGTGGGCCCAGAAAGCTCAGCTTAGCTCCCACTGTCCACTTTAGAGCACTGGGACCTGGGCTAAGCAGCAAACATGGGCGGGATACTGGGTAGGGGGGCCTTGCCTCACCTTAGCCCCATTCATGACTGTGGAGCGCTCTACCGGCAGGAACTCGAGGGACGCAGGCCGGCCCCGCTCAGGGGGGATGGCGTGGATGACGACCAGATGCTCCTGGGGATTAACCATGCCGCAGCCCTGGGCCACAGTGACTGCTGTCTGCAGGTTGTCCCCTGGGGAGTGTGGGACAAGGTCAGGGTCCATCTGCTATGTAAGAGGTCATCCTTACCTGATGCTAACAGATGGGACAACAGGCTGGACAGAATTTCAGCCTGCTGCTCGCTCACTAGCTGGGCACTGACTGTGTCTCTGACCCTCAGTTTCTTCTATAAAAGCAAGTGTCAGAAGGACTGCAAACAAACGGTTTCACAGATTGCTTACTACTGTGTAAATAAATACTGGAGAGAAAGACAGAGAGAGAGAGACAGAAAGAGAAGAGAGAGAGAGACAGAGACAGAGAGAGAGGAGAGAGATAAACAGAGAAAGAAAGAGAGGGGGGAGAGAGAGAAAGGGGGGAAAGAGAGAAAAATGAGAGACAGAAAGAGATAGAGAGACAGAGAGAGAGAGGAGAGAGAGAGGAGACAGAGAGAGAGAGAAGAGAGAGAGAGAGAAGAGAGAGAGAGAGACAGAGAGAGAGAGACAGAGAGGAGAGAGAGAAGAGGAGGAGGAGGAGGAGAGGAAGAGGAAGGATACCAATCTACCGAGCTGCCACGCACTCCAGCTAGAATGTCTTGCTCTGGAATTGTCACCACCTTTGGAGTTGGCAGCATTACCTCTATTTCTCAGAGGCGGACACTGGGTCTTGGAAGGTCACACAGCTGGTGAGCAGCCAGGCTGGCACACAGGCTGACACCACGTCTGGGCTCCGGGAAGTGCACGCCTGTGCCTCGGCTAGTCACTCTACTGCTCTGAGCCCTGCTTGCCTCATCCGCTAAATAGGGGTAACAGCTGTCACTTGAGAGGGACACTGGACAATCCTATAAAAGGTTTGAAAAGGAGCTGGCCTGAAGCAGGAGCCCCAAGAGATGCCCCAGGAAGGGACAGTGGGAGCCTCCTTGGGTGCAGGCCCTGCTGGCCTGGGTACCTGTGACCATGACGGTGCGGATGCAGGTCCTCCGCAGCGCCTGGATCACCGAAGCCGTCTGTGGCTTCAGCAGGTTCCTCATGACCAGCAGTCCCAGGAGGCTCAGGTCCTGCTCCACGGTGTCCCTGGAAGTGGACAGACTCTGGTCAGAGATCCTTCTCCAACCACTGGGCAGGGACGTCTTCCCTAGGCTCCGCCCCTGCCTGGGCTTCAGTCCACAGAGGGGCAAGGCAGAAGTGGTGCCCACCTTGTCAGCTGCTGAGCTGCCTCTAGGTTAGGGGCGATGGGCAGTGGCCTTCCAGCGAGGGCCACGACACGGTAGCCAGCAGCTGTGTAGCTCTGCAACATCTGGGCAAAGTCGGTGGGTACTGCCAGGGAGAGAGACAGGTACCATTAAGAGGAGGTCAGAGGACCCACCACATTCTGTCCAGCACCTGACTGGTGAATTCTTACAGGGGTGGCCAGTCACCTGTCTCTGGTCTGCAGAGGCCTGCCACCAGCTCAGGGGAGCCCTTGACATAGGCCTCAGGCTGTGTGGCCCCTGGCCACGTCACCACAACGTCCATGCGCTGCAGGGCGGAAGAGAAGGGGAAGCGGCAGAGGATGCTGACCGGCACCAGGGGCTCCTCCTGCAAGGCGGAGAGGATGCTGACGGGTTGCCTGGGGCACATCCCTTTGAATCCACACCCACAGGTGTCCCCTCAGCTCACTCCTTCTTGCTGGGGTCTCCCGAGTGGGGGCCTCATCACCGCCAAGACCTGGGTTCCGAATGCCGAGTCTGCTGCCAAAGACTCCTCCAGGACCTGGAAGGTGGACGAGAGAGTAGCCTCTTACGTGCTGGCTTCGCTTGGATCTGCTAGTCCTTGACCCCTGGGCAGAGGCAACAGGAAGGCCTCCTACCCTGGAAAACTGGCTCACTTGCACCCACTCACTGCCACCAGGTTAGAACCAAATAACAGCCGGGTTTGAGGCTGTAAATTGCACAGAAGGTCCATCTTTTTCGCTCAGAGATGCTGGTGGATTTGAGGCACTAGGTACGGCCTCCGGGCTATCAATGCACCACCATACAGCACCAGAGCTGTCTTTGGAAGACTGCAAAGTCCTTACTGTACAGATATAAGAACATCTGTGTGTTCTGGAATCAGGTCAAGTTTAAATTCTGGCTTTGCCACTTGCTGGGTACCTTGAACACATGATTCCAAATTTCTCTCAACCTTCTTTCTTCCCTGGGAGCCAGGATTTAAGCTTTCTTCTGGGGACAAGGCAAGTTGCAGGAGGGTGCTGGTACACAGAAGGTGCTTAGCACATGGCCTTGGCCATTATTATTACTGACGGTGGGCAAAGAGAGACCAACCCAGGAAGACCCTGAATGAGGGCAAGTTCAGCAGTTAGGGCCCTGCTGGCTGACGGGCCCGACTTCCTTACCCAGCCGGTCGACTCCACCATCTTGAGGTCCATGGGGTCACCCACAGGAGTGTCCTGGAGCCGGCTGAGGGCATGGCAGGTGGCCAGTGCATGGAGCAGGGGTCCCATGGGCAGGTGGCGGGGCTCTGGGACGAGTGGCTGGAATGCCTGTCCCTTAAGGGGCACCACGCCCATCACATCCAAGCCGTCCTCTGTGAGGGTGCCTGTCTGCAGAGGGAAGCGGGCAGGCAGGGATGAGTCCTGAGATGAAGCGTGTGCCCACTCACCTGTCTGGCACATGTCACTTTCCTCCCCAGTCTCCCACTGCTTCTCTGATTCACTTCCTCCAGGAAATCTCCTTCATGTCCAGGACTGAGTCAGGGCATCCTTGCTTTGGGCCCCCACCAGTGGTCTCTTCTCCCCAACATTTAGTCACTACGGTATCTGAAGAACCTGAGGGGGACCTGTCCCGCATAAGGCGCTCAGTCTATCTCTTAAAGGAATCAATGAGTGAGCGAATGAATGAATTTCCTCACTGCATTCCAGCTTCCTACTTCTACTTGTGGCTCCTTTGCAAGCTTGTTAGCCACTCCTGCTTAAAAAAGTGCTCCCGGTCCCAGCGCCCTCCAAATACTGTTATATCCCTTTTCCAGGTCCTATTGGTCTTGGCCCAACAGGACCGTCCCTCCTCTTGTTCATATGGCGTGTTCCTTGAGAGGGCCAAGCTGTTTCCAACCTCAGTGCCTTTGCACTTGCTGTCCTGGTTGTCCACATCTCTGTGTGGCCCAGTCCTTACCTCCTGAGGCTGCTGCTTGAGAAACCTTCTGTGATCGCCTCATCTATGGGAGGCACCTCACTGACTGCCTCATGTACCCTGTTCATCTCCTTCATAAAACCCATCGCCACTGGAAGGAGGTCGGCTATGCTGGTGGGGCAGATGTCGAAGACATCAGTTCACATGAGGAGATGTCCGGTTCACTGCTGGGGTCCCCACGACACATGGCGGGTCTTTAATGAGTCTGGTTTAAATGAATGAGTGATTTTGGACATTTGATCTGACTATGCTAGGTGGGGGTCCCTGGGTGCCTGGATGCTGGGACAGGACCTGGCACCCAGCAGGCGCTCATCAATTTTGCGGAATGTTTAATGCAGACGTGGAGGCCGTAGCCCCACCTTGTCAAAGCACACCAGCCGCAGCTTGCCCCCCAGGTTGATACGCAGCGGGTGGATGCAGAAGATGCCCTGCTCCCGCAGTCTGCTCTGGGCGTACAGTGTGCACACGGTCATGGCAGCCGGCAGCGCGGGTGGCACCACCACCGTCACCAGGTCCAGAGCCCGGATCACAATCTCCTTCAGCGGCACCTGGAAGGAGGCTCCGTGAATGCCCAGGGCCAGGTTCAGGCAGCAGCCCCTGGTCCCCGTCGGCACGCCCACCAGCCTCTGAGACTCACCCGGTTTCGATAAAGAATGAAGATGCTATAGATGGTGCCGAGGAGAGCTGGGAAGACAGAGAAAAGCTGTGAGTGGGACCTGGGATGGGGCTTGAGAGCCACCAGCAGATCAGGGTGCAGGTACACTCACCCAGGACTGAAAGGGCAGCCACAAACTTCATGCTGTGTCTATAGAACTTGAACTTGATGGGCCGGGGATGCAAGATGGAGCTCACCAGGCCCCCTTTAGCTGTGCAGAAGCCTGGCGGGGTTGGGGTGGAAATGGGGCAGCAAATGCAGGGGAAGCCAAGGGTTAGGGCAGCTCCCCTTAACCACTGCCCGAGCCCAGCTGCACCCTGGGGTATAAGACACAGTGCTCCTGGGGCTAGCGACTGCCCGGCTCAAGGGTCAACAACTACAGCCCACAGGTTTTGCACCGACTGTGTAAGGTTTTGAAAATTTTAACTACTTGACAGAATCCCAAAATTGGATGGTTTCACTTAAAATCCAGGCATGTGGCTTTTCTTGAAAATGCCCTAGTGACACTGGGTCCCATTCCCAGGTGGCAAGAACCTCTTGTCAAGTCACTGTGCCCCTTAAAAGGGACAGACTTCCCTGCCTGGCACACCCTTACCCATTCTAGCTTAAATGCTGGGTCCTGAGCCTGTCCAGCCTCTCCTACGGGGAAACTTGGGTCCCAAGAGGAACGGCACTTGTCCCAGGCCCCACATTAGGGCAGCAGTAAAGCGGGGTGAAGGGTCCTGCCTGATGCTTGTCACTGCCTCGGTAGGTGCTAAGCTCAGCATTCGTTCCCATGTCCCTGACTCTTACCTGTTTGTGTGACCACTGCCAGGACGTGGGGTCCTACGTAAGTTCGGGCCTGCAAGATGAGGGTCCCACAGAAGAGTGTGTGGCGTCGATGGGTTTCTGGGCAATAGGGCAGTGGGCCCTCTGGCAGGGCTGTCTTGAGCACTGGGACGCTCTCCCCTGGGGAGGGGACACGATTTGAGGGCCACGTTCAGAGGGCACATTATAACCTCTCACTCTCACCAACAAAACCCAAGAGCTCTGCACAGGACTGCTACGTAAGACCCGCCGCTGCTCTTAGGTGCTGCCGCCACCAAGCAGAACCCCGCCGGATCCTGCACTAACTATCCTCCCAAATGTGTGCCGTGCTTAAGCTACCGTCGCAGCCACCATGCCGGTCCTTCTCGGGGAGTGTCTTCCTCTCTTTTGTCACCTTTACTTTTCCAAGCATGGTGTCCATCTCCAGGGACCCCCCCCCCAACATGCCCAAAGTACGTGAGACATCATAAGACTTAGGTCTCATTTGATCCTTGTAACTATGCATGAAGCAGAAATTACAGCCCCATGTTAGAGGGGTGGTGAGTCTCAGGAAGGCTTAGGACACAACGAGACAACCCTGGAAGGGGACACGGCAGCTTGTCACCACACACACCAGAAAGAGCTTCCCTCTCTCCTGTGAGAATTCTTTATTGACAATCATAAATTAGTTTGATAATTAAAACGAATAAAGATATTTATGGGAACTCCAGTGGCCTTGTGGTAAGAAACTGCAATCCCAGAGGTACATGGTTCAAATCCACCAGCTGCTCTGTGGGAGGAAGGACAGGCAATCTCCTCCCGTGTGATTTTGTTCTTAGGTACCGTTGCATCAGATTCGACTCATGGCTGACCTTTCAACAGGTTTTCAGAGGAAGTAAGTTGCATGGAAATAAATCGCTGGTGGACTCTGAAAACCTCCTGGAAGGTCAGCTGTGAGTTGGTTCTGACTGGATGGCACACAAAAACAACAACAAAGATACTTCTCAGGAGGGGAAAGGGCTTCACGCTTGGAAATGTGGTGGACTGGAGGAGAGAAAGACCTCGATGGGCTGGGCTGCACAGTGGCTGCAACCGTGGGCTCTGGCACAGCAGACTGTGAGGGAGGGACAGGATCAGCAGGTTTTCCTATTATCGTACTAGAACTGGAGCTGACTCAGGCACCGGAAGCCACCACGAAGGTGTTTCCAATGGGGGATTAACTTTCTCTAAGGCCCTGGGCCTCATCATCATCTGGCAGATTAACTTCTTACTGAGCACTAGGAATGCTGAAATTCTTGAGCACCGACTGTGTGTAAATCAGTAGGAGAGGCTCAGGGACACTGTCTCTGTCTCCAAGTGGACAGTGAAGCGGGTATGGACCAAAGGTGAGGCAGGTACAGACCAAAGGGCGGCGGGCCAGGCTCAGGGACACACGCACCCTCACTCATCCTTCAGATCGCTACCAAGGTGACAAAACTTTAGCCACAACTCTCCCACCATCCAACGCATCTGAGAGACAAACGAACAAGACGCAAGCGCTTGCACGCAGAGTAAAAGGCAGGCACACGCGGAAGGCCGCTCCCTGTGGCACTGTTGGCAGTGGAGTCACAAAGTAAACAGGCACTGCTGGTGGACCAGCTATGTCAACAACGACAGGGCTGTACTGTGGACGCCTGTGCAGGTGCTGAGACAAAACTCTCCATGCTTGTGGGAAAACGCCCAGGAAGTGTGTTATTCAGGGGAGAAAGGAAAGTTGGGAACAATGCACAGCACGTGATCCCATTTACCTAACAGGAGAGACGCACTGGCAGATGAGCACACAGGGAAGACCAACGCAGAGAACGAGAACGAGGTGTGGAGGGACACCTCACACCCTGACCAATGGCTGAGGGGAGGGCAACTGCCCGGCATGAAGGGGTCCCCCACCTTAGGCTCCCTGTCTTCCTGTGCCGTTAGAGTCCTCAGAACTGGCCTGTGGATACTCACATCCAGACAGTTCACATGGGCTGGGGCTCATCCTAAACCAGGGAGTCTCTGAAGCATTTTGCACAATTCCATTCAGTTAAGAAAGATCAATATGGTCATTTTACAGAGGAGAAAACTGAGGCCTGGAAAAGTAATACAGCCCAAGTGCTGAAGCCAAGATTGTTACTTGAAAGAAAACTCAAACTGAAAATTCTGACACTGGAAGAGGGGGTCCGGGCCAGCAGGGAAGTGGGGAGGGGTGGTCTTGGACAGGGCAGGCAGAACTCACCTGTGAGAGAGCTCTCATTGACCATACACTCGCCGGCCACCAGGGCAGCATCACAGGGCATCAGTCCACCTTCCTGGGGCAGCACCAGGCAGTCCCCGGGCACCAGCTCGCTGGAGTCGACCCACTCCACCTCTAGGGACAAGGCAGGGTCTCAGCACAGGCCGGGCCACCCCAGCTGCCTCCCTGGTCCCCAGGTCCTTACCTCCCCCTGGCCGGCACACGCACACTTGCACGGACAGCTTGACCATGTCCCTGAGGGTCTGGCTTTGCTGTGAGACAAAGGGGAGTGGGTGGGTGGAGGCCCGGGGGGACTCACCTGCCCCGATGCCCTCCGCCTGCCTTTTACCTACTCACCTTTCTGGTCTTGTACAGCGACAGGCAGATGGAGATGGCAGAGATAAGGAAGATGCACAGTGCGTACCAGTAGTAGCGGTCGGCCAACCACAGTGCGATGCTGAAGGCCTGGAACCCGTAGTAGGGGTTCAGGGCCTGCAGGGAGGAAGGACAGGAGGTACGTCAGGGCCTGGGAGCAGCAGTTGTGGCAACTACTAGGGGCTAAAACCAGGCCTTTCTCCTGGTCAACCATCAGCCAACAACACGATGTCACTTGAGCCCTGTCTTCTCCACTCAAACAAGGACACTGGCATTTACCAAGTCCCACAGCATGCCAGGTCCCTGCTAAACACTTACATAAGTGTCATCAAAGCTCTGTCTCACATACTTTGGGCATATGGCCAGAAGGAACCAGTCCTTGGAGAAGGACATCATGCTTGGAAGGGTGAAGGGACAGCATAGGGAAAGACCCCAGATGAGAGACAGATTGATACAGTGACTAAGGCAATCGGTGTAGGTGTGTTGGAGTCAGTGAGACTGGCTCAGGACAAGGCAGGCTTCAGAGCCGTTGTACATAGGGTCGCTATGAGTTGCAAGCGACTCAACAGCACATAACAACAAAAACACTAAGTGTCATCCAATTGTGACAATTCCATGAGGTAGGTGCTGCCATCACCTCCACTGTACAGATGAGAAGACTGAGGCATGTAAGGGTTAAGTTACAGAGTGCACAGCAGTGGCCGCCTGAGGTTTATGGTCACGATGTTAACATTGCACTGCAGATGTGTCTGGGTCCCTGGTTTCCTTTGACCTGTGTGACTCTAGCTGTCACCCCCCACTGTAAAAGTCAGATTCCTCACTTGTGAACTAAGTCTAGTCCTCCTCTCTCCCTCATGGGCTTGCTGGGAGAACAAGCAGAAAGAAACCCTACAGCATGTCTTCTGGCACAGAATGGGAGCTCAGGCAGTATGGGTTTGCTTCTTGGCCTCTAGGTCCCAAACTCCAGGCTGAGCCTTGGCCTGAACTGCCAAAGCCTTGATTTGGCTTCTGCCCTGCCAAGTTGAAGAAGGTAGGGTCTGGGATGTCTCCTGCCAGTGACAAAGGGACAGCCAATCTGTCTGCTCCTGTCAAGTGGCCCAAGAAGACAAGGCCTTGCCCAAGGCCACTGGCGTGCCCAGGCCAGAGCTGGGGTGAGACTCAAACTTCCCTACCTCGTCCACCAGTAGCTGGAGATAAGACTTGACGGGAACGGTGATGACATTGGGGCCGAAGACAGTCTTCCTGTAAGAAGGGAAGTAGCTGAGCGGTCAGAGGGGCAGGACTGTGGCAGCTGGGCCCTTCAGGTGTGATAGGGTTAGAGATGGGGAAACTGAGGGCCAGAGAAGGTAGCTAGCCAGCAGGTCACACCGGAGTAGTAAGACAGGAGGGCTGAGCTCCCAGGACAGCCCGGCCTGGGCAGCACTCACCTCACAGTGTGGTCCTGCAGGTCAAGGCCGGAACGGGAGTGGTGGATGTCATCACAGGTGCGGCCATGGTCCAATAGGCTGTTGGAGTGGATGAGGGGTGTTGGTGTGGGCTGGGGTGGGGGCCTGGGTTCTGCACCCTCACCCCATGCAGGCTACAGGGGAACTCAGGGCTCCAGGCCCCATCTGATCTTCTCTGCCACATTTATTACCTGAGAGAAAGCAGGACTCACTAATGCTGAACTAAACTTTCTCTTTTTCCTGTAAGCTTCAAACCATTTCACATAAGGAAAAGAATGAGATAATAGTAGTTATAAGAGTAGTGATTCCGTGTTTATGTGATGTAGCCTTAGATAAGCATCTCAGCCTTTTTATGCCCAATTTTCCTCATCTGCAGCATGGACGCAGGTACAGCACCTGCTGTACAGGGTGACAGTGAGACAGAATGACATAAAGCTGTGCTTTGGACGGTGCCTGACATCTCCCTGGCGGCAAACACGTCACTGACTGTTACTACTGCTCTCATTATTGCGTAGTGGAGGCTTTCAGAGCCTTGCCCGTATCCCCGAGGAACTCACCCCTGCACCACATGGCAGCCTATTACAAATGCCTGTCTGTACTGCAGGGTGCGGGCCGGAGAACCTTGAGCGCTGAAGAATGAGCGCCCACTAGGAGCACCAGCAGGGATGATGGGAGGGCGCTGACGGGAACGTGTCCTGCCTCCTCACTGCCCTACACTCCCCAGTGGGACTGAGGTCAGGGATGATGGGAGGGCACTGACAGGTACGTGTCCCACCTCCTCACTGCCCTACACTGTGTGTGCTTTGGGGGGGCGGGGTGCCCGACACCGGCTCCAAGGGATCCCCAGTGGGACTCAGCTCCAGGTACCCATGGTGGTGACTGGTGTAATAACACCTTTCTTGGCTGCCTTTCCTCCTCTGCCTCCCTTCCTCGGTTGCTTCCTGGGATCCTCTTCCATGCAAACTCCCTGCACTCCAATCCTCTCACTCAGGGCCCATTTCTGAGGGCGCTAAGACTTGCTGGGTGCCAACAGTCACTAAGTGCTTAGGAGGGGCGGAGAAGGGACTAGAACTCAAATAGAACGCCTGATTCTGGAGCCCACACTCTCTTCACCCCAGTGTGGCCAGCTTGAGGCTGATGCTGGGCTAAGCTTTACGCAAGTCACTGTGATTCTACGCAGGAGACTGGACTGGCTTCCTCTTATGCTCAGAGATACACTGGAGAGGGCTCAGCGAGGTGCCCAAGGATCCAACAGTAAAGGTTGCTGAGTGGGCACCTCCTGCTGCCTGGGCTGGGCCGCTCCATGCTGCCTCCTCAGTCTACCCAGCCTGGTCTCCTACCTGACTTGGCAGAAGGCTTGTTGGGTCTCAATCCAGACGTAGCGCTGGCCCTGGAACAGGTAGTACCGCAGCACGTGCTTCTGGGTGGGAGAGAGGAGATGCCTGTGGCCTGGGACCTGGGTCCCAAGACGACCATGTGTCTGTATGGCCAGGGCAGGGGGACAGGAGGAGCATAGGCCAAAGGCCAATACTGGATGAAAGAGAGTGTCACAGGGGGAGGTTTGGGAATCAAACAGTGGCTAGTCAGCATTTCAGATGACAATAGAACCAGAAGGTGACTGGAGAACATGGAGTTCCCACCGCCACTGCAGAGACTGTGAGACTGAGGCAGAGAGAGGTCGTGACCCCAGCTGTGTCCACTCACTGCCTCCTCCTGCCTGTGGAGCTGGGCCGTGTCCTTCCATGTTCCCTCCAGCACTGCTCCCACAGCTGCCTGGCTCCGGCCGTCCTCCAGCTGGGCCTGTGGGGGCAACTCCAGGCTGGGGAGGAGGGTGGGGGTTACTCTGGAGCTTTTGGAACTTCCCAGTTCTTCCCCATTTCCACAAAGCCCCCTTCCCTCCTTGGAATGGGAGGCACCAGGTCAGAGCCTTCCGAGCGAGGGGCCAGAGAGCAAAGGCTTCTGGGAGGGGATGCTGGGGCTGCCTCACCTGCCCTCACTGATGGTTTCAGTCTGTACCTGGACAGTGTAGAGCTGCCAGGAACTATCCTGGAAGAGAGAAGTGTGGGCTCAGTCCTAGAAAAGAGCTCTCCTATGCCAGCCCACCCCACGGCCTGGTGGCCCTCCCACGCCAGCCCACCCCACGGCCTGGTGGCCCTCCCACAGCAGCCCACCCCACGGCCTGGTGGCCCTCCCGCCAGCCCACCCCACAGCCTGGTGGCCCTCCCATGCCAGCCCACCCCACGGCCTGGTGGCCCTCCCACAGCAGCCCACCCCACGGCCTGGTGGCCCTCCCACAGCAGCCCACCCCACGGCCTGGTGGCCCT
>NW_006399778.1:17323600-17362733 GCF_000299155.1 Elephantulus edwardii | reverse complement strand
AGCAGCCCACCCCACGGCCTGGTGGCCCTCCCACAGCAGCCCACCCCACGGCCTGGTGGCCCTCCCACAGCAGCCCACCCCACGGCCTGGTGGCTCTCCTAAGCCAGCCCACCCCACAGCCTAGTGGTCGTCCCTCTCATTCCACCCCACAGCCTGAAGGAGACCGAGATTATGGTTGTAGATGACCTCCTCAGGAACCAACTAGCCATCTCTTCTGGCCATTGCTCAGATGGGAAAGCTGAGGTCCAGAGGTCTGAATGCCATGCTCAAGGCCCCATGGAAAATCAGTGGCCAGGACGGTCTGACAACTTATATTGTCACCATCTCTGGGGCCCTTCTCAGATTCTGGCCGCCCTTGCCCGGCCTGACCCTCACCTCTCTGTCTCTTATTTCGATGACGAGTGTTTCGGCGTGGGCCAGGCTGCATGGCCGGAGCCGGAGCCGCACCCCCCAGGCCGGCTTCCACCGGAACAGCAACAAAGGGATCCCAGCCATCAACCAGACCACGGCGTGGTAGCCTAAGACTCTCCACGGACTCCCACAGTAGCCGCTGAGCCTCTGTGCACACGGGGAAGAGGAGGTCAGGTTGGGAGGGGAGAGGGTCAGGTGTGAGGGGGGAATGGGTCAGGCCGTGGGGGAGAGGGTCAGGTGAGGGCGAGGCAAGGCTGGAGGGTCCCATCGGAGCGTCTCCTCCCCCACGCATCCCATCACCCACATACCACGGATGAAACTGAGGAGCTGAGGGGATCGATCGATGTTGCTATTGTCAGGGTCCCATAACCGGAGGGCGCACTGCCCACGAGAGGGCTGCTGTCTGTGGACGGGAAGGATGAAGGTGTCTCCCTTAGTCAACATAAGCACACAACAGGCTCAATTGTGGAGGGATAACGGGATGGGAGGGAGAGGGGGCTAAAAAGGAAAAAGGAAATAAGTGAGGTGACGGGGAAGGCAGTTCACGGGGACTAAAAAGGACCAAACCAGTAAGCACTCAGTGAGGTGAAGTGGAAGGCAGTTCACAACCAGGGGTTGATTAGACCCTTGTAATCAATTAACTGCATTATCACTGGCAACAAATGTTACCAAACAAAATATCTGTGAATGAGAGCATCAAAAATCAACATGTTTTGTTAAACCTTCACATAAACAAACTATTATAAAGATAGAAAAACAACCCCTTGACATGAGAGGATACTCATTGAGTGCACAGATTTTGGATAATTAATCATCAGGAGAAGGATGGGCAATCTCCTCTTGTGCGATTAACTGTCTTTGAAAACTGCCGGAGGGTCAGCTACGACTCGGTTCCACCTCTGATACACAACAACGATAATCACCATAAATTAATAAACCAGAAAAGATTTAAAAAGTTAAATAAAAAAAACCCATAAGCAATAGTTCTTTTATTAGCTGGTCTGAGAACACCAGCAGCTCAGACCTTCATGCATCTGGTACTTTTACTGGCTGGTTCCTGCACTTTTGTGCTTCGCTTCCTTCAGGGTTTGGCTGTCTCTGACAGGGGTGTGGGCTTAGAGTTGGGGTGTGGGGTCTGGTGTTTACCCTGATCTCTGAACAATCCAGCTACTGGATTTCTTGGTGCTCTGGCCTCACTTACTCACTCCTCACCTACTCTTCAGCCTGTGGGCAGAGAGCAGGATTTATAATCCTCATTCCTGACAGTAAGGAGATCCTAGCATCTGCACGTGGACTGGCAAGTGTCAGGCCCGCAGGGCTGTCTGCAAGTAGTTGAGGACCACTGCCCACTCTGAAGGTAGAATGGGGGCAGAAATGGATCCCACCAGTGGGTGTGGACGGGAGAGGAGGGAAGAACCCCTCACAGTCAGAGAGAAGCTGCTGTTTGCTATGTCCAGTCTAAAGTTGACAGGATTCCTTATCTAATCCTCTGTGAAGGAGGGACTATTACCCATTCCATTAAACCGATGGGTCAACCGAGGCTTAGCTTCATTGAGGAAATTATTTTTTCCCTATCCTTTCTGCAGGAAATTAAAAGAAGAATTGCATTGGGAAAGTTTGCTGTTAGAGACCTCTCCAAATAACTGAACAGCAATGATGTCAGTCTGGAGACTAAGGTGCACCTGATCCAGGCCATGGTCTTTGCAATTACTTGCTATGCATCAGAAAGCTACAATGACTAGGGATGAGAGAATACAAATTGATGCTTTTGAGCTTTGGGCTGGAAAAGAGTATTGAATATACCACGGACAGCTAGGAGAACAGACAGGTTTGTCCTAGAGAGGGTGAGACCAGGCTGCTCCTTGGAGGCAAGGATTCTGAAGCTTTGTCTGCCATATTTTAGACATGTTGCAAAGAGGGATCAGTCCTTGGAGAAGGACGTCATGCTTGGCAGGGTGGAAAGACAGCACAAATCAGGAGACCCTAGACGAGATGGATCGATTCTGTGACTGGGATAATGGCGTTAGGCATGTTAGAGACAATAAGGTTGGCACAGGATAAAGAAGGGTTTAGGTGGTCCCCACTGGACCCTCATCATTTCCTTCACCTGCTCCCCCCACCGACCAAACTGTGCAGCTCTGCAACTGCATCCTGGCCCATCTTCACCCTTTTGCCCCCAACCCTCACCTCCTTGTACCCCCAATATGTTTTTCCCAATAAAAAAAATATTAAAAAAAAAAGAAGGGTTTAGGGCTGTTGTACAAGGGTCGCTATGAGTCACAGGCAACTCGACATCACGTAACAACAACCTTTTTTTCTTGCAGTGACCCTAGTAAGATAGGCAGACCAATGGGTGTCCTGAGGCCCCTGGAGTGGGGGGTGGCTCAATGCTCTCCTTCTAGGATCACCTCTAAATGGGGTTTCTCTCCACATCATCCCTGGACCACCTGCAGCCAAAGCACGTGAAGTGTCTGTCAGACACACCTGGGTTTCCCATCAAACCTGCCGGAGCAATGTCTTAGGAGGGGTACCGGCCATCTGCAGGTTTCAAAGAATTTACAGAGTTCATTAAGCCAGGGGTTGGGGGCAGGGCTGCAGGGCTGCTTTCCTGGGTTCCTTCTTGCCCTCCTTGAGCCCTTTAGGGAGCTGACCCAAAGGTTTCCACCCAAGAAGGCCAGTGTGTCCCAGGCAGCTGTGACAAGTTTCCCAGACCCTCAGCCACTGTCCCAGGCTTCCCTGGAGCCCAGTAGTAACTGTCACAGCCACCACGTTCTCACTGCATGCTGGGATCTGTTCCTAGGCCTTTACATGACAAGCACGGTAACCCTGCAGGTGGGTGTTACGATTGTCCCCTCAAGAAACATTTATTTGGATGAGAAAGTGGACCAAGCACCAGAGGCAGGCTTAAGTCTCAGACCTGGGACCTAGCAGCCTGCATGGCTGGGAGGGGAACCTCTTCTTGCTTAGGCTGGTGAGGATCTGGTCCTGGCTGGGCTGGTGAAGATCCACGAAACTCTCTGGAGGAAGGACTGGACCCCTATTGTCTTCTAGCTGACCCATGAACATTTAACAGGCTCCTTTTTTCAAGGCGGAGGGGGGCACAGCTTGTACGGCATGTCAAACTTCAAAATGCTATCAGTGGGTGGAGAGGGCAGCTCCAGATTTCCAGTTTTACAAGCACCAAGGAGACTGGACTGTCTCCTGTTTATATAAGGAAAGGAAGCTCGGACAGGTTCTATAACTCACCCAAGATCACACACGGTAGTGCCAGGAGGTAAGCTCAGGCAGGTGGCTCCAGGCTTGTGCTCTTATTCTGGTCCCCACCTGACAAGGCAGGGTCTGCCCTCTCCCATCCCACCCCCCAGACCACCTCATATTGACTGATGACAGTAATGACTGCTCTGGTAATAAAGTTAGTACAGCGACAGCCACGAGGCACTGGTCGAGCTGTCAGGGGCTGGGCTAAGCCTCCCACACATGTCCTTTAACCCTCCCAGCCACGCGGTAACGTGGACTTTGATGACGCCCATTTTACACGAGGGAATCAAGGCTCCAAGAGGCACAAAAACCTAAGCAAAAGCACAGAAGCCAGTAACAGGTGGAGCTGGACTCCAGATCCTGTCCTTTTAACAACGCTGCAGCTGGGCACACGTGGGCGCTTCCAAAGAACAGGTGCTTTCCACTCCCCAGGCCTCTGCCAGCCAGGTGACTCAAACACCCAATCATCCAAAGCCCCACCTAGGAGCTCTCTGTCTACTCACCTGACCGAGAAAACAAACAGCGGAGTCACCCCCACCAGAAAGAGCCTGGTCTCTGGAAACGGAAACACACACACACACACACACACACACACACAAATATGTATATATACAAATCCACACTCTCACACATTCATACACTCTCATGGAAACAGTCACTTTCACACATCCTCACATCCACATTTTTACATACATTCACACGCTCTCCCTCCCACTCTCTCACACACATCTGCACACTCACCCTCTCATATACATTCACTCTCACGCCCCCCTCACATAAATGTCCATCCTCACATACATTCATACACATGCCCACACTCACATACTCTCATAAAACACATCCTCATGTACTCTCATCCGCATCCATAGTCTCTTAACACACAGCCACACTCCCCTACATATTCACTCTCACGCATTCACTCACATACACCCTCACACACATTCACAGGCACAGAGCCCCTCTCATGTACACATTCACACATACACATTTACACTCTCACACACATCCACATTCTCACATATATTCACATACACACACACACACACACACACACACACACACTTTCACAAATGGCACTGCTTGCCTTTTAAAGAGAGTGAGAGAAAAAGAAAAAAAGAGTGGAAAGCGCGCACACACACTCGTAAGCCCACGGCCACCACCTGACTGTACAGGCGGATTCTTAAGGCTGAAAGGGCAGGAGGCTTGTGTTCTTTCCTGAACACATGAGGCTCCAGACTGAGACCCCGCGGGCATCTGTTTCCTTTGTCCTCTGTGGTCCAGGTCTTGTCCCCAAGAGTACAGCTTCCTCCCTTCCTGACAACAATCCACAGCCAAGCAGCAGCCGAGGGCCCTCTGCTCTCTGGCTCAGGCAGAAGCGGAGAGAAGGGGCACTCAGGACTACTGACGGGGCCTACCACACTGTGGCCTCACGTCCTTGGCCACCAACAAACCACAGCTCTTTCTCACCCTCTTTAAAAGCCCAGCAGTGCCACTTGCCACTGGAGTCCCAAGTTTCTTTTTTTGCCAGAGCCTGTCACCCCCTCTAAAGACCTGCTGCTCAAGTAGGGCCTAGTGAGTGGTCCTTTTTTCTAGAGAGGGAAAGAGCACCCGAGAGAGGTCACCAGTAGCCAGGCCTTGTTCGAATCACTGTGCCCAAGGGCTTTACGCACATCCATGTATTTGTGTAGTCCTCTCCACAACCACAACTCCCAAGCTCTATTTTTTTTAACCCTGTTTCACAGCCTAGGAAACTGAGATCCCGAGAAGTGGATTGTCAAAAATTGTCACAGAGCCAGCAGATGGTGGCATCTGGACCCCGGCAGGTTGACTATGAGTCCATGCTCTTAATGGCAGCATCATCAGAGCACTGTGCAAGCAAGCTGTGTTTCCTAGGCAGGCACCTTAGCCTCTCTGGGCTTCTGAGTCCCACGTGGAGGATGGTAATCTTGAAGCAACTGGCACACAGGGGAAGCCTGCTGGGACCTGGGGTGTTTGAAGTTGCCAAAGTACCAGCTTGGACAAGCCGTTGGTGATGGCTGGCTTCCCTGCCAAGGAGGTGTGGTTTCTGCTGTGACCCATTTCTCAGGCTCACACCCTGTCTGAAGACACCCTCTTGCTCTGCTCCCATAGGCCCTCTCTACAGCTCTCCCACGTCTGCAGCCCCACAGGCCAACACCCCGGGCTAGAATGGGAGAGGAGCTTGTCTGTTGAACGCTCGGCTCCCAGTAAGCAGACTTCATCAGGGTGGGCAGTTTCTAAAGCCTTGTCTTACGGACAAGTAAGCGGAGTCCTGGAGAAGCATTATGCCCACAGACCTGTTTCACAGCCAGAGAGGAGTCTGTCTTACTTTAAACCCCTTCTGAACCCACTAAAGCTACTTACTCAATACGGATGTTCTGCTCACAGTTCCTCACAGAGGCTCAGGAATCACGGATTGAATGAATGAAAAGAAGGCCACACATCCTGCCAACCTAACAGCACAAGAAGGCAACCCTGTTGGACCATCCATGTGTCCATCCTCTCATCTATAGGTCAATCTGCTGTGAGGAGTACACCTCTTCAACGGGCTCCACAGAAACCAACTCATGCCCCCTTGCTCCCCCAGCATCTACACAGCGTGCCGTCTGGGAAAGTTCTCTGCATCTATCTCATGTCTAGCATTTTACAAAAATTCTCCACAAACTGGGAAAAAGGAAGGGAGAGGGGTTTGAGGAGAACTGTGGGACAGTCTAAACTCCTGCCAAGAGCCAAGCAAAGGGGACCTCCCCCTGCTGGGTATCTTCCAAAAGACATGTGTGAGTTTCCCCTCTATTCACATCTCAGGCACCCAGGAGGATACAGTCCCACCAGCTCTGGGCAGGTGCCACAGGCTGTGCGGGATGATAAAGCTTTCATGGTTATTCTTGTTCTTCTAACAAAACCTGACCGATACAGTGCTGGAAGTGCTTCAAACGCAGACTTGATAAACTTTCACATGCAACCTTCTGAGAAAAGGACTGCTATTTAAAGTTGGGGAAACTGAGGAACAGATTTGTGAAGTCACTTGACAGGAGTCACCCAGCTTGAAAGAAGTCAGAAATGCATGAGTCTGAACAAACACATTCTTCTTAGCTCATCTTCCCAATCTCCCTATGAAAAGTATGGATGATGAATCTTATTTAAAGCATAAGAACAGAGAGGTGGATCAACATGCCCAACGTCACACAGCTAAAAGTGGCCAAGACAGGACTTTGAACCTGATCTGATTCCATGGGGCTAGGGTGCTGACAGGAGCACTGCAGTGTAGAGGGGTTGGAGTCAAAGCCATTTAGGGACCTCTCATTTCCTGCGGAAGCTCCCGCTTCCTGCTGGTGACCTGGCAGCAGGCCAGGGTGGTGTTGCTGCTGCTCTCAGCCTGGTTGCCTGGGTACCGGGAGCTCATCTCTCCTCCGACAGGCTGTCAGGGGCCACTGGAGATCTGCCAGCAGCACCCCAACCACAGCATCTCAGGACTAGGTGGCCATGTTTTCTGGGTTCTCTTACTCTGAGTGTGTCCTGGACTGCAACAGAGTGTGTGTGTGTGTGTGTGTGTGTGTGCGCGCGCAGATGGGTGAAAGAGCTAGGGACTGAGGGGCCCTCAGCTGCAGACAAGAGCGCTCCAGCTGAGACTAGCTGCAGAAGCCCACAGCTGAGGTCTCGGGTCTGAACTAAGATGAGCCCCTTCTGAATGGAGAGAAGACTGGGTTCATTCCCCACAATAAACAGTTGCTGCTGGAAAAAGAAAAAAAAAAGAATTGCTGTTGTGTGGATTCCACCTCCTGGCTACCGTTTGTGATCCAGAGTAGAATGGTTCCATATGGTTTTCTTGCTGTTATCTTTATGGAAGCAAATCACCAGACCTTTCTTCCATGAAGCTGCTGGGTGGGTTTGACCTACCGGCCTTCAGGTTAGCAGCTGATCACAAACAGCTTGTGCCCACCAAGGACCTCATTCAGATTCAAACAAGACTCTGGAAAAAGAGTGGTTCCCGACAGCTGATCAGAAATGAATGCAAAGAGGGCGTGGTCCTTGGACCTGAGTGCTGGCACGGTTCAGCAGGACACCGGAGGCCCAAGGGGTGGGGAGGCACTGGTGCCCCAGGGCTTAAGGAGATCTGGCTTCCTGCTACCCCATTCATTCATTCAGACATGAATTGGATCCCAAATGTCCCAGGATATATCAGCCTCCCTGCCTCTACACCAGTCCGTGCGGGCCCCTACCTGGACCCTGCCACCCTGCCTCTACACCAGTCCGTGCGGGCCCCTACCTGGACCCTGCCACTTGGACATAGAGGCCAGTGGGGGTGTGGCCGTCTCTCGCAAGTCGAGATCTCAATTTCCTCTTGCACTAGCGCGGGAAGCATCCACTCCCACGGCAGCCGGGCTGCGGGAAGGCGGGGTGGGGGGCAACTCTGCGCGGTGGGGACAGTGCGGGGCGCCGTCCGAGGCTCCTGGCCTATCTGGGAAAGGCTCTGGCACCAATTCCTCGTAACCCTGGAAGCGACGGCGTCCAAGGGACGCTCTGTTTGCCCGCGACCCGGCGGCGGGGGGTGTCTCTCCGGCAGCTGCAGCGCCCGGCAGGTGGGTCGGCGCTGCGCACTCACCTGCGCTCATGCCGGCTCCTCGCGCTCATCGCTAGCCTCGCGCTGCGCTGCCCCGCAGCCCGCGGAGGCGCGATCCGGGCCCGGAGGCGGGGCGCGGGGTCGCCTCTCCAGCTGGAGTCGCGCCTGGCGCCCTCGGACGCTGCCGCAGTCGGGAACTGCGTGCACACAGGCCCCGCCCGGCCGACTGCGGCTCCACGTCTGCGGGCCGCGCCGCCGGGGCTGCTGGGACTTGTAGTCCGAGCCCGCTCTCCGCTGGGGCCAGGCCCTCCTGTGCACGCAGAGGCTGGACCACCTCACACTTAGCAATCCTGTAACACACAGCCACACAGGTAACTTCCCATTCACAGCGACAACAGAATGAGATACTGCCAGGTCCTGTGTCACATCCTTAAAACCATTCCCATTGCCATAGAGTTGATTCTGATTCGTTGAGACCCTTCCACAGGTTTCTGAGGTTGTAAATCTTCATGGCAGGGAACGGACTATCTTTTTCCAAGCAGCTGGTAGATTCAAACAGCAAACCTTCAGGTTGACAGCACAATATGTAATGCATTTGGCATGAGTGCCCAGCTCTTTAACCTACCATTGTTCTTGTGTGCCGGAGTCGGGACGGATCCATAGCTGACCCTTCAGCGAGTTTTCAGAGGCAGTACATCGCACAAGAGGAGACTGCCCTTCCTTCTCCCATGGAAGAACTGGTGGACTTGAACCACGTGTCTGTGGAATTGCAGCGGTAGTGTCATACTAGGCCATTAGCGTTAGTGAGCTAAAAAGAACTGACACTAGCCATTTTTAATAGAATGGTCATATGGTCTGGAATATACTGGAATGACATTTTCAAAAAGGACATTTCAAGATCTATCCTTAAGTATAACACTGTCAGTGTTATCTACACGTGCCTTCAAGGAAGACCGGTTAATACGCAACCTCAAACACACAAATATATGCATGGCTTTCAGTGAAGCTAGGCTCTATGCACCCATGGAGAGCTAAGTACCTTTAAACCTGTTCTATATTGGATAGAAAAAAGAGGAGAAAGAAAGAAGCTGGTTCCAAGAAATGAACAGGCCTTTATTGTGGTCTGAGAGGGATGCTAAGTGACCCTGCAAAGGTCAAAATGGCATGAGGGCGGTCACGGACAGCTCCTTTTTATAGGAGGTTTTAGGGAGTTCTAAGGAAAATAGTATTTTGCTCCGAATTTGGGGTAGGGGTCCTGCTGACTAATTTGGGTATGTGCTTTCGTAATCAGACTCAGGGCTTTATCAGGATCCAGTTGTCTGAGCTGTTAGCCTTAGACTTAGACATTATCAGGTTTCTTCAAGAAGTGATCAGGCCTGCTGGCAACTATGAAATTCTTCCTCCAAAACCAAGGTGGATTGGTGGAGTGGGATGCCTCTTGGAAATTCCTTTTTTATTTTTGTTTTATATTGGTTTACTTACAAAGTTCTTACACGTTTTCCACACCTGATCTTTCCCCTTTCCTTTACCTACCTCGCCCTCTACCCATCAAATTGTGTGACACTATAATTAAGCTCCCCCATCCTCACCCCTCTGCTCCCCCTCCCCTCCTTGGATCCTCATACTTGTTCTATAATAATGGTCTTATACAGCATTTGTCTTTATGAGACTGAGTTAGTTCACTTAGCATAATACTCTCTAGTTCTGGACACTTCTTAGTGGACCTAAAGATCTTCTTAACCTTTGTTGCTTTTTGATTTCTGATTATTATTAATGGATGGGATAGGGACTGACAGCTGAGGGTCAGAAAGATGCCTGTCTACAGGCACAGCTAAGAAGCTGTCCTGACTGAAGACTTGTCCTTTTTTTTTTATTATTTTGTGTGCGTGTACCGTCAAATCAGATCTGACTGGTACAGGAGGATATTGCGCCTCCTTCTCAGGCAGAGCATCTGGTGGATTTGAACCGTGTTCCTCTGGGATTGCAGTTCAGCTTCTTGCCACTAGGCCACCAGAGCTCCCCCAGACTTGTCCTTGAGTCATTTCTGGTCCTGAATTGTAGCCCACTACATCCCTAAGGTAAGGAGTGGCATCCACTTCCTAAACAACGTGCATCCGGAAACTCTATGAACTTTGATAAATGTAGACAGTTATAGAAAGGCTTCAAGCCTTTTGTTCATAGGGTCACTATGAGTCATACTCAAAGGCCATCAACAACAACAACATCCCTAAGGTACATTGTACACAGAGATTGTTAACAATTTTAGCTTGCTCAGTTCCACAATCAACACTCTTGGTACTAGCAGTCAAAAGACCAACAGTTAAATTGCACTGTGGAAGTCTGCTGTCAGGAACCTCTCCAGCGTGCTGAGGAGCAATGATATCTGTCTAGAGACTAAGGTGTGCCTGATCCAGGCCATGGTCTTCACAATTACTTGCTATGCCTCAGAGAGCTGGACAATGACTAAGGAAGACAGAAGAATCGACTCCTTTGAGTTGTGGTGCTGGAGAAGAGTATTGAACATACCACGGACAGCCAGGAGAACAAATATGTCTGTCCTGGAGAAAGTGAAATCAAGTTTCTTCTTGGAGACTAGGATTTTGAAGCTCTGTATCACATACTTGGGGCTTGTGGCCAGGAGGGACCAATCCTTAGAGAAGGACATCATGCTTGAAAGGGTGGAGGGACAGAGCAGGAGAAGATGACCCCAGATGGGATGGATTGATACAGTAACTAGGGCAATAGGTGCTGGTGTGTCAGAGTCAGTGAGACGGGCTCAGGATAGGGCAAGGTTCAGAGCTAAGAGTCACAAGTGACTTGGTGGCATGTAACAACAACAATATCCCTCAGACCAAAGCCATGATATTTTCAATTGCTCTATATGGATCTGAATAATTAAGGAAGACCTGAGAAGAATAGATGTCTTTTAATTGTGGTATTGGAGAGGAGTATTGAATATACCATGGACTGCCAAATGCACAAACAAATCGGTCTTGGAGGAAGTGTAATCAGGCAGGTGCTCCTTAGAGACAAGGCTGATGATCATCTTACCTACTTGGGGCACGTTGTCAGGAGGGTCCAATTCTTGGAAAAAGATGTCACGATGAGAAAAGTAGAGGGTCAGAGATAGAAGGAAGATTCTCAACTAGATGGATTGACACAGTGACTGTAATAATAGGCTCAAGCATATTAGAGATGGTCAGTATGGTGCAGAGCAGGCCAAGGGTCAGATCTGTCGTTCAGAGGGTTGTTCATAGTTGACTTGATGGCACCTAACAACAACAACTTCTATAGGAAGCTCCACAACTATGAATGTATCTGTGAATGTTGTGTGGCCATGGCAACGAATGATCAATCCCAGGAGAGAAGTGGAGAGTGCCATGGGAGGGCCAGCCAGTGTGAGAATTGCTAAAAAGTTTGGAGAGAGGACGTAGGAATCAGATCTTGATTCCACTCCCACCTTATGAACTCAAGAGGTCAGACGCCGCTGTCACGCCATTCTTCCAGCAATCTTGTCACCTCTCCTCACTGAGCCTTCCCTTTTCTCTGTAAAATGGAGGCTGTTGAGAGGATGAGATGAGGCACCGAAAGGGCCTAGCAGATGGCAGGTGCTTGAGAGAGTTTCTAGGGTTGGGTTATAGAGGCAACTCTAAGGATGTTCCCCTTACTCTTTGTACAGCTAATAGGCTTGGCATGAAAGAGTCTCCACTTCTCAGTCATTTGGCAACAAGCTGGCTCCCTGCAGCCCAGCTGCTCTCCTTGGCTGAAGGGAGGCCAAACAGCAGAGGCTGTAGGAAGACCTGCCACCTGCCCGGGTTACCTCTGGGGAAGTGGTTCTCACTATGTGGTTGACCAGCGGTCTGTGGCCTGGTTTCTCCTTTCAGATGACATTCTCGGCTATTTCCAGTCACATGAGGGCTAGGAGTAACCGAGCAGCTTCCCTTCTCGGCCACAGCTCCCTCGGGGTGAGGGCCCAGGGAGGACATTAGCTGTCTGATCCAAGTGACAGAAGACATGAGAATCACTGACTTGAGCTGGTTTATTCCAGAGCTTGGCCTCACTTCTCAATTTCTCTAGTTTCACTAGATTTTTATTTTTTTTTCCAGCAAAAGGGGATTTTCTCCCCTGTGACAAATCCCGTGATAGGATCATGGCTGTGAAGTAGAGTTTCAGCAATTGTCTTATAGTTATCCAGGGGAGAGGTGGGGAAGGGGCCTGAGAGATGCTGAGTGAGGGGGGTCACTGGCTGCACCAAGTCTGACTCAGCATTCTACGACAAACGAGAAAGGATCATGATGTCTTTTCTCAGAAAGGCCATTCTACCCACAACCCCACCATTCCCATTAAAACAGACAAAATCTTCCAGCCCAGAAGGGTTGGCATGGACTGCCTTCTCAATGTCTAGCAGAAGGTATTCATGACAAATGGGCGAAAGTGAGTTTATGAACTATTTGTTCTACTCTCGATACTCTCACACGCCTGGCTTAGATCTCGTCACAGCTCCGTCAGGAAAATGGTCTTCATTTTCTCAATGAGAAGACGGAGGCACAGTGAGTGTCACAGCCTGCCAAAAGGCCAGGGAAGAAGAGAAGGCAGGCTGGCTTATCTGGACACTAAGCCACACACAGGCCTATTTTTGTAAATGCAGACACATGGTCTGGGCTGGTGATCAGAGCCCACAAGGGAGCACAAGGGACAAAATATTGTCTCTGCTCAGGTCTGAAGTTTTATCAGAGAAGTAGAAACGGAACATGTACCTCCAATCCAATGAAACCTTAAGCAAACAGTTAATGAGACAATGAAACTATCAGCTGAAAAGCTGTGCAATTTAGCTTGCATTTCAATGTCCTTTTTAGTTTGAAAGTGACCTGGTGCGGCCACCAGGCATCTGATGAAGCCGATTTGATGTGGCAACTCCCTTGTTACCTCTAGCGTCTTGCAGCAGCTGAGACTGCTGGTTTCATCTTTACAAGTCATTAACTTATTCATGAGTGGGGAGAAAATCCATCTTTCCCTGCAGATCGAGAGATGAGAGGCAAAATCCAAGTCTTCATGAATTTGCGGCATGGAGCCTGCCTGGGGCTGACAGGAACTCGCTGGGTTTGAAGGGGGTGAGCAGCTGTCCACAGGCCTGGGCAGCAACTCTCCAAGCCTGTTATTGATGCCTGCTGGTTTTCTTCGGTTCTCCTGTCTTGATTTTAAGCTTTGATCCCCAAGGACTGTGTAGAGCATGGCCTTAGAGGTAACCAGATTCTTAGACGCTACACGGAAGAACAGACAGTCTCGTCATTTTTAGTGATTCAGTGTTTGCTCTGTTCTGTAGAGGGTTGGTTTGGACTAACAGGGAATCACTCTCTTTCATTTTTGCCTCTCAGAGCCTCCCTTCTCAATGCCTGCAACTAGTGCTTTTGAAGGAATAATTAGTTTTTAAAGTCAGAGGTGCTCGATTAAGGTTCATTCTCTGGGAATCAGACATTTTTTCTGAGCTGCCAACCTTGGCTTGTGGGAAGCCTTCATATTCTGGGGGGGAGGGGGTGTTTCAGCCTTGGATTATTCCTGAGGGTTAAAACAGAGACCACTTGACAGTGTGAACAGAAGTATGGTCTTAACCATGGGTTATGGTGCATCCACACCATACAACACTTATGCAGCAGTTAAAAAACAACGTTAAAGTTAAATGCTTTGTGTGAGCATCAAAAGAAGATGGAAAGAATACACAGAATCACTGAACCAAAAAGAACTGACACTGAGTATTTCAGGAAGTACTGTAACAGGAGTCAATGGTAATGAGGGATGAAGCAGAAGCTGCATTGAAGTCACTGGCAAAAATTAAGGCCCTAGGAATCGATGGGATACCAACTGACTTGTTTCAGTTAACAGATGCAGCCCTCAGTGTGCTCACCAGTCTATGCTAGGAAATTTGGAGGACCGCTGTCTGGCCAATGGATTGGAAGCGGTCCATATTTGTGTCCATTCCCAAGAAAGGGGATCCAACAGAATGTGGAAACCATCAAACAATATAATTAGAACCACATGCAAGCAAAATACTGCTGAAGATCATTCAAAATTGGCTAGAACAGGACATAGATAGGGAACTGCCAGAAGTTTAAGCAGGATTTAGAAGAGGGATAACACCAGAGATATCATTGCTGATGTGAGATGGATCTTGACTGAAAGTAAAGAATACCAGAACAAAACAACTATGAGATATCATCTCACCCCAGTCAGAATAGCAAAATATAACAGAACAGCAAGCAACAAATGCTGGCGAGGATGTGGACAAACTGGAACTCTTATTCACTGTTGGTGGGAATGTAAGATGGTGCAACCATTGTGGAAGGCGGTGTGGCGCTTTCTCAAAAAATTGCAAATAGAGATACCATTTGACCCAGCAATCCCATTACTGGGAATATACCCCAGAGAGACCATGTCTGCCATCCAAGCAGATATATGCACACCCATGTTTATTGCAGCTTTGTTTACAATAGCAAAGAGTTGGAAGCAGCCTAAGGGCCCATCAACAAACGAATGGATAGAGAAGCTGTGGTATATCCACCCAATGGAATACTACACAGCATTGAAGAACAAGGAACTCATGCAATATTATTCAAAGTGGGTGACCCTGGAGGACATTATGCTGAGTGAAATATCTCAGTCACAAAGGGACAAGTACTGCATGGTGCCACTGTTGTAGAATGGGTCTGACATCAGGGTGGGGTTATGACAGAAAAAACTGGATAAATTATGTATATTGTATTGAAACAGATGAGGGAAAGAACAGATTAGAAGTGATATATGATTGAGTATTATGGTTAGCACAGGAATCCAGAATTAAGGTTGCATAGAGAAGTGTACTTGGGGTGGGGGGTGGGGGGAAGGGACGTAGGAATTGTATACTAATGAAGGAATTTTTTTTTCTCTTCAGAGGGGGAAGCGAGCTGGTGGGGAGGGGTGGGAAGGGAGAAAATTGCGGCAATGAATGAATGGAAATCCAAAACCTCTGTAAAAAAAAAAAAGAATACCAGAAAAATGTGTATTTATGTTTTATTGACTGTGCAAAGGCATTTGACTATGTGGATCATATTATGGTTAGCAATGAGCAGAATTGGAATCCCAGAGCACTTAATTGTGCTCATGTGAAACCTACATCTAGACCAAGAGGCTGCTGTGTGAACAGAGCAAGGGAAAACTACGTGGTTGCATTCTTTCTCTATGCCTATTCAATCTGGATGCTGAGTAGGTTATTTGGGAAGCTGGACTCTATGAAGAGGAATGTGGCATCAGGATCGAAGGCAGACTCATCAATAACCTGCATTACACAGATGACACAACCTTGCTTGCTGCAAGCAAGGAGGACTTGAAGCACTTATTGCAGAGGATCAAGGAATAAAGCCTTCAATATGGATTGCATCTAAATGCCAAGAAAACAAAGATTCTTACCACTAAACTGACAGGCAACATCACGACAGATTGACAAAAGATTGAAACTGTCAACAACTTCATCTTACTTGGATCCACAGTTAACACCCTTGGTGCCTTTAGTCAGGAAATCAGGAGACATACTGCACTAGGAAAAGTCTGAAGTTAAGGATGTCTCCAAATTATTGAGGAGCAATAATGTCAGTTTGAGGACTAATGTGCATCTGACTCAGGCCATGGTCTTTCTGATCATTTGCTATGCACCAGAGAGCTGGACAATCAATAGGGATGACAGAATTGATGTTTTTGAGCTGTGGTGTTGGAGAAGAGCACTGAACACCCCATGGACAGCCAAGAGAACAAATATGTCTTGGAGAGGGTGCAGCCAGAGTGCTTTGGAGAAAGCAAGTTTGGAGGTAAGGATGATGAGACTTTGCCTCACATACTTTGGGCATGTTGAAGTTGTTTTGTGCCGTCAAGTTTCCTGTGACCCACAGTGACCCTATTTATAGCATCTCTGAAGCCTGCCCTGTCCTGAGCCAGTCTCACTGACTCCAACATACTGTCTTCCCCGTTACTGTATCAATCCATCTCATCTGGAGTCTTCTTCTGCGCTGTCCCTCCACCCTTCAGAGCATGATGTCCTTCTCCAAGGACCAGTGCCTCCTGGCCATGTGCCCAAAGCATGCAAGACTGAACTTCAAAATCCTAGTCTCCAAAGAGAAACTTGGTTTCACCCTCTCTAAAGCAAACCTATTTGTTTTCCTGGTGGTTCATGGTATGTTCAAGACTCTTCTCCAGCGCCACAACTCCAAAGCATCGATTCTTCTGTGATGCACAGCAAGTAACTGCAAAGATCATGGCCTGATTAGGTGCACCTTAAATCTCTAGACTGACATCGTTGCTTTTCAGTACTCTGGAATAATTCCTGACAGATTTTTCCCAATGTAATTTAACTTTTGATTTCCTGACTGCTGATGCTAAGAGTGTACAGTAAGGCATGTTGATAGGAGTGGCTTCTCCGTGAAGAGGGACATGATACTTGGAAAGGTAGAAGAAAAAGAGAAGAAGAGCCTCGACCAGGTGGATTGGTACAGTGATTGCTGCAATGGGCTCTAATGTGTCAGGAAGTGTGAAGATGGCACAGGATAGAACAGGGTTCGGATCTATTGTACACTATGGATCACTCAACTTGATGGCACCTAACACCACCACTTTGTGTGTAGGGAGCTCTGGTAGAGCTGCATTGCAATCCCAAAGGAACGCAGTTTGAATCCACCAGATGCTCTGCAGGAGAAGGATGGGCAATCTCCTCCTGTGCAATTTACTGCCTCTGAGGACCCACTGAAGGGTGAGCTCTGACTCAACGGCAAACAGTGTGTGTATGTACAGGGAAACCTGTGAGGGCTGAACTCGAGGGGTTGCCTGTTTTACCAGGTCTGCCTATTAATGGAGTGCAGTTGTACCACTTTTCTATTACCCTCTATTTGCATTTTCCTTCTCTGACAAGTTTCCACCTTATATAGGTTCTGGCTTCCACAGGTTTTATCGCACACACTTGAATATGTACTACTGTGTGCTGCTGAACACAAATAGATGCTAACTCACAGCGACCCCACAGGACAGAGAACTGCCTCGTAGGACTCCCGAGGGTGTAATCGTTATGGAAGCAGGTTGCCAGGCCTTTCTCCAGCAGAGTTGCTCACTTGAGTCTAAGTATTTGGTTAGTAGCCAAGCATTTAACCATTTTGCCACTAGGATTCCTTGTATGTGTGTATAATAAACAGTTCTATGTATGTATTTGCATGCATCTACACACCCACACCCACACGAAGGTAGGGCTTTAATAGCACCAGAGTCCTTTAGATAGTACAGGGACAGAATAGGAAACTGCCTATCATCAGATTGTATGTCATTGTTGTGGACTGCCTAGTTGGAACCTACCCACAGCTGCTCCTGCTGCGGCTTTCCAGAGGCAGTAACAGCATGGGAGGAGACTGCCCATCTTTCTTCTGTGGAGCTGCTGGTAGACTCAAACAGCACACCTTTGGGGTGGCAGCACAATTCCTTGCCACTAAGCCACCAGAGCTCCCTAACAGATTGTATAGCACCCTATTGTGCAAAAGAAAGGTTCTATATATGCCAAACATTTGTAGTAACATCTATAATAGCAGAGAGATGTAGAAGAATTGTTAACAGGGGATGTGAGATGCAAGGTAGTTCAGGGGAAAGCCTCCATTTTTGGCTTGCTATACTTTTGTATTATCTGCTTTTTAGAAAACCAGACTAACCAGAAAACCCCAACATCAAAGCTAAGGAAGCAATGGTGGAATGGAATATAAATGTTTGGAGCAAGAGATTAATTTGGGAAACTAATTCAAGCCCCTTCCTAAGTTAACTGCTTGGTACTGGAAGAATCTAGAATTTTACTTCAGTAAGTGATAATTACCAAGATTTGGTTTTAAATGGGTAGTTCTTGAGTTCCAATCTACATGGAACTTAATGGAGCTAACCCTCGTCACCAAAGGCTAGTGTATTAAAAACTCAAGGTACAAAAAATGGTTTCAAATAAGAGACGTTGCTGTGCAATGCACATCAAAGCATTACACCTGCTCCTCACTTATGGACTTGATTTTTTTTTAAAATTGAGATTGTAAGGAAAGTTTATAGAGAACTTGGATTTCCATTCATTCATTGTTGTACATTTTCCTCCCTGCCTCCCCACCACCCCCGCCAGTTAGCTTTTCTTTGTGGAAACAAACAAAAAATTCTTTCATTGTTATACAGCTCCCCTACCCCCGACTCAGTATTTTACATTTATGACAAGTGAAAAAAAGATAATACTGCAAAACCACCTACATGACTTACTCTGTATGCTAAGTGTGTGGCTGGCAGCAGTGAACACTGAGGTTCTAGGCAAGAGGAACTCTAGTTATGTTGGTTAAGGTTATGTTCCAATCCTGGCTGGGCCATGATTCTCAGCGCCTTGGTGCTTACATCATAATGCAGCCATCCAGCACTACGTGATCTGATGTGGTTGTCCTCCAGTTTCAAATTTACACTACTTTCTGCATTATGACCTTTAGAACATCAAGTGTGGTCTTTAGAACCCACGCATGTGAAAATGCATTTATTATATCAAAGGTGTAATATAATTGGAAGTGTCTGTTTTTTTAATATATAGAGAAGTACACTTCACATGATATTGTAAGAAAACATTTGACATTAGATCTGTACCTGATTTCACTTAAGTACAAATTTAATTAAAGATAGACTTAGGGAACAGAACTTGTTTGTAAACTGGGGAGTGCCTGTAGTTTTAATACTCAAAACTGTAGAAATTGGGGATGCTGTATAAGAAAAACTAGCCTTCATTTAATTTGCTTGTCTCCACAATCACCTCTTGCCACCAGCAGCCAAGAAATTAAAAGACATATTGCTATGGGAAAGTCTGCTGTTAGAGACTGCTCCAAAGTACTGAAGAGCAATGGAGTCACTCTGGAAACTAAGGTGTGCCTGATACAGGCCATGGTCTTTGTAATCACTTGCTATGCATTGGAGAGCTGGACAATGACTAGGGATGATAGGAGAATTGATGCCTTTGAGCTGTGGTACTGGAGAAGAGTATTGAATATACCATGGACTGGTAAGGAAATGAACAGGTTTGTCCTAGAGAGGGTTAAACCTGGCTGCTCCTTGGAAGCAAGGATTCTGAAGCTTTGTCTGACATATTTTGGACATGTTGAAAGGAGGGACCAGTCTTTGGAGAAGGACATCATGGTTGGGAGGGTGGAGGGACAGCGCAGGAGAGGAAGACACTCTATGAGATGAATTGATATGGTGACTGGGGTAATGTGGGTGTGTCAGTCTGAGACAGTGAAATTGGCATAGGACAGAGCAGGGTTTAGAGCTGTTGTACAGAGTTGCTATCAGTCGCAGGCAACTTGATGGCACATAACAACAACAGCAGCAGCATTCATTCAGCACTCAGAACATGAGCTAGGCATTTGCACTCAAGAAATGTAAAGTAGGTACAATTATGGTTCCTATTACACAAATGGGCAAATGCAGCAGTAAAGATGCAAAGGAACGTGTCCAAGGTCAGCCAGCTGTGGAGGGCTTCTGTCTGACACCAGTCCCACACCTGTAGTCACTGGACCTCACCCCACCCTGGGACGGCTCATTTCTGAGACTCAGCCCAACTCTACAGGGACAAGAACCCCTCCTGTGTCTCTCACATTTCTCTGTACCAAGAAAAAGGAATAGGCTTTCCTTTTGCTAATAAAGTAGAATAATATTTTATTTATTTCTTAAAGTGGTTGATTATACATGCTGTATCCATGGAAAATCAAGACCATGAAGGAGCTCAAATTAGATATAAATTATGTTCCGCTTTGAGCTGGTCACAAGTTAGGGAAGAAAGAAAAAGCACAAAATCAGTTAAGCTGCAGCTTTCTTCTCCGTATAGGTTGCCATCATTTTCTTGATCTCAGCGATCGCTTTCCCTGGATTCAGACCCTGAAAAAAGAGAAGAGAATCAATTATCAAAAGAGAAATGAAATAGAGTAGATAGAACTCTGTGTCCTTGAGTGAAACCATTCAACGAGTTGGTACAATGCCAAAGCACAGTGAATGGACGTCAAGTCTTTAAAAGAGAGACTTGGGTTACGGGTTCTCTTCTGTCCTGACATTGGAAGATGCTCAGCTCTCTGGCAAGAGCCCTGCCATTCTGAATTCCTTTGGGTGTACCTTGCTCTAGAGCAGGCCGAAAGCAGAAAGAAGAGCCACACAGAAGACATAAAGCTTCTGACTGTACAAAGCTCTTCTGTTAAGAGTCAGGTCAGTGTCTTCATGTCAGTCAGCCTCTGTCTGCCAGTGTCATTCTGTAACTACAAGCTGATGCTTAAACTATCTAGATGTTTTTAAACCTTGAACAGTCAGAAATTCCTATCATTACCATTACTATTAGATGAGGATCAGCAGAAATCAGCTCTTGAAGGCATATGGGAAAAACTATCCTTTGCTAAGAACCCTTCTTAAACATCAGGGTAGGACTAGCCAAGAGCACGGCATCAGCTGGCACTTGGCTCTGTAGCTGACATGTCTGTTCTGCAGGAGGCCTGATAATTAAGCCAGCCAACGGCAGACTCACAGGAGGATGACAGGAACAAGCAAGTATCTGGTAAAGCAAGGGCTCATCTGAGATTAGATGGGTCCCCTCACTTAAGCTGCACAATTTTAAGTGAAACGAAGATGTTGCACAAAGAAAGGCGAAAGGGAAAAAAAACACAACCCCACCAAAAATTAAAAAGAAGGGAAGAGGCAGCCATGCATTTACCATACAGGCATTCCCCACTTTTCAAAAGTTTAACACTACTTTGATCTTCTGGAAGACTTACATTAGTGTCTATTTTCCCAAGAGGATTTTCATTTGTATTAAAAAAGTGCAAAGTAAAACTAGCGCTCACTGTTTGCATAAGTTAATACAGAGGCAGCATACAATTCAAACAGAGAGAGGATGCTGCCAAGTGCCTTCCTGGAAGCTCCACTGCGCAGCTGTCAGATCTACTACATACGGCGATGTATGTAGTAGATGTATGTATTCCTGCTTTTACTAGAAGTTAGTGTTATTTCAGATTTTATGTACTATTTGATACAACTTAATAGGGTTATTTTTTGAGTCTAGGCATGTTCACATTCCCCCCCCCCACCCCGTTTAAATTAATGGTGATTGTGTCTTTGTTTTCCTATTGTTATGAGCCGTTGTCTGTGACCCATAGCGACCCTATGTACTGCAGCTGTGAACCCTGCCCTGTCCTAAGCCAGTCTCACTGATTCTGACACACCAACCCCCACTGCACCAATTACTGTATCAATTCATCTCATATAGAGTCTTCCTCTCCTGAGCTTTCCCTCCACTTTTCCGAGCATGATGTCCTTCTCCAAGGACTGGTTCTGTCCACATGCCCAAAGTATGTGAGACGGAGCTTCAAAATCCTAGCCTCCAAGGAGAAACTTGGTTTCACTTTCTCAAGACAGACCTAGTTTCTTGGCAATTGATGGTATGTTCAAGACTCTATTCCAGCACCACAACTTGAAGGCATCGATTCTCCTTCTGCCATCCTTAGTCACTATCCAGCTTTCTGATACACAGCAAGTGAATTGCAAAGATCATGGCTTGGATGAGGCGCACCTTAGTCTCTAGAGTAACATTGTTGCTTTTCAGTACTCTGGAGAAGTCCCTGGCAACAGATTTTCCAAATGCAATTCATCTTCTGATTTCCTGACTGCTGGTGCCAACACTGTTGATTGTGGAGCCAAGCAAGCTATAATCGTTACCAACATCAATCTCTTCTCCATCTATCATGTCAATTGGCCCAGTGATGAAAATTTTTGTCTTCTTGGTGTTAAGCTCCAATCCATATTGAAGACTACAGTCCTTGACCTTCTGCAGTAAATGCTTTGGGTTCTTCTCAGTTTCAGCAAGCAAGTTCTATCATCTGTATACCATGTAGGTTGTTGATGAGTCTTCCTCCAATCCTGATGCCACATTCCTCCTCATAAAGCCCAGTCTCCTGAATGATCTGTTCTATATATATAGACTGGAAAGTTATGGAGTCAGTTTGCATCCCTGATATACTCCTTTCCTGATTTTGAACCATGAAGTGTTTCCTTACTTTGTTCTGAGGACTGTTCCTGGTCGAAGTATAGTTTTCACAAAAGCACAATCAAGTATCTGGGATTCTCATTTTCCTCAAAAGTAGCCACAATTTGTTGTGATCTATATAGTGAAGTGCCTTAGCAAAGCCAAATGAAACACAGACAGACATTCCTCTGGTACTCTCTGCTTTCTGCCAAAATCCAACCTCTGCTAAGCCCAGCTTGTATTCCTGGTAGTTCTCTGTCAATGTACTGTTTCAGTCATTTCTGGATAATTTTCAGCAGGACTTTGCTAGTGTGTGTTATTAGTAATACTGTTTTGGTAATTTCTACACTGTCAAGTCGCCTTTTTTTTGGAATGGGAATATATATGGATCTCTTCTAGTCAGTTGGCCAGGTAGCTGTTCTCCAGATTTCTTTGCACAACCTGGTGAGCACATCCAGGGTAGCATCTGTTTGTTGAAATATTTCAACTGGTTTCCATCAATTCCTGGGGCTTTATTTTTTTGCCAAGTCCTTCAGAACAGCTTGAACTTCCTCCTTCATCACCACTGCCTCTTGATCATACGTTGTTTTTTGGAATTCTTCTGTGTCAGCTAATTCTTTTTGGTATAGTGACCCTGTATAATCCTTCCATCTTCTTTTAATGCTTCCTGAATCATTCAATATTCTTCCCATAGCATCCTTAAACACTGCAACTCACAGCTTGAAGATGTTCTTTAGGTCCTTTAGCTTAAGAAATGCTGAGCAAGTTTGGCCCTTTTGATTTTCCGACTTCAGCTCCTTGCACATTTCATTATTAATACTTTGCCTTGTTTTCCCAAGCTGCCCTTTGAGAGCTTCTATTCAGTTTCCTAACTTCTTGATTTCTTTCCCTCTTTGGCTTCTCGGTGCTGTAGTAGTGCAATACTCAAGAGTCTCTTCTGACATCTATTTTAGCCTTTTCTTCCTCCTCCTTTTTGGTAATGACCTTTTGCATTCTTCACGGATGATATTCTTGATAGCTTCCTACAGCTCATCTGTTCTTCATTCAATAGTATTTAAGGCCTCAAATTTGTTCCTGAGTTGGCTTTTAAATTCAGAGGGGAGAGACTCAAGATCAAATTCTGATTCCCGCGGGTATGATTTGATCTTTATCTTTAATCTGAACTTGCATATGAGTAGCTGATGGTCTATTCCACAATCAGCACCTGGCCTAGTTTTCACTGCTGATACTGAACTTCTACCATAATTCCACAGATGTAATCTATCTGATTCCTGTGTATCCCATCAGGTGAAATCCATGTGTATAGCTTGTGTTTACATTTCTTATAAAAGGTATTTTCCATGAATAAATCATTGATTGTGGAGAATTCTATCATTCTATCCTCGGCCTCATTTCTTTCATCAAGTCCTTATTTTCCGCCTACTAATCCTTCTTTCTGTTTCCCAGCTTTTGCATTCCAGTCACCTATAATTATTAATGCTTCTCTGTTACATGTTCGATTGATTTCTGATGCGACAGTGGTAGAAGTAATCTATTCCCTCCTCTTAGGCTCTGGCTGATGGTGCATAAATTTGAATGATAGTGGTATTAACAGGTCTTCCTTGTAAGCATATGGATATTATCCTGTCACTCATAATATTGTATTTAAAGATGGATCTAGAAATGGCCTTTTTACTATGAAAGCAACCCCGTTTTTTCTCACCTTTTCATCTCCAGCATAGTAGATCAAATGACCATCTGATTAAAAATGTTCCATACCAATCTATCTCATTTCACTAATACCTAATGCCAATACTTATGTGTTCCATTTCTTTCTTAACAATGTCCAGTTTTCCTACCTCCATATTTCTCACATTCCATGTTTCAATCACTAGTGTCTGCTTACAAGTGTTCCTCCTCCTCGTGTTACCAAGTTTGCATTATATAATTCAGCTTATGAAAGATTTTATAGGAATGTTCTACTTTTGGATCGTGGAGGACACATGTACTGACATGGAATGATCATGAAAATGCATTAAATGGAATAGAGTATCACTGTGTATGAAGAGTGTGCACTCATTGGCAGAACATTAAAAAAAAGTACAAGTACAAAACATCTAGTGAAGAATGCACAGGAAAGTGCTAATAGCAGCTGCAGGGACAGGGTGGGATGGAGATTTCTTAGCACATCCTACTCACCCATAAAAGCACTGTCCTCCCCATCCCGTAAAATAAGTTTATTAAAAGGGTTTTTAGACAAAGCAGTTCAGTTCACAGCGGGGCATCTAACCCAGGGCAGAAAGAAGCACATTGTGAAGAAGCAGGGGGTTTTAAGAACTCCTTGTCTTGCTTTGCCACTGGCCTGAGGCTGACCCGGGGGAACCCTCTCATTGGCGTCTCGGCTCTTCTATCTGTAAAATGAAGGAGCTGAACTCGATCATCTTTTAGGTCATTTCCAGCTCCAATGATCTGGACCAATTTTCACAGCCCCAACTTACATCCCTGTTTCATGGGAGGGTAGAGGTGGGCCAGAGAAGCTGTGTAGTTGTCTTTATCAGCCTCTGCCACCCTCAAGGCAGAGGGTTCTGACCAGGGATGCATCTCAGAACAGCCTGAGAAACTTTTAAAGTTTATTTACAAAAAAAAAAAGCCAGTCAAGCCTTACCCTGTGCTAAGTAGGGCAAGCACCTATTTTTTAGATTAACAGGAGGTGACAGTTGTTTAGTGCTTACTGTGCGCCCTACCCTGCTCTAAATAGTTTCCAGGCAGGAAGGAGGGAATCACCTCGCTTCTGCCATCTTTCTTTTATGCTAATGATTAAACTTGCTGCCTGCTTACTCAATGTCCTTTTTGAGTGAAATTGCTCTGCCCACAAAGGGCAGTCTGCAGGTAGCCATGCTGTGAACCACACTGCCCTGGGTCTTTCCTGCACTGGCTACAGCTGACTCAACCAGGGCTGAACTCAGATCAAAGGGCAGCCTGTCCATAAGCTGACCACCAACCTCTGATGTGGGCTGGCATAAAAAGGTGAGTGGGGCCATCTGGATTTCCTCTCAGGAATTTGAGCTAAGAAATGCTGGGGGAAGACAGGCATGTGCTATGAGGAAAAGTCTAGGCCTGGGAAAACCAAGAAGCATGAGTAGGAAGAGGGAGTGAAGGCCAGGTGAGCAGTCACTGGGAGACAGAAAAGAGAAGACAGAGTGGACACAAAAAGATAAGCTGGCAACAATGAATGAATGGAAATCCAAAAGGGAAAAAAAAGGGTAAGCTGGCTGCTGGTGAGTGGAACAGATCAGTAGTCACAGCTGTGAGAAAGAGACTGAGGGGAGCTCAGTCCCACAGCTGCCTGTGTTCTGGTGGCTTTCAACTTCTGGTTCCTAAAAAGGAAGGCTTAGTTCACATTCCTGTCTCTCTCAATACTCATGTGCACCCAACATGTCCACTTTGCTCCTGAAGTGGTCTGTTCTTTGCCAGAACAAAGCAAGTCGGCCTCCAGGCTCACAGAGCTGACTAGGCTCCTTTTCCTTCAAATGACCAAATCTGTTTCAAGAGCACGGATCACTCTGACATGGCAGTCAGTTTGGAGGTACCTTGGGACAGGTCTTTGTGCAGTTCATGATGGTGTGGCAGCGGTACAGAGAGAAGGGGTCCTGCAGCTTGGCCAGCCGCTCCTCAGTGAAGTCATCTCTGGAGTCAATCATCCAGCGATAAGCCTGCAAAACAAGTGACTAATTAGAAGAGTTGTTAGCTTCACAGGCCAGAGCTCTGGAAGTGCCAGACAGGACTTTTCCAGCCTGGATGCCTTTTCTCCTCACTCTTTAATTCTTGCCCATCTTTCTAGGTTATGCTCTTAACTCCTTCGTAGCTCCTGATGAACGATCCACATCGACCTCCCCTTTAAACCACATGGCACCTGTGCCTTGGTGCTTTGTAATGTAACACTGGGCAGCAGGGAGTAGTTCACAGGGAGCCTCAGTGCTTACCCCAAGGTGGCACCTCTCTGGCAGCCTGAATTTACCAGCTGCTCCGAGGAACAAAGATAAACACTCTCCTCCTGGGTGATTAAGTCTTCTGAAAACCCACCGGAGGGTAAGCTATGTTAGAGTTTTGAGTGGGCATGGTCCTCTGATTGTCTCATGTTGCTAAACAGCTTCCAAGGAGCTCTGGTGGCCTATGTTGACAACCCAAAGTCTCAGGGTTCAAATCCACCAGCTGACCTGAGGGAGGGAAATGGGTAATCTTTTCTCGTGGTACTTACTGCCTCTGAAAACCCACTGAACTGTCAACTGTGAGTTAGTTCTGACTTGACAGCAATGAATAGTTATAGTTTTCTAACCAGATTATGAATTATGAGGGCAAGAAATGAATCACACAATTCTATGTAACACCCACCCATGCTAACGTAGTATTCATTTCTGCCTTTGAGTAAACCGATGATTGAATGGGCCTGTCTTAAGACAGTTTTTAACATACTCATTGATTCCTTTTCTTAGTGACCCATCCAGTCTGAGAATGGCAAGCTGACCAATGATTGGCCACATGACTACGAGGCTAAATCTAGCAGAGTTTCCAGAAAGAAGATGCTTTACATTGCCCAACAGCTCAAGTCATCTGGCGCAAGCATCCAGTTTGACTGTTCTTTGTTGATTAGTCTTTAATTTTTCATATGTCTGGGAATCTACATTGCTACCATGGCCACACAACTTCTCTTTTTGTAGAAAATGAGAAATCAGGGTTTTTTTTTAAGTGAGTACAGTGGGGAAATGGCTTTTATTTCTTTTTAAAAGGGTGAGTTTAAATGGTGACTTTTTAGTTAGCAGCTGACTGTGTAACCAATGCATCATTGAGGTGCTCCTCTGAGATGCTTCAAGACTCTGTGAGGAGCACTCTCCACAAATGTAAAAAGTACAAGCTTTCTGGGAACAAAGAGAAAGAACTTTGCACATGGTGAAAGGAAATGAAAACCAAAACTTCTCTATTTTTAAGCAATCTCTAAACAGAATACTCTAAAAGGCTTTTGGTAACCTGGAAACAAGTCAACCTTACAGCTAGGTGGTCACCACTCAAATGTCTCTCTTCTGCCTCCACAATAAAAAGCCCTGTGGCCTTCTGGCAGGCTGGGCAAAGCAGGCAAGTGGTGGTAGACAGCCAGTCCAGCAGGACTACATTTTAACTGTCTACAAAGTACTGTCTGCCAAAAAGTGGACCACTTGCCCACAAAGTGGCCCTGAGCACAGTGAACAAAGGTGTCTGTGGCTGACGCCCCCGCTCTACTGCAAGCCACGTAAAGAAGATGCAAACAACTGCCTACGTGCCTCTCAGAATGGCTGGTCTGGAATAATTACACTGATCTGCTTGGGTTTTTCAATCTTTGCATTTCATTTTACAAAAAGCAAAGACGCAGCACCGTACCTGCATGAGAACCGCAGGTCCCAGATACTTGTCTCCATTCCACCAGTAGCTTGGGCAGCTGGTGCTGCAGCAGGCACAGAGGATGCACTCGTAGAGCCCGTCCTGTGGGGAGAGGCAGGGCGTAAGGGACATGCCAGGGGAGAGGCTGTGCCACACCCGGAGTTCATGAAATGTGAGGTTTGAGGTCAGGGTACCAGCAACACACAACCACTCCATCTCAGCTTCCTTGGCAAGAACAACCAACACAGAGATGTTCCAGATTCATAAAAAGGTACTGGGACTGAAATATAAACATCTTCTGGACTAGAGCCTAGGATTCACTGTTTAATAGACAAGAATTCCTCACTTACCTTAAAAGGGGGGAAAAATCATTAAAAGAAATAATAACATGGAAAAACTCACTACCTCTCAGTCATGAGAGACGGAACCACAGAGGAGCTGGAGCCCCGGGCCAGTCTATGACAGGTTCTGCAGATGCCTCAGGTTCACTGCAGAATGCTGACATCACCCTAAATTAAAGCCAGGTCTAACAACACGGCGTACTTTCAAACTGAACCTCGTCTGAACATATAAGAGAAGACTTCTCAGGGGAGGTTAATGTATGCAGGAGACTGACCCCTAACAATGACTCACTCCTTTAAAAACAGCTTTATAGCCTGTACAAAGACCACGAGGAGGAGTCACGCCAGCACCTCACACCCCAATCACCAGCGATGTACTAGGAAGAAAGGGCATCAAGGCTCGGGTCCCAGTGCCCCCATTAACTATTTCTCTTCCAGCTGTACAACAGGGTAGTGGCAGCAGAGACTGCAAATTGCCTGCAGATGGATTTTATTTTGTGCACAGTGTTGAAGAACAACTGGTTAAGCTGCCAATTTTGAAAGACGGCTTTCTTTTGAGACAGTTGAAACATTCTGTCACAATCTACTCTCCAGGCAAGGCACAGGTGCCTCAATTCCTTGGTCCACGCCGGGCCCATCGTGAGCTCCCACTCCCACCTCGGCTTGTGAGGATGGTATCCAAAGCATGGAGCCAGATACTCAAGAAGTTCCATTCCAGTTTCAACAATCTGTCGGATACACTCTCTGACCTAAATTAGCTCATGCTGCTAACCTCCTAGGCTACACTCCTGGAAATAGCAATATAATGAAATACCTCAAGAAAAATATAAGATCACTGAAAGTTTACGAGAACATCAAGACAACAAAAGGGGACTAATGACCAGTTTCTCCCGATCTTCTATGGACTGCAGATACTGCTGCTTGCCTTGCTGGGACTCATCCTTCTTCTTCAAATAAGGCTCAATAGATTTGTACTGAGCGTAGAAGTTGTTCAAATCCTGTCGTGAAGAGGAAGAGGAAATAAAGGTCAGATTCCATCACAACTCTTAGCACCTCTTTCTTCTGTACCCTGTGTCTCGGACATGCCTGGCTTCCTGCTCTATGACACACAGAAGCTGACTCTCACTCTGGCATGGAGACATGCAAAGATTACAAAAGGAGGAATGGTGACAGTGTTACATAATGGGAGGAAATCTTTGTTTACTGGGGAAACGTTACAACCCCGTAATCTTTTGTCCACGCGTACTCTTAGTACCAAGTCAGTGAGGAGGTTCAAATTTAGGGAGGCAGACATGGAACCAAACCTTGTAAGTAACTGCTGCTTTCCCAATCAGGATTTTTTCCACAGGAACTCTCTGTAGTGACAGCCAAATTCTTTACTTCTGGGACTGTTCCAACTCTAAAACTCTTTGCCCTGTTATTCCCAAACAAACCTGACAGATGAGCTGCTGGAGGATCTTCTAGGAGTGTTTATCTTCTACCATTTAAACAGTGTACTTACGCTTAGGCCACACTGCGATTTTCACAACCCTCAGAATGACTAATTTCCTCTTGCTGGAGAGATGTTATGTGCCATGGAGTCAGAACCGATTCAGAGCTGACTCTGAATTGCAGTGGGTTTTCAGAGGCAGTAAATTTTTGGGAAGGTACAGGGTTCAAATCCACTAACTGCTCCATAGGAGAAAGATGGGCAATCTTATCCCATGTGATTTACTGTCCCTGAAAACCCGCTGGAGGATTGGTTCTGACTCCACAGTACACAATAACATAAAACCAAATGGGAAGAGAGTGCCCATCTGTCTCCTGCAGATCAGCTGGTGGATTCAAAACACAAGCCTTTGGGTTGGCAGTGCAATTCCTTACCACTAAAGTCACTGAAGCCAAACTGTCCTAGCTTCTGATTACTAAAGGAGCTTTTAATACTAGAAAAATCTGCACTAAAGAACAAAATAGCATAGAGTACACGTGAAATGACTATGCATGTATGTAAATGGGGGGGAAAAAAGCAATGCAGAAACTCACAGGAACTAGATCCTTTATCACATACATATGTGGAAGAGGGTAGATTTTTGAGACTTTATCGAGGTTGGTGTCAATCCTGCGAGTGCAAGCTAGAGTGTTTCCTCCATTGATGTTCATCGCACAAGAGCCACAGATGCCTAAAGGAAACACAAGAAGCCGTCATGGTTAAGAGCGTGTCAGCGCAGCCGGGATCCTTAGTACACGTGACTACTATCAGTATAGGAGCTAGGCTAACATGGTCTAACCTAAAGGCGGTACCTCCCTGGTGGCTCCATCTAGCAGCCTCTCCATGGGAGAAGGATGAGCAGGCTCCTCCCCAGTGGTTTTACAGCCTCAGAAAACCTGAAGGAGGGTCAGCTATGAGTCAGTTCCAACTTGACAGCAATGAATTTGTGGTTTTTATTCGATTCTGTTAGAATTGAGGCCTCTGAACTGTAATGCTGGTGAAGAATATTTAATATACTTTGGACTGCCAAAAGAACAAATTAATCTGTCTTAAAGAAAGTGTAACTAGAGTGTTCCTTAAAGGCAAATTCATCTCACACACTTCGGGCATATTATCAGGGATAGATATCCCTTAGTGGCTTAGTGGGTAAGGATTTGCACTGCCAACCCAAAGTAACTTGGTTCAAATCCACCAACTGCTCCATGGGAGAAAGATGGCAATCTCCTCCTACAATTCACTATCTCTGAAAACCTGCTAGAGGGTCTGCTATGAGTTGCTTCTGACTCAACAAGACCTAACAACAACAACAATTAGGAGAGGCCAGTCCTTGGAAAAAAGACATCATGCTGGGAAAGGCAGAGAGTCAGACCCTCAAGGAGATGAGTGGACAATGACAACTAGGGGCTCGAGCATAATAAGGGCCCAACACAGGACAAGGTTCTGCTCTGTGATTCACAGGGCAGCAAAGAATTGAAGTGACTCAAAGCATCTAACAACAACATCAATAACAACAACAACAACAACAGTAAATTTTATCCTCTGTGATGTTAATGGTGTCTTGGTAAACCAGTTATTGTTTATAACAACAAGAACAAGATGATGATGGTACTTAGACAGAGTTAGAAGATGTGTGAAGATAAGATTAGTCTTCATGGATTAAGGTTAGGTCTCCTCAGGATGGCCTGCTTTGTATGTGTTTGTTGTTGTTGCTGTGTACCATCCAGCTGGACCCGACTCACAGCTGACCGCCTGGCAGGTTTTCAGAGGAAGTATATCACATAGGAGGATACTGTTCACCTTTCTGCCATGAAGCAGCTGCTGAATTTGAACTGTGTGGCAGTGCAACTCCCTACACACTAGGCCACCAGAACTCCCTGTTTATGTTTTGACCCTGGCAAAAAGCTAGAGTTGTAACAAATGAAAGTGAACACAAAAAGACCGACATTCTAGGCATTAGGGAGCTGAGACTGATGCTATGGCATTTATTGTCAAAAGAACATTTGAGGATTTTTCAGACTTTTGCAGGGAGCCCTAGTGGTCTAGTAGTAAGAACCTGTGCTGCAATTCTAAAGGCACGTGATTCAAATCTACCAACTGCTCCCTGGGAGAAGGATGAGCAGTTTCCTCCCGTGTGATTTACAGTCTCTGAAAACCCACAGGAGGGTCAGCAACAAGTTAGTTTTGCCTCTATGGTACACAACAACAACAACAACATCATCTACTGACTTTTGGAGGTTGACATTGTTTAAATATACCGTTAAGATTCATTAATTATACACGGTGAGTGGAATGCAAAGGTTGGAAACAAAGCAGCTTTGGTAGTTGGAAAATACGGTCTTAGTGTCAGAAATCAGGTTGGAGATTACTTACAGAATTTTCAACAATGATTTATTAATTATAAATAATCTTTTCTAAAAAACAGAAGCAGTGACTATACACATGGACCTCATCTGATGGACTACACAGGACATGAGACTGACTCTATCTGTGGAAAGAGATGAAGAGAAGCTCAAAATCAGCAGTCAGAACAAGGCCGGGGCTGACCATGAAACAGACACAAATTATTCATATGTAAGTTCAAATTAAAACCAAAGAAAATAAAAATATATCCACAAGACTCTGAGTTTGCTGCTTTTATGTGCCATTGAGTTGTCTGGGACTCACAGCAACGCATCGTATAATAGCTCTGAACACTGCCCTTTCCTGAGGCAGTCTCACTGACTCTGACACACTTCTCCCCATTACCCAAGTTGCTGTGTCAATCCATATCGTCCAATGTTGTCATCTCCTGCACTGTTCCTTCACCATGTCAAGCATGATGACCTTCAAGCACTGGTCCTTCTTGGCTACATGCCCAAAGTATGTGAGATGAAGCTTCAAAATCCTTGCTTCCAAGGAGAACCTTGGTTTCACCCTCACCAATACGGACCTGTTTATTCTCTTGGTGGTCCATGGTATGTTCAAGACTCTACTCCAGCACCACAACTCAAAGGCATAGATTCTTCTGTCAGTCTTAGTCACCGTCCTGCTCTCTGACAGATAACAAGTAACTGCAAAGACTATGGCCTGGATAAGATGCACCTTACTGCCTAGACTGACACTCCAGTTCTTTAGCACTCTGGAGAGGTCTCTGACAGCAGACTCTCCCAATGCAATTTGTCTTTTGATTTCCTGACTGCTGTGCCAAAAGTGTTGATTTTGGAGCCAAAGCAAGCTGAAATTGTTAACAACCTTAATCTCTTCTCCATCTATCACAGAGCTGCCAATTGACCTAGAGCTGAGAATCTGAGTTTATAACAATTGAATTTGAAAATCATTTCAAGAACAGATTTGACACACTGCAGTTAAGATGACAGATGACATCAAGGACATTATCCATGAATAAAGCAAAGAGTCATTAAAGAGAGAGGAAAGAAAGAAAAGACCAAAATTAAGGTCAGAAGGACTTTTACACTTGCTCTTCAATGTTGCTGTCAGGGGCTGTGGAGCTGGGTATGACTCACAGTGAACCTATGAACACCGGCCTGTCCTATGGCATGCTCATCCTCTCTGGCACACTTGAGCCCACTGTGCAGCCACTGTGTCTATTCTCCTTCACCGACCTTTCCAAGGCATAGTAGTATCTCCCAGTAACACGCCCAGGGTATGTGAGACAAAGCTTCATAACCTTTACCAATAAGGAACACCCTGCGTGTACTTTTTCCAAGTTGCATCTGTTCTTCTGGCAGTCTATGGGATATTCCATCCCCTTCTCCAGCACTACAACTCAAGGGTGCAAGTTACTCTTTATTTTTCTGTTCAGCTCTCAGGTACATATAAGACTGAAAAGATCATGACCTGAATCAGATACACTTTAACCTTGAAACTAACATCTTTCCTCCTCAGCACTCTGGAGAGGTCTGTGACAGTAAACATGCCCAATGCAATATGTCTCCTGACTGCTGGTATCAAGGGTGTTGGCTGTGGATCCAGGTAAGATAAAATCACTGACAATTTCAATCTTTTCAATGTTGTTATGTGCCGTCAAGTCAAGCATGACTCATAGTGACCCTATGAACAGCCACCCTTAACTCTGCTGCACCCTGTGGTATTGTCATCATCTCTGACATACTTGAATCCACTGCTAAAGTCACCGTGTCATTCTATCTCATTAAGGGCCTTCTTCTTCTTCCTGATCCTCTATCTTTTCAAGCATGACGTCCCTTTCCCAGGAATAGCCTTGCCTAGTTACAGGTCCGAAGTATAAAAGATGAAGCTTCAACATGTTTGCCTCCAAGGAACACTCAATGAAGAGAACTGAACACATAATTCAAGGATAGCTTGACAAGACAAAACAAGTATTATATAAGGAAACTGGTAAAGACTTGGGAATTAGAAAACCAAAAGGGAAGAACAAGTCTGGCATTTCTCAAGCTGAAAGAATCTAAGAATAAACTCAAGCCTCCAGCTGCAATACTGAAGGATTCTACAGGCAAAATAGTGAGTGATGAAGGAAGTAGCAAAATAAGATAGAAGAGTAAAAAAAAAAACCAGGAATACACAATCACTGTACCAAAAAGAAATGACTACCCGTATGATCTATAAATTCACACTCAAATTCTTACATAAATAAACAGAAAAAGAGAGGGGAAAACAATTAGCTCATGTTTGTAAAAAGATCAAGGGTTGCATGGGGATGGCTCTATTCAACCTCTAAAACTCCACAAGAGGAACTGTCCCCATCAGTATCAGCCATGACACAAAATCAATTCCCACAAAGTCAGATGTGTTTCCCACACTCTCACATCTCTTTCTACTAATTCTAACACCAAGCTTATGGCTCTACCGAGTTAGAAATCCTTTGTGATAGCTCACAGACCACAGAGAACCATGTTAGAGAAGTCAAAAGGCTCTAATTCAGGTTGGCAACAAGATACAATCACTCAAAAAAAAAGAAAAAAAAAAGATACAATCACTCAGTCAGAACAGCGTCTGAAATGTGCTTTCAGGCACCTCAGCCATGAACCTTGCAGCTTCAGGTCAGTGTTACAAAGCTCTCAGTGCTGCCAATTACGGCTCTCTCTCCAGTTTCTTCCAGCAAACTTAGGCAAAAGCTCTTAGCTCTGATTCCAGGGGGCAGCAGTCCCAAGGTCAGCTCTGTCTCCTGTCGGGTCCCGGCTGCTGCTCTCTTGTAGGTCTCGCCATTGTAAGAATTTCTTGCCCCAAAGGGCACACTGCATTCTCTTGCTTCTTGGCTGGTGGTAAAACTATCAATCCCCTGTGGGTAGGCTAACAAACTCTATTCACATATTCCCACTCACTATATGGCAATGTCCAAGTCAATAGCTGGGGAAGCTGTTTCGAACAATAAACCCTTGTAACTACAATGCTGACCATTTCAGTACGTAGGAATAATGGTACTGAAGGAGGAAGGAGGAAGTTCAAGGTACATTGAAGGCAATAACAAAAAGCAAGGTCCCAGGATTCTGACAGAATACAAACTGAGGTGTTCCAGGAAACAGATACAGGCCCGGATATGCTTAGTGGTCTATGCCATGAAATTTGGAACATAGCTAGCTGGTCAAGTGAATGGAAGAGATCCAGATCTGTTCTCATTCCATAAAAAGGTGATCCAATAGAATGCAGATATTATTAAACAATATCACTAATATCACACACATGTAAGGTCTTGCTGAAGATTAATAAAAAACGGTTGGAACAGAACATCTACAGCCATTTACCAGAACCTCAAACTGTATTCAGAAGAGGCCCTGGAACAAAGGATCACTGCTGAGGTCAGATGACTCTTGGCTGAAAGCAGAGAATACTAGAAATGTTTCCTTGTGTTTTATTGACTACAAAAAGGCATTTGACTGCACGGATCACAAGTTATGGATAACACTAAGATGGGAGTTCCAGAATATTTAATTGTGCTCATATGAAACCTGAAGATACAACACAAAGCAGATGTGTGACCAGAACAAGGAACAATGCATGGTTTAAAGTCTGGAATGGTGTGCATTATATCCTTTCTCCACACCTATTAATCTGCAAGCTGAGCAAATAATTTGACAAAATGAACTCTATCAAGACTGTAGCATCAGGGAGCTCTGGTGGCCTAGTGGCAAGAAGCTGCCCTGCAATCCCAGAAGTACACAGTTTGAATCCACCAGATGTTCTGCTGGAGAAGGAAGGACAATCTCCTCCTGTACCAGTCAGATCCGATTTGATGGTACACACAAAAGATAGTAAAACTAAAAAAACAAAACCAAAAACAAAACAAAACTGTGGCATCAGGATTACAGGTGGACTCATCAACAGCCTATGTTATACAAATGATACAAACCTTGCTTGTAGAAAGTGAGGAGGACTTGAAGCACTCACTGAAGAAAAAGCCTTCAATATGGATTTTATCTCAACATCAAACAAAAATCCTCACCACTGGACCAATAGGCAACAATATCAATGTAGCATTCACATAAACTGACTGAGTAGTATAACTCTGTAAGGAAAAAAGTGAACTAAATAAAGACATGACTAAATAAATAAATAAAACAAAAATATGGCTCTGCCCAAGTCATGAAATGAGAATTTCCTTAGCATGGACTTACTTGCTAGGCATGTCAGAGTTTAAAAATGATGATGCAATTAAAATCCTACAGTCCTACTTCTCTGAAGGTAGTTTTGAAGATGACCAGGCCAGAGAACTGTGATCGCCTGTGAGACCTGGGACAGTACTGGTGACAGTAACAGTGAGAGTACGAGTGCTATCCCTTTAAGACTATAAACTTGGCTACTTGTACAAATGCTCTTAATCCTCTTATTGCATGAGAGAACAGAAAGGTTGTGCGTCAAATAAATCCTCCTAAGTCCCTCAAGAGATGGAATACTACCAATAAATTTATGTCCTCCTGGCATCCACCCAGAGCAGTATGCTCTTTTATAAGAAAAGGCATGTTATTTAAACAACAAATCTAATGATTTCTTAAAAGGCTCCCCTGGATATTCTTTAAGGAAACAAGCAGTAAGATAATGAGGAGGAGGAGTGATTTATAGACTGCTGCCACATATTTTTTCCTCCAGATGGGCTTTATCGAAGGGCCTTAGACCTGAAAGAATCTCAGAGGATTCAGAACGCTGAAGAGCATCTGTATTTTCTGTGTTGCCAGGACTTTGATGGGGAGGGCTGGTGTTTAATTACAGCAGGGTGCTTCCTGAACAGCAGGACTCATGAGTCATGAAATCCAGCAGCATTTGTCACACTGAATCATTTCTGTATGCTCAGCCAAGTCAAAACATGCCTTAGAAGTAAGACTTTAAACCCCTGAAATGTGCAGCAGGAGGTAAGAAGTAGAACTGTAAAAGCTTGAAATGTACAGCAGGAGGGAAAAAGTGATAGACCGTTATCTATAGTGACTCTCCCTTTATCAAAAGGTTACTTCAGGAAGAAAGTCTTTCATGTCCTCTGAGGCACCAGTTATCCTCAGTTCTTATTTTGTTCCATGTTTTCAAGTTGACAGAGTATAGTGTCAGAGAGGGACAATTTGGAGTCTGACTCTCCAACTTACTATCTTGGTGGCCTTGCAGAAAGAAGTCTTTCATCCACCTGCAGGCTTCAGTTCTCTCATGTGTATGCTGTGCATAACAATACCAGCATCTATTTACCTATCTCATATACAGTGTCCAGAAGAGAGCCTGATCCAGTCTGCTCCATGGCCATCACTGTATGGTTTTGGCCACATCTGAGTACCACTTGAACAACTTTTTTTCAAGTACGCTTTTTACTTAAAATAGAATGATAGTATAAAACCATTTTTACACTGTTATTAGTAGTTATGTTTTGCTAATATGTAAAATACTGCAGTGAACTGTGCAGTACTTAACATTTTTACAAATGTACAAAAATGAAATGATGGGAAAATTCTGGATATGACCTGAGAAGACCACATGGTTAAGAGTAGAAGTTAATATGTTGTTGTTATGTGCCGTCAAGTCACTTGCTACTCATAGCGACCCTATGTACAACAGCCCTAAACTTTGCTCTGTCCTCTGCCAATCACACTGTCTCTGATACACCCATCCCGATTACTCCAGTCACTGAATCAATCCACCTCATAGAGGGCCTTCCCTTCCTGCACTGTCCCTCCACTCTACCAAGAATGATGTCCGTCTCCAAGGACTGGTCCCTCCTTACAACATGTCCAAAGTATGTCAGACAAAGCCTCAGAATATAGAATTCTATTAAAATAGAAAATGTTGATCTGAACACCTGCTCATGTCACTTCTCCAGGATCTGTTACTACACTATGGGAAACGCTGTTTCAAGTTGTCCAGCATGCACCTCTTCCATTTCCTGAGCACTTGCTCTGGAACTGGAGGGGTGCATATGACCCCCGTGCACAAAGACCAGTTAGAAACTCCTTATTGTTCCCCAGGAAATGAGTTGACAATGCAGAGGGGAGCAAGACAGCATTATCTAAAGGAGTCCTTGAGGGGTGCTGTAGCTGCCAGCAACTGCCAGGTGTGGAAACCAAGCAGCAGAATCTAAGCTCCCCCAAAGAAGTAAACCAAGAAACCACAACCTGTGGCAGGGCTTGCTTTCTGGACACATTTACCAAAGAAAGGGAAGTGCAAGTAGCCTGCAGCTGTTCTTCTGGTATTGCCCAGACGAGAACATGAGTCCTGGGCCTAATGGGAAGGAAATGCTTACCTTCTCTGCACGATCTTCTAAAGGTCAAGGTAGCATCAATTTCATTCTTAATCTTGATCAAAGCATCCAACACCATAGGACCACATCTGCAAAAGGAAAAAAGCCAGCTGTAGATTGTATACCTGTGTACAGTTCAAGTGTACTTTGTCCTACTATGACTGAGACATCTAGGTATATTAACCATTCCATGTGGTGAGAAAGCTACAGTCACATTTTTTTCATAATTTCACTCTTACAAATGTAAAGATTTTGATAATTACACTGTTGTTGTTATGTCATTGATTTGATCATGACTAACAGTGACCCTGTGAACAACAGCTCTAAACTCTGCCCTATCCTGTCCAATCTCACTGACTCCAACACACCTGCTACCACTGCCGCACTCACTGGGTCAATTCATCTTATCCATGGTCTTCCTCTCCTGAACTGTCCCTCCGTTCTTCCAAACATGATGTTCTTCTTCAAGGACTGGTCCTTCCTGACCACGTGCGCAAAGTAAGTGAGACAGTTTCAAAAGCCTTGCCTCCAAGGAGCAACCTGGTTTCAACCGTCTCCAGGACAGATCTGTTTATTCTCTTAAAGTCCATGGGATGTTCAATATACTCTTCTCTAGCATCACAACTCAAAGGCATCAATTCTTCTGTCGTCATTAGTCACTATCCAGCTCTCTAATGCGTAACAAGTAACTGTGAAGATCACAGCCGGAGTCAGGTGTACCTTAGTTTCTAGACTGGCGAGCTCTGGTGGCCTAGTGGCAAGAAAATGTACTGCAATCCCAGAGGTACACGGTTTGAATCCACCAGATGCTCTGCTGGAGAAGGAGGAACAATCTGACCTTCTAAGACTCAAATCCCTATGCACATCCAAAAACTTCTCCAGTAGGGTAAAAAGGGAAGCCACTGACTGGGAAAAAGTATTCGGTAATAACATA
>NW_006399778.1:17304693-17319887 GCF_000299155.1 Elephantulus edwardii | reverse complement strand
TCCTCTTCTGTCTTTGTAATGACCATTTGCACTCTTCCTGAATGATACCTTTGACATCCTCCCACAACTCATCTGGTCTTCGCTCATTAGTGTTCAAGGCCTCAAACCTGTTCCTGAGATGATGACTTTTAGGACGGACAGAGTGACTTTAAATGATTACACAGTAATGTGTAACTACATTAGCAAACATGGTATAGAAAGTAAGAATGAATCAGTCCCCAGAGTCCCCTAAGTCAGGCCTTAGTGTTTTGGGGCTTGTAGGGCAGTGATGTGGACTGGGCATTAGGACTCAGGAGAAAATAAACTTCTGTTCTTTAAAGAAACCCACTCATGGTATTTCTATCACAGGAGCAGGGAAATTGAAGACACCCACATATTTACTAATTTACTACTGTTGTTGCTTTTCATTTCTTCTCAAAGAGGTGAGTTTCCATTTTGGTATTAGTTTTCTTTAGCCCCCATAACTTCTAGCTTTACAAGTAGTTCAGGTCTTCTGGCTGTAAATTTTAACTTTTAGATTTTCTGAGAATGCCTTCATCCTGAAGAAGTTTTTACTGGACACAGAACTCCGGGTAGACCGAGTTTTACCTTAAGTACAGTAAAGATGCTGCTTCCCTGTTATTAGGCCTTGAATTTCTGATGGCATGTCAGCAATTGTTCCTACTGTCCACCTGTGTAAAACAGGTTTGTTTTCTTTCTCTCTGGTCTTTAGTAATTTGATTATGATGTGCCCAGGTATAGGTTTTTTGTTTTTCTGTGTGCATTTATCCTGCTTGGGGATCAGTTAGCTTCTTGAGTATGTAAATTATCTTTCACAAAGCCTGGAAATCCTTATCCTTTTTGCCTTATCTTCCTACCCCATTCTAAAGATACGTATTTTAGATTTTTTAAAATTTTATATTAGTTTGCATACAAAATTCATACATACTGTGTTTCATTCAAATACATTGTTTCATATGGTCATTCATATACACTGTGTTTTATACAACTAGTCACCACTGATCTATGCCCAGTTTTTTCAGGTCGTCACATTGGACCTTTCCTAATGCCTTCACCACCCCCTCATTTTAATTCCTCTGTTAGTTACCGTTCCACAGACATCTGAAAAATCTTCTCTCTGAAGAACAGATCATTTTTAGTGATTATCTTTAAGTTCACTGCATCTTCTATCACTTGTAATCTGTTAAGCCTATCCAGTGAATTATTTATTTCACATATACTTTTCAGTTCTACATTTTCCATTTGATTCTTCTTTTAATAGTTTCTACTGCTCAGCTGACATTTCCTTGTCTCATTATGGGCGTAAACAGCTTATAGTTACAGTAACTGCTTTAGAAGTCCTTTCTGTTAATCATGGTCAATCTCTAATTGCATATGGGTGGTCTTTCACTTTCTTCATAGGACTAGTGATTCTGAGATGTATGTGGGGCACTGTAGATTGTGTACAAGAGAGACTGGCATATATCTTGATTTCCTGAAAAGTGTCATTTTTTTTCTTTGTTGCAGGCAATAATTATGGCTGAACTCAAGATAAGAATAACATTTATAAACCATATGTTGGTTCCTCTTTTGTGGTTTTATGAATTTTCTCCTCAATTTCTAGTTGCAGCAGCAGTACCAAAACATATTCTCTAGTATTTAAGCTTGTAAGACTGTAGTTTTCTATACATAATGTGGTTTGAACACTTGTACCTCCCGTTTTACACAAAATTAAGGTCCATTCTAAAAAAAAAAGTCACACAAAACAAAATCAGTTTACTCATCAAATAAGGTTGCTTTCTTCCTTGTGTCAACTGCCCGCTAGTATCTGACTCACTCTCCAGTGCCTTCAGGTAGCTGTTTCTGCTATTCTGTCCAGAATTATTAATAGTTACTTCTGGAAGACTTGTTCTGATGAGCGTGGACTCATTCAATTTATTAATCATTAAAATACAAGCGTTAGGAATTGAACCTTCCTAATTTTATTCACTTTCCCTGAGTTTTGATTTGTGGTATTTTTACTTTCTAGTTTATGATTTTTAACATATTTTCTGTGGTCAAGTAGTTCGTTCTTTTTCTTTTTTTTTTTTTAATTGCTGTGTGCTGTCGAATCACCTCTCCTTCTCCAGTGGAGCATCTAGTGGATTCGAACTGCATGCCTTCAGGATTGCAGCACAGCCTTTTGCCCCTAGGCCACCAGACCTCACAGTCAAGTAGTTATTTCAAAGAATGCTCTTAAATTTCCAAGTAATTAGGACTGTTCATATTTCTAATAGAAATTTTTTAGTTTTTATTGTATTATGGTCAGAAAATGGGGCCTGTACTATTTCCATTTCTCTGAATTTTACTAAAGATTTTTAGTTGCTGAGTATTTGATAATCTTATCTATTTGAGAAGAAGAAATAGGAAGGGACAAAACATATTAAACTCAGTCATCATTTATGTTATGCTGACACAGAAAGTACAAAAAGGCATGTCAGTCATTTCTACACTCTTTTGGTGTACAGAAATTTTTGTTCAAACAAAACTTATTCACTTACACATAAAACAGATCAGAGAACAGTTACAGTTGTACTGGGAGTGGTGGGTGGAACAGTGGGAGGACAGAGCCTAGCTCAGTAGATTCTCTCCTTGCCTTTTCTATAAGTTAAATTTCCGAGAAAACTTTAGGGATCCAATGCTTCAAATTTAGAAAGGAAAAGTGAGAGTCTTTACATAAGAAGATTATTTCCTTGTAAAGCAGAAAAATTACATTACAGCAAATTAGTATCTGCTGCTCTGTACTATACACTCAGGCTGCATAGTTTCCCTGAGGTAGACAAATACAAGGTGTTTCTAGACCCTCTCCCATACACCCTTTATAGATCTGCAGCCGGCTTTCTCGTCTATTGAATACACATCATTCAAAATTTCTCCTAAGACACATTATCTGGTTCATGCATTTTAGGTTCTACTTTGCTGTTTCGAACTACAAAACACTACACAGATGCACAAGTTTTTCGAGTTTAAGTACAGGAAGAGCTTTTCTCTCCATAATTGAAATATTTCTACATTTTTGACTAAAGCACCTAGGATTTATAACTGTAAATACTTAAGTAAGGGAGCTCTTCTGCCCTAGTGGTAAGCAGCTGCACTGCAATCCCAAAGGCATGCGGTTCAAATCCACCAGACGTCTCTAGCATTCGGATAGGTAATCTTCTGTGCAATTTATTGCCTGTGAACACACTCTGAGTGGTCAGCTGAACTGATTTGTTGGCACACACTACCACATGCTTGTTTTTAAAGCACTGACAGCTCGTAACACAAAGGTGGTCTATAATCTCACTGAAACATCTTTCCTATGTGGTTTGCTATCAAATTAAGTTTCCTTTATTATATATGTTGTTGTTAAGTGCCGTCAAACTGCTTGATACTTACAGTGACCCTATGTACAAAAGCTCTGAACCCTGCTCTATCCTGAGTCAACATTTTTGTCCCTGATACACCTACCTCCATTACCACAGTCACTGAACAAATTCATCTCATTGAGGGTCTTCCTCTCTTGCACTGTCTCTTCACCCTCCCAAGCATGATGTTCCTCTCCAAGGACTGGTCACTCCTTGAAACATGTCCAAAGTATGTCAGACAAAGTTTCAGAATCATTGCCTCCAAGGAGCTGTCTGGCTCCACCCTCTCTCGGATGAACCTGTTTTTATTCCTGGCAGTTGATGGTATATAATATTCTTCTCCAGCACCACAGCTCAAAGGCATCAATTCTCCTTATTTCACCCCTAGTTACTGTCCAGCTTTCTGATTCATAACAAGTAATTGCGAAGACTATGGCTTGGAAAAGGCACACCTTAGTCTCCAGACTGGCATCATTGCTCTTCAGGACTCTGGAGAGGTCCCTGACAGCAGATTTCCCAATGCAATTTGTCTTTTGATTTCCTGGCTGCTGGTACCAAGAGTGTTGATCGTGGAGTCAGGCAAACTGAAAGCTGTTAACAACCTCAATCTCTTCATCATATACTATGATGCTGTCAATTGGCCCAGTGAATCTTTGTTTTCTTGATGTTCAGCTTCAATTCATATTTAAGGCTGCTTTAACCTTTAAATTGACAACTCACACATTTACTGTCATGATAGCTTCATCCTTCCCCAGAACTACACCTAGCATGCCAGGAAAAGCGGCTATACCTTTCCAACGAATATTAAATATGTTTTTGACATTTAGATTTTATGATTTATTTGGTATGTTTTAGTAGATTATTTTTTTAGTTTGAGAACATGAAAAAAGTACCCCCCTATAAATGAATGGTAATTTATGATAATTTGGCTAGTGAAAGATTTGACCAAATGTTCTACTTTCATATAGCGGGTGAAACTAATGTAGTAAAAAATGGACCTCTGCAGTGCAGCAATTATGAAAACTACCAATTTTGTCTCTCAATGAAAAGCTGGAGTCTCTCACTGATATTACAGGAAATAGAACTATAGAGCACCACAGGCAGAATAATGTATCCCCTCAAAGATGTCCTAATCTGGATTCTATGAATATATTATCTTACAGAACAAAAGAGAATTTGCAGACTTGATTAAAGGTAATGACTTCAGGATGAGGAGATTATCCTGGATTATCAGGGTGGGCTTAATGCAACCACTGGAAACCATTAAAAGCAGCAATTCTTTGCTGCTGTGGTCAGAGGGAAATGTGACTATGGGACCAAGAATGGTTCAGAGTGTTGTGAAGAACAGTGTGGCCTGCTGCCGTGGGCTTTCGATACAGAAGAGGCCATGAGCTAAGGAAGGGAGGGCGGCAGCCTCCTCAGGAGGCTGAAAGAGCAGAAAAAGGCATTTTCCTTCGTCTCCAGAAACAGAAACAGCTCGCTGATGATCCTCTAGTTTCAGTCTGGTAAGAATGGTACCAGATTGCTGATCTACAGAAGTATAAGATGATGAATTTGTGATTCTGCTGGCTAAGTTGGTGGTAATTTGTTAAGGCAACAACAAAGCACTTAATATACAGGCTTAGAATAAAAAAAAATTTTTACCTTGGTTTGTATACAAACTTTATATACATTGTGTTTTACACTATCCTTCACTGACAATGTGTTTCATACAATCATTCTCATTCATCATGTTTTACAAGGTTTAGAATACTTTTTAATATTTGATCTGCATCCTCACCTTATCCTTTTACCATCTTAGCCAGTGTTATGGTGTTTATTTACAGACTACATGATCTAGATACCCAACAAGTATCTAAAAACATTGAGCATTTTAAAATGAAGGATTTAAAAGACTTCAATTATCATACATAAAAGCAACTCTCCTAATATTTCCAGGAAACTGGGATTTTTACCTAAATTATTGTGCTCAGTATTATCGTTTTGAATCGGGTACCTAATTCTTTGTTTTGAAAACTGATGACAAATCCCAGCCCCTAAAGGTGACTTCAGTTTTAAACCCCTTAGAAGTTGGGAAAAGGATGTCCTTTGAGCAGATGAAGAACTCACCTGCACTTACTAGACCAGCTAACTTTCACAAAGATACTCACTTATTCAGGTCAATTTCATAAGTCTGCATGCGAGGCTTATCTCCAGCCTTATCTGGATCCCATCGGTAGATGGCAAATTTCTTGATTCTAGGAGCTGTGGCTGCAGCGGTCTGGGCTCCTCGGCAGGCCTGAAATTTTAAAAAAAAGTTCATGGAAGGAAACAAAACACATTGAAAATACAAGATACCTCCTTCTGTTTACCTGGCACCGAGAAATAAACTACAAAACTGGATAGAATCTACTCATTACTGACAAAAAGTGTATTTATCCAACAAACAACACTAAGTGTCTATCATAAATACCAGGCACGGGCTAGGGGCTAGTGATTCAGCACTTAATAAAATCTCTGCATCACAGAACTCACTTTGCAGTGAGCAAGTGAGAAATGAACTATTTATAATCTAGTGTGACAGTAACACTGATGGGAAAGCAGAGAGTGCCTGCAGGTACATGGCAGAGACTTAAAGTTAGCCTCACAAAATATTCTCAGGCTGAAGTCTGAGGAAGAGATTAAAGGGAAAGAGAAAAGGGTGCTTTTTGGCAGGCTGATGACAGTGGCAGGAAGCACAGTGCATCTGTAACGAACTGAGAGACGTGAAGCAAAAGGCACTTTTGAAGAATAGAAGAGGTGAGGAAGTCAGTATGGACTTAAAAGTTTTGATTTTATCCTCAACAGTAAGGAGAAGCTAAGAATTTAATTAGGAGTGAAATAATCATTTTTGTTTTTGAGTAAAATCTCAGTCTCACTGAAGGGAGAAAAAGGATCAGTCAGACTTGATCTGGAGTAATCACTTAAAAGCTATGACAGTTGTCAAAACAAGAGATGGAGTTTTTAATCCAAAACACGACAGAGAATATGGTTTGAGAATCTAAATGAGTTTAGGGACCTAAAAGCTGAGCCCTCCTTTCTGGAATGATCTTCCCAGCCTTTAGGGTCTGCCAATGGGCTTCATCTCGAGGGCTCCTTGGGTACCATCAGGGAATACTATGAGGTCAGCCTAAGATGTAAGAAGGTCAGGCTAAGCTGTGGGCCTCTGCTTTCAATCACAGCAGCTCTTCCGTTAGAATACATGTGAAAAAACGAAAAGAAAAGAATACATGTGAAAAAAGGTGCTACTATTGGCTTAAAAAAGAAAATTTTATATTTAAAAACAAACTTAAAGTCACTATTATTGCTAAGAATGGTATGAAATGCTTTAATTACTCCTCTGAACTTTCATTTTTTAAAAATTTTTTTTCATTATTATTTTAGTGTGTGTGCGTGTGTGTGTGTGTGTACCGTCAAATCAGATCTGACTGGTACAGGAGGAGATTGTCCCTCCTTTCCCGGCAGAGCATCTGGTGGATTTGAACCATGCGCCTCTAGGATTGCAGTGCAGCTTCTTGCCACTAGGCCACCAGAGCTCCCCTTGAATTTTCATTTTAAAGATGAGGAAAACAAACTGCAGAGATGAAATGAGCACTCGATGACTGAGAAGTGATGAATAGAGGTATTAGAATTTGAACTCATGTTTGTCTTATACTAGGTCCATGTTCCTAAATGCTATAATACCCTGTTTATCTGGGAATATTCTTTTATTTCTTCATGGTATAGTCTTCTCTTTAAGTAAGTCTTAAAACTCCTGGAGGGCATGGAACAAGCTGTACCTTACATCTCCCAGCAAACCTTGTCCAAGTGTCTACACAAAGCAGCTCAATCCAGTGGGAAAACACTGAAGGGGGCGGGGGAAGGAAATACTAAAGGAGCAGAAACTGAGTCTTAGACTATTGTAAACATGCAGTTTATTTTATAAGTACCTTAGAAATCTGGATAGTGCAAGTTACATCAAATAAAACAAACAGTTTGTGTAAATTTTATATACTTTTAATGACAAATCAGTGGCTTGGCTGCCCCACTTTTTAGTCCTTGAAGCCTTTTCCTGTTGAAAAGAAGAAGAAGAAGAGAGACCACACCAAGTCCTGCTCAGAGTCTACTGCAGGGGCGGAGAGAGGATAGCCATCTGACAGTTAAACATTAACCTTTCAGGTGGAACTCTATCTGAATATAGAAACATGCAGAATATGCCAGGACAGAGTATTCTTTTTTTTTTAAATTTTTTTTTTTTAATTTGTGTGTGGATCTGACAGGTACAGGAGGAGATTGCCCCTCCTCCTCCAGCAGAGCATCTGATGAATTTGAACCACTTACTTCTGGGATTGCAGTGACAACTTATTCTTGTAAAACCTGTTTAACCGATGAGAAGAAAGGCCATGGTAAAAATACCCACAATAAACTGAAAAGACATTAGCAAGGCCCTGGGTGCTGTAAATGGTTAAAAAGTTTGGCTGCTGAGAGGCTGGGGAGTTTGAATCTGTTTAGAAGCACCTTAGAAGAGAGGCCTGATAGTTTACTTCTGAAAAATGGGCCAGCAAAACCCCATGGAGCATAGTTTTCCTGACACAAGGGATTACCGTGAGCTGGGAATGACACCACAGAAGCTTCTGAAAATCAATACATGGAACAAAATGAAAGTGAAGGTAAAGATGAAAGCTGTGTTTGCCTTGTCACAAGCTGGCTAAGGAAATTAACACAAAGAAAGGAATTTCTACAAATCGGTATTTTTCACTGTTGTCAGCTGCTGTCATGTCAGCTGCCTCATGACGAGGAACCCCATTCTATAAAGGGGCAAGCAGGCAGCTGATGCCACCTTGTGGTATTTAAGAGGAAGCAAAGGAAGTGAAATGAGGAACCTTTACTGTTTTTAGAATTCTGTCATGTCAAGAAAGTTATAGAAATGGAATCGTCTAGTACATAACTTTTTGGTATCCATTTTCTCTGTATATCAACAGTTTTTAAAAACTTCACTGCCAAGTAGTACTCCAAGGGAGTTCCACAAATAAGTTGATTATTCTCAATTAAAAGAGGATAAATAAATCAGAAGAGCTAGATTCAAACACAGGTCATGGGACTCCAAAGGCCAACCATTTAAACCACCACAAAGGTGATAAAAATTCAAACAAAAAAGTTGCACACATAAAATGGTTTTTTCCAAACTGACCCAAGGAGCAGTGGTAGTTTCTCTATCTAGATGATAAGCAAGATATCAGGCAGTAACTGGCCTAGATATACATTTATACATGTACTTAATTATTTAATAAGTAACTGTAGAGTGCCTACCAGGTTCTAGGGAATATTCTAGGCCCTGGGGATCAAGTACAAATAAAGCAAATATCTCAACTTCCCAAAGAATTCACACAATAATTATGGATGACACAAGGAAAATCTACTGCATGTCCCGAGCGATAAGTGCAATGGAGAGGAGAAGGAAGGGGTACAGAGACTTTTTAATGGCGATGCTAGAGTTCTAAATGAAGGGACGGCCAGGGATGCACACTGCAAAAGTGACAGACGAGGAAAACCCTGAAGCAGGTGAAGAAGCAAGCTGTACAAGAGATGGTGAAGCTTTGTCCTTCACACTTTGGACATGTAGCTAGGTGAGGCTATTCCTTGGAAAGGAGAGGAAGATCCCCAGGGAATGGACTGACATGGTGACTTCAGCAATGGGCTCTAGTATGTCGGAGATGATAAGGATGGCACAGGATATGGCAGTGTTGAGGCTGGCCGCTCATCGGCTCTCTATGCCAAGAAGTTAATTCCAGCACACAGTGACTCTCTGTGACACTATGTCAGAGTGGAATGAGGGGATTGTTGTATAGCAGTGTGAGCATTTTCACGTTCTCATCCTCTGACGACGGGCCCTTGTGCGGAGCCTCACCTAAGAGCTTGAAACTGTCATCTAGTCTGCAATACACACCCCCTGGGGGAAAAATGGTTGAAGCTGATCACCCAAGAAAGTTCCTCATTGGAGGACTCAATACAGAAACAAATGAGAAAGCCCTGGAAGGTATATCTGGCAAATATGGATGAACTGTAGAAGTGCTCTTGATGAAAGTCTGAGAAGCCAACAAATCAAGAGGATTTGCTTTTGTCACTTTTGAAAAGCCTAGTGGATCCAAAGATGCAGCCAGAGATATAAAAGGAAATTTCCTGATGGTAAGGTCATCAAGGTGGAACAAGCCACTAAACCAGCATTTGAAAGTGGTAGGTGTGGACCCCCTCCACCTCCAAGAAGCAGAGGTCCTTCAAGAAGTCTTCGAGGAGTAATTGAGGGAACCAGGGGACTCCCTTCATGTGGGGGTCAACATGGATGATGGTGGCTGTTCTATGAATTTTAACATGAGTTCTTCCCAGGGACCACTGCCAGTGAAAAGGGGACCACCACCACAAAGTGGGGGGGCCTCCTCCTAAAAGATCAGCTCTGTCAGGACCAGCTAGAAGCAGCACTGCAATGGGTGGAAGAGCCCTTGTAGCACGTGGAAGAGACAATCATGGAGGTCCACCAAGAACAGAACCCTTGCCTTCTTGTAGAGATGTTTATTTGTCCCCCAGGGATGATGGATATTCTACTAATTATTAAAGCAGAGATTACCCAAGTTCTCGGGATACAAGAGATGATGCACCACCACCAAGAGGTTATACGTCTGGTGCTTATAGTCATTACAGTCAATGCGATGACTATCCATCCAGAGGTCATAGTGATAAAGATGGCCATGGTGGTCAGATGCTCTGCTGGAGAAGGAGGGACAATCTCCTTCTGTACCAGTCAGTTCCAATTTGATGGTGTACACACGTACACACACACACACACACACACACCCAATAAAAAATTAAAAAAGAAAAAAAAGCAGCATAAACATAGGCTATACACATGGATTTCACCTGATCATATACACAGGAATCATCAGATTGATTACATATGTGGAGGGAATTGTTGGAGAAGTTCAATATCAGCAGTGAAAACTAGGCCAGGTGCTGATTGTGGAACAAACCATCAACTACTCATATGCAAGTTAGAATTAAAGCTAATGAAGGTCAGATCATATCCAGAGGAATAAAAATTTTTTTTTTGAAAAGGAAACATTTTTTTTTTTTTTAGGAATAAAAATTTGATCTTGAGTCTATCCACTCCGAATTTAAAAACCAACTCAGGAACAGGTTTTTTTTTTTATCCCCAGGAACAGGTTTGAGACCTTGAACACTAATGAATGAAGACCAGATGAGCTGTAGGAAGCCATCAAGGATATTGTCCATGAACAATACAAAAGGTCATTACTAAAAAGGAGGAAAACCAAAATGGATGGCAGAAGAGACTCTAAATATTGCATTAGAGCACCAAGAAGCCAAAGAAAAGGTAAGAAGAAACTAAGGAACAGAAGAGAAGATTTCAAAGGGCAGCTCGGGAAAACAAGGCAAAGTATTATAATGAAATGTGCAAGGAGCTGTAGTTGGAAAATCAAAAGGGCTGAAACTGACTTGGCATTTCTTAAGCTGAAGGAACTAAAGAACAAATTTAAGCCACGAGTTGCAATGCTTAATGGTGCTAAGGGCAGAATACTGAATGATTCAGGAAGTAGTAAAAGAAGATAGGAGGAGTATACAGAGTAACTATACCAAAAATAATTGGCTGAAACAGAAGAATTTAAAAAAACAACATATGATCAAGAGGCAATGGTGATGAAAGACAAAGTTCAGGCTGTTCTGAAGGACTTGGCAAAAAATAAAGCCCCAGGAATTGATGGACTACAAGTAGACATATTTCAACAAACAGATGCTGCCCTGGATGTGCTCACCAGGTTGTGACAAGAAATCTGGAGGACAACTACTTGGCCAACTGATTAAGAGAGATCCGTATTTATTCCCATTCCAAAAAAAGAGTGATCTGACAGAGTGTGGAAATTATCGAACAATATCACTAAAATCTCATGCAAGCAAAATCCTGCTGAAAATTATCAGAAGTGACTGTACATTGACAAAGAACTTCCAGAAATGCAAGCTGGGTTTAGAAGAGGTCATGGCACTAGAGATATTACTGCCAATGTTAGATGGATCTTGGCAGAAAGCAGAGTATCAGAAGAATGTCTGTGCTTCATTGACTATGCAAAGGCATTTGACTGTATGAGAGGAATGTCTGTGCTTCATTGACTATGCAAAGGTATTTAACTGTGTGCATCAAAACAAACTGTGGCTACCCTTGAGGAGAATGGGAATCCCAGAACACTTGACTGAGCTTATGTGAAACCTATACTTGGCCAGGAAGCAGTCCTCAGAAGAGAGCAAAGAAACACTGCATGGTTCAAAATCAAGAAAGGAGTGCATCAGGGATGTGTCCTATTTCCATACTTTTTCAGTAGGTATGTGTAACAAATCATTTGCAAAGGTGGGCTTTATGAGAAGGAATGTGGCATCAGGATTGGAGGAAGACTCAACAACCCATGATTTGCAGAAGACACAACCTTGCTTGCTCAAACTGAGGAGGACCTTAAGTGCTTATTGCAGGTGAAGGACTGTAGTCTTCAATATGGATTGAAGCTCAACGTGAAGACAAAGATTCATACCACTGGGACAACAGGCAGCACAGCACCATGATAGATGGAGACGAGATAGTTAACAATTACAGATTACTCAGTTCCATAATCAATACTCTTGGCACCAACATTCAGAAAATCAAAAGACAAATTGCACTGGAAAAATCTGCTGTCAGGGACCTCTTTATAGAGTACTGAAAAGCAACAATATCAGTCTAGAGCCTAAGGTGCGCCTAAGTCAAGTCATGTTCTTCGCAATTAACTTGCTAAGCATCAGAGAACTGGACAATGACTAAGGATGACAGAAGAATTATTGATGTCTTCGAGTTGTGGTGCTGGACAACAGTTTTGATCATACCATGGACCTCCAAGAAAACAAATAGGTCTGTCTTGGAGAGGGTGACACCAAGTTTCTCCTTGGAGGCTAGGATTTTGAAGCTTCGTCTCACACACTTTGGGCACGTGGTCAGGAGGGACCTGTCCTTGGAGAAGGACATCATGCTCGGAAGCGTGGAGGAACAGCACAGGAAAGGAAGACTGTGGACGAGATGGATTGATATAGTAACTGTGGCAACAGGGGTAGGTGTTTTGGGATCAGTGAGACTTGCTCAGGACAGGGCAAACTTCAGAGCTGCTGTACGTCAATATGGGTCACAGGTGACTTGATGGCACATAACAACAATATTCTGTCATAACTACCCAAGGACTATTGAAAACAAAACTGTTACTTTTAAAAATTTCCTGCTCCAAACAACTGTAAGATATGATCTCACCCCAGTAAGAATAGCAAAATTTAGCAAAACAGCAAACATCAAATGCTGGCTAGGTTGTGGAGAAACTAGAACCCTTATTCACTGCTGGTGGGAGTGTAAAATGGTGCAATCACCACGGAAGGCTGTATGGCGCTTTCTCAAAAAGTTGCAACTAGAGATACCATTTGACCCAGCAATTAATTCCACTACTGGAAATTTACCCTAAAGAAATCATAACTGCCACCCAAGGAGATATATGCACACTCATGTTTATTGTGGCTTTGTTCGCAATAGCAAAGAGCTGGAAACCACCCAAGTGCCCATCAACAAAATGAATGGATAGAGAAGGTCTGGTATAATCACACAATGGAATAACAATGCAGCATTGAAAAACAAGGAACTCATGAAATATTATGAGTGAAATATCTCAGCCACAAAAGGACAAATATTACACAGGGCCACTGTTGTAAAACGGGACTGACATCAAGGTTGAGGGAAGACAGAAAACAAGGGGAGGAATGAGGTATATTGTATTGAAACAGATGAGGGAGAGAACTGTTTAAAAGGGACATATGAACGGGTATTCTTGTCATAGTGAAGGCTGCACAGTGGAGTGGACCTGAGGGGGAGGGAGTGCAGAACACTGAAAGAGTTTTTTTTTTCCTTCTCAAGGAGAAGAGTGAATTGGGGGTGGGGGGTAGGGGTGAGTAGGAAGAACAGTGCAGCAATGAATGATTGGAAACTCTAAGTCTCTGTAAACTTTCATTAAAATTAATAAAAAAAAGTAAATACTAAAGAGTACAGCAAAGAGCAGTCAGAAAGAGATAAGAAACTAAAAGCAATCTATATAATTACAAGAATTTATAACCATGTGTATTGACTCAAAAACTCATTACTTTGTACACACTGACAACCTGTTGTTAATCCAGGATTATGACTTTAATTTCAGGATTTACAGTAACAACCTAAAATTGTTTAGTAAAGTTGGTTTCAATGTTGATCTAAAAAAAAAAAAATTCCTGCTAAGTTCTCCTCCATAATTTTCATGTTCTTTTGAGGAAAAGCAGTAAACAGGTTAATTTTATTTTCTTTAATGACTGTTTTGCTTTTAACATGCAAATGTTAAATGTATGTCAAGTGTAAACTGACTTTGTACTAAGTTGTAATGCTCTTTAATTGTCTTTGAAGGCCACTTTCTATTTGACTAATCCTAGTAAATGAGGCAAGCAAGAGTAAGGTATTTCACAAACAACTAGTCATCTAAAATAGATAAATCATTCTGCCTATATAAACAAGCTAGATGAGAATAGAAGGGTGTGTAGGTTTGCTACTCTTTTAAGATTTCAGGGTGTCTTCAGACTAAAATCTCAATGCTCTCAATGTGAAAAACCTGAGAATAGAAGTTTATATAAGAAAAGTGCTATTCCCTCAGTCACCCTAAAATGCACATGGATGATGCTGGCCCTATATTTCCCTTCTGATATTTCCTAGGAAATCTACAAGACCCTCCCCTTTCCCTTCCTCCAATAAGACCGTTTAATTGTGTGTTAAACAACTTACAGAACACTAAATAAAGAAGTTTGGGGGGGGGAAGAGAAGAATGAGTGAAGGGACAGGAATTGCTAACAAAATCAGAAGAGAGTCAAATCACAGAGTGATATCAAAGGATTAGAACTTTTATCTTTAGTGAGACAGAAAACGACTGGAAGGTTCAGGGCACAGGATTGACATAATCAGACTTAAACTCTGAAAGGATCAGTTTGGCTACTGTTCTGGAATAAATTGTAGACGTATAAAAATGAAAACAAGAAAATCAAGTAAGATGTAATTTCAATCATCAGATAAGAGACAATGTCTTTATCCTGGTTGGTAGTTATGGAGGTGGAGAAGTGCTCAGTTTTTGGATACATTTTAACAAAGCAATGGCGGGATTACCCCATAAATTGGGGCAAGGATGAGTCAAGGATGTTTCCCAACTTTTGGACTAAAGCAATATGAAGGACAGAACTGCCATGACCTGAGACGTGACGTGTAGTGCAGTGAATTATTAATTTTTCCACCCATAGTCTTTGTAACTTCCACCAAATGACTGGGTTGCTGGTGTAGGTGTGTGCTGTTGAGTCAGAACTGATCCTTAGCTGACCCTCTAGTGGGTTTTGAAAGGTAGTAAATTGTACGGGAGGAGACTGTCCATTTTTCTCCAGTGGAACAGCTATTGGACTCGAACTGTGTGCCTTTGGGACTTCAGTATATATTCTTAGCACTAGGTCACCAGAGCTCCCTGGTGGTTGTTATATGCCGTTGCATTGACCAAGACTCATAGTGACCCTATGCACAATAGTTCTGAACTCTGTCCTGTCTTGAGCCAATCTCACTGTCTCCAATACACTTACCCTACTACCCCAGTTATTGTGCCAATCCATCTCATCCAGGGTTTTCCTCTCCTGTGCTAACCCTCTACCCTTCCAAGCACAATATCTTTCTCCAAGGACTAGTCCCTCCTGGCAACATGCCCAAAGTAT
>NW_006399778.1:17290978-17304191 GCF_000299155.1 Elephantulus edwardii | reverse complement strand
CAAGGTTGTGTCATCTGCATAATGCAGGCTGTCAGTAAGTCTTTCTCCAATTCTGATGTCACATTCCTCCTCTTAAAGTCCAGTCGCTCAAATTACCTGTTCTGCACACAGATTGAAAAGGCATGGAGAAAGGAAGCATCCCTGACACATCCTTTCTCGATTTTGAACCATGTAATGCTTCTTTGCTCTGTTCAGATGTCTGCTTCCTGGTCTAACTGTAGGTTTTACATGAGCACAATCAAGTGTTCTGAAATTCCCATTATTCTCAATGTTTGCCCCAATTTTTTGTGATTCATATGGTCAAATGCCTTTACATAGTCAATAAAACATGAAATAGACATCCTTCTAGTACTCTTTGCTTTCAGCCAAGATCCATCTGACACTGGCAGTTATGTCCCAAGTGTGATGGCCTCTTCTAAACCTAGTTTGTATTTCTTGAAGTTGAGTATGTAAATAGTGTGCTTATGGTCTACCAAGGGGACTGGAAAACTTATTAATTATATTAATAAGGTACATAGTCCCTTGTAGGGGTGGGATTATGAATAATATAGTATATGGAATCCTAATGAGGGCATGGGTCAACTTTGCCATCCAGTGAGGCTTAAAACGAGCCATCATAGAGGTGGAAAGGTGGGACCTCACGACCACCATGAAGAGACAGAAGGAGAGTTCATCCTTTGGTCCAGGGATCCAGTGATGGGAACCTCCTAGACAGAGAGGGTAGAGCGCTGTAACATGGAAGATGGTGAAACCAGCATCCCTGGCAGGAGCCCAGGAGTGAAAAAGCTGACTTGCCTTAGGGTCAAGGTTTATTAGCAGAGGGGAGTGCCTCTGGCATTTCTCAGCAGACAGCTTTGTGACACTTGCCCAAGTAGCCCAGAGGCTGGCTGAAGAGCTGGGGGTCGAGAGGGACTGCCTGCAGGCAGAGCTGAAAAGAGGATATCCTGACTGAAGAATTGCATTCTGAGTAGTTTCAAATCCTGAACTATAATTGGCTTTTCCCTAAAAAACTCTTAATTTTGAGTATGGTCTGTGAGTTTTGTGTGACCACTTCAACAAATTATCATTCTCCGCAGAAAAGTGCGTAGTGAAGGGATGACTGCTGTCAGAACCGTTAAACAGGATGGAGAGTGGAGCAGGCCTGACCACTGCCTCAAAGGAATCAGCCATGGGCAGCTGAAGTGGATTCTTTTTCTCCCTTGAATTAGGAGAAGACAGATCCCTCTACCAAAGCATTTTTAGGACGAAGCTGATTGAGTACAGTGGGCAGATGGATAGGAGAAAACAAAAGTCAAGATTTTGGGTTGGGGGAAGCAAGGTAAGATGCGCATTAGACACTTAAATATTTTGAATATTAACTGGGTAACTATCTGAATCTGGAGATTTGGGGCAAGGCTTGGGCTGAACAAAATTATTTGAGTGTTATCAGCATAAAGGTTGTTATATGCTACCGAATCACTTGTGACTCATAGTGAGCCTATGTACAACAGATCTGAACCCTGTCCTGTCCTGAGTCAATCTCACTGTCTGTGACATACCTACCTCCATTAATCCAGTTACTGTGTCAATCATCTCCTCTGGGTGTTCTTCTCTTGCACTATCCCTCCACCCTTCTGAGCATGATGTCCTTCTCCAAGGACTGGTCCTGCATGGCCATGTGCCCAAAATATGTGAGACGGAGAGCTTCAAAATCCTTTCCTCTGAGGAGCATCTTGGTTTCACCCTATCCAGGGCAGACTTGTTTGTTCTTGTGGTAGTTCACAGTATGTTCAATAACTCTTTTCCAGCACCACAACTCAGAGGAATCAATTCTTTTATCATTCTTATTCACTGTCCATCTCTAGGAGACATGGTAAGTAACTGCAAAGACTACAGTGTGCCTTAGTCTCTGGGATGACATAGTTGCTTCTCAGTTTCTGGAAAGGTCCCTGACAATAGACTTTCCCAAGATAATTCGTCTTTTGACTTCCTGGCTACTGGAACCAAGAGTGTTGATTGTAGAACCAAGCAAGCTGAAGCTGTTAACAATCTCAATCTCTTCTCCATCTAACATGCTGCTGCCAATTGGCCCAGTGGTGAGAATCTTTATTTTGTTGATGTTGAGCTTCAATCCATACTGCAAACTATAGTCCTTGAGCTTCTGCAGCAAATGCCTCAGGTCAGTTTCAGCAAGCAAGGTTGTCTCATCTGCATAGCGTAGGCTGCTGATGACTCTTTCTCCAATCCTGATGCCACATTCCTCATTAAGTTCAGCCTCCTGGATGATCTGTTCCACACGAAGATTGAAAAGGTATGGAGATAGGATGCATCTCTGATGTATACCTTGTCTGTTTTTGAACCATGCAGTATTTTCTTGCTCTATCCTGATGAATGCTTCTTTGTCCAAGTACAGGTTTCTCATAAGCACAATCAAGTGTTCTGGGATTCCCATTCTTCTCATGTTTTGCCAGTTTGTTGTGATCCACAGAGTCAAATACCTTTGCGTAATCAATGAAACAGGTATTTTCCTGGTACCCTCTGCTTTCATCTATGGTCTGTCTAACACTGGCTATAAAGGCAGAGGTGGTAAAGTCCTAAGTGAGTGTATACAGAGAAGAGATCTAAGGAATGGGGACTAGAGGTCAGAGGTTGCAGAGATGAGGAGAAATTAGCAAAAGCTGGGGAAAAAACCCCAGCCAATATGGGAGGTGGACAACGGAGACAGGGATGGCCTGAAATTCAGGGGTAAAAAGGGATTCTACAAGGGAGTGAACAAAAACAAATGCTTAATAGAGTTAAGAATCATGAGAACTAAGAATTGATCATTGGATTTAATGAAGCAGAAGTTACAATGAAGTAAAGATGAGAAGCCAGACTAGAGCAGGTTGCAGGGACAATGGGAAGAGTGGCTATAAGGACAGGGTATGCAGACATCTCTTTTAGAGAAGTTTTTCCTATACACATGAATAGGGAAATGGTGGTGGTAACTGGAGTCTTAAAAGATCATCATTACGTTTAATTAAACTTCCTTAAGAAGTTCAATATAAAGACAAAACTGCTAAGTTCTACATACTCAGAAAATCATGTTACATGTAAATGACTCTGAATATGAAGTTTTTTTAAAAGTTCTTATCTCTCCACCTCTAGTGACCATTAATCTTATTATTTTAATTGATATTTTAATAAAAGTTCACAGAAAACTTGGATTTCCATTCATTTATTGTTGTACATTTTCCTCCCTACCCACCCCAGTGCACTGTTCTCTTTAAAAAGATTCTTTCATCAATGCACAATTTTCTCCCTTCCCGCCCCTTCAGTCCATTTTGCTATGCACCTCTTATTCTGGACTACTGTCACGCAAATAATACCTAATCATATATTTCTTTTAGACAGTTCTTTCCCTCATTTATTTCAATGCAGTGTTCATTATTTATCCCCTTTTTTCTTAATTTTCCCTCAACTCTCATGTCAGTCCTGTTTTATAACAGTGACATTATGCAGTATTTGTCCTTTTGTGATTGAGATATTTCACTCGGCATAATGTCCTTCAGGGTCACCCATTTTGTATAATATTTTATGAGTTCCTTGTTTTTCAGTGCTGCCTTAGTTGCTTCCATCTCCTTGCTATTTTGAACAATGCTGCAATAAACATGAGTGTGCATTTATCTGTTTGGGTGGCAGCTCAATATACAAAAATCTGTTAGATTTCTCTATAGTGACAAAGAGAATACAGAACTGGAGCTAAGAAAAACAGTACCCATCACAATAGCTAATCACAAGATTAAATACTTGGGGAGTAAATCTAACTAAAAACAGCAAAGACCTATTCAAAGAAAATTACAAAACATTACTACAAGAAACAAAAGTAGAACTGGAGAAATGGAAGAATATACAATGCTCTTGGACCATTAATCTTTGACTATGGATTTGCCTGTTCTACACTTAGCCTTCTGTTTCTGACTTAGTTCACTGAGCAGGTTCTCAAGATTTGTCTCCACCTATGGACAGTGTGTATCAGAACTGCATTTCTCTTTAGTATGACTGACATAGATGAGATAGACCAACATAGATGTGATAGAAGGACACAGAGGTGCATCTATTAATCCAACAGTGGGCTCACACCCAGCAATGACTGTAAAAGGATGGCACAGGGCTAGGCCGTGCTTTGTTCTGTTGTGCTTAGGACAGCTCTGAATCAAAATTGAATCAACAGCACCTAAAGCCAAGAGTATATGCTACATTTTCTTTATTCATGCATCTCTTGATGAATACTTAGGTTGTTTGATCTTTGGTATTGTAAATAGTGCTGACATGAACACAAGTATGTATGCATCTGTTTGGGGTAAAGCTTTCCATTCTAGGAGTGGAATTTTTGGGTTATATGCTGATTCTCTTGGAGAGGGTCATCATGCTTGGAAGGGTGGAGGGACAGTGCAAGAGAGGAAGACCACGGATGAGATGGAGTGACTCTGTGACTGGAGGAATGGGGCAGGTGTGCCAAGAGACAAGAGGTTGGCTCAGGATAGAGCCGGGTTCAAATCTGTTGTACTCAGGGTTGCTGTGAGTGGCAAATGACTTGACAGCACATAACAACAACAACAACAACAACAACAACATGCTGATTCTCTATACGGCTGCACTATTTTACATCCTCACCGCCCCCTTCCGAAACCCCTGGGCAATGTTCTAGCTTCTCCACTTCTTTGCCCAGTACTTGGTATGTTCTTTTTCTTTATAATGCACTAATAAAACTTAAGATAGGCAAAATTACAGCATGCTTATGTGCTGCGGTTAATGATCTGATAGAGAAGGAAAAAGTGATTAGATGAGGAAGAGATTTACTGAGACGCATCCTTGAACAAGTGAGGAAAAGGGAGCATGCTAGTTCTCTCAGGTAACAAGTAATACGAAGGAAAAGAGGGTATATGAGTAGAGGCAAGGAGGTGGGGAAAAGCCCAAGTTTTCCCCCTTGTTTGACCAACAATTTATACTACAAATCCACAGTGAGGGAAAGTCAGGTTGTTAAAAAACCGATCTCGATCTAAAAGACTAATGAATATTCATGGAAGAAAATACACTAAGAAATCCTGGATAAGATTAATTTCATAGTTTGCAATTTAAGGAAGGAAGCAAAACGATCCACTGGACTGAAGAGGATACAAAGGATAGATTCTGGATCAGGCAGAAGTCCAGTTGTTCCTGTTGGAAAATTTCCTTAGGGAACAGGCTTAAGACAATAATAACAACAACTCTGATTCTGTATTCTCTGTAAATGGATGATATTCATGTTGTTGTTGTTAAGTGTTGTGGCGTCATAGATGACTCATAGCGACCCTATGAATGAAAAGCCTGAGCACTTGTATACTTTCATCATTTCTTTAAGCTCATAGAGTTTCCAGAGGAAAGTTCTTTTGGAAGTGGATGCCACTTCTGCTTCCAAGCCTCCTACATCTTAAAATTAGTAGAGGATCCAGCTTCTAGCATAGTTTAGAAAGTGACTTTTGCTTTTCAATACTGGCAAAATAATTAGTTTTTTTATTACTCTGATTGGCAGATTGGTCATTCCAAACTGTGCCGGTGATAGGAAAAATGAGATCCATCACTACGTAGGTAATCCTTCCCTTGAGGAAGTTCATATTCTAGATGATTAAGTAAAGCAACATAAACTACAAGTAATCTGTTACAGTTAAATACAGAGGGAGAATTGTGGTTCAGACTATATACACAAAAGGAATTCACAAGATAAAGCATACTGTGTTCTAAAGTTGTAGGACACAGGTAATCTACCAAGTTCATTACTGGACTCTTTTGAAGAGACCTCCATGGATTCTTATCCAGACTCCCATTTGAAAGACTTTTCCTTGCCAGGAATTACAACACTGACCTACGGAACTAGCTTTCTCCACTTTTCACTTTTGGAAGAGGGGCCGGAGCTTTAGAACTAGCTCTCATTGGTGGGGCTCTCAAAACTTAAACTGTTTGTTCAGCACCTATAAAAGAAACTTGTAAACAAGGTCACTATTAATCAATTTAACTCTCAGAGGACATCAGCTTAAGCTTCTGGTAGAAAGTCCCCTTCTATCTCTTCTATACAGAAAGAAATGCTACAATAATGACTTACCTAAATCACATACAATGTGTTAGAAAGATTTAGAATTAGAAGGCAGCCCATATGTGCTATTATGCAGCCAAAACCAACAAAAAAACAAAAGCTGTAAAACAGAAATAGCAAACCTACTGCCACTGAGCCGACGAACTCAGTGACTGCTCCTCTATGGGGTTTCTGAGGATGTAACTTTTTTTTCCCCTTTTACTGGTATTTTTGGCCTTTGCATAGGTAACTCCCCCTCTCCCCTTCATAGATAACTCTTTTTTCTAATTTTTTAATTTTTTTGTGTGCACCGTCAAATCAGATCTGCCTGGTACAGGAGGAGATTGTCCCCTTCTCCAGCAGAGGATCTGGTGGATTTGAACCACGTACCTCTGGGAATGCAGTGCAGCTTCTTGCCACTAGGCCACCACAGCTCCCTTCATAGGTAACTCTTAATAGGAACAGAATGCCTCATCTTTCTCTCTTGGAACAGCCAGAGGGTTCAAACTGTTGACATTTCAGTTAGCAGCCCAATATTTGACAGGAGTAAGGTCGTTTTGTACACACAGAGTCAAATATGTCTTGAATGGAGTGCAGCCTGAATGTTCCTTAGAAGCACAAACAGTAACGCTCTGCCTCAAGTATTCGGAACATGTTATTACGAAGGACAATTCCTGAAGGACATCATGCTTGGGAAAGGTGCTCAGTGCAGAAGCAGCAGCTTCTCCAGAGATGGACTGACATAGTGGCTATGACAACGGACTCATCCAGTCGTGATCCTGAGGCAGGTATAAAGCTTCATTCTATACATGTTATATACGCTGCGAGGCTGAACACTGTGACACTGATGTGTCAAATGCAGTAATGTTTACCTACGGTGGACAATGTTTGGTGGCGCTCCTGGTTAAAACAAGCTTGGAAGCAGAAGTGGCATCCACTTCCGTAAACAGCTTGCCTCCAGAAACCCTATGAACCTGGAGAAAGGATGAAAGTCACGCAGGCAAGTGCCGAGGACTTTCGTTCGTGGGGTCGCTATGAGTTGCCTACAACTCGATGGCACTTAACAACAATAAGGTCCCTGTGAGGTGGAAATGACTTGAAGGCACCTAACAACAAGTTCGCGGAGCTCTGGTGGCCTAGTGGTCAGGAGATGTGCAGCCAACCCAGAGGCAGGTTGTAGTATCAAGGTTTTATTGTTCAAAATGGCTTTTCTAGCCACTAACTGACTTTACCATATGGATGGTGTAGTTTGGTTAATCTTGCAATCCCACTAGATTTAAATTAAATTGAGTGACTTCAGCAGCAAAATTGGGAATCTCATCACCAACAATGAAAAGGATGCAGTGTGTTTCTTTGGGGCCAGAGATTCCTGTGCCAGCTAGACTCTGACCTACACAAGAGCAACAGCAACCTCAGCAGAGAAGCACCAACAGACATGGGGCAAAGATGATTTTGGACTACTGCACGGCTAAGGCAACTCTGTAACACTGACTTAAGATATAAGGTTCAAAGGCCTGAGACCACACTTGAGCAGCTTTCTGGACTGAGGAAGTAAATCCTGCTGCCAACCTGAATCACAGCCTGTTAACTTCCTCAATAAACCCCGTAACAGTAAGTATGGTTCTGCAAAGTCTGTGTGGTCACTGCAATGGATTTTGAACTGAGTATGGCAGTAAGATTGGTGTTGGAATTAACAGTAGGGGGAGGAGTATGGGAGACCATGCCTGGCCTTGTAGGAGTGTTTTAGATGGTGGATGTTGCTGACGGAGACAGATCCCCTTTGTGGAGTTAGCAGAAGTCAGACCTAGTGCTCATGCTGCCTACTCCCTTTTTACTCAGGTGGTTCAAGTCCTTGGGAGAAACATGGGACAATCTCCTCTTGTGCAATTTACTGCCTCTGAAAACCCTCTGGATGGTCAGTTATGAGTCAATTTCAACTTGAAGGCACAAAACAAGTGCAAGAGGGGAAAAGGAACGGATTTTCTGGTATGCCTATCATATGCAAGGATTTATGTGAAGTGGTTTTCAAAACCAACTGAGGTTAGGTCCTAGGCTTGCCAGTTCTTGGGTGTAAAAATATTTTCTTTCTGGAGGTTCAATTTATAGATCTTTAAAGAGGAGGAAAGAAGTCCTGCATGTCTACCTTAAGGATCTGTTGAGCAGCTCAGAAAAATAAAAAGGATTTGGAAATCCTTAGTCCCTTATCAAGGAGCCCTGGTGGTGCAGTTGTTAAGTGCAAGGCTGCTAACTGCTGAGTCAGCCGTTCTGTGGGAGAAAGATACAAATCTGTTTTTGGAAGCCCTACGGGGCCATTCTATATGGTTGCAAGAGCCAGAATCGACAGCAGTGAGTTCTTTTCTTCCCTGTGGTTGAGTACCATCGAGTCAGAATCGACCACAGCTGACCCTCCAGTGGGTTTTCAGAGATACACTGTGTACAGTTTCCTGACAATACAAGCAGCCAGGAAATTAAAAGACGTATTGAGATGGGAAAGTCTGCTGTTAGGGACCTCTCCAAAGTACTGAAGAGCAATGGTGTCTCTCTGGAGACTAAGGTACTCCTGATACAGGCCATGGTCTTTGCTATCACTTGTTATGCATCAGAGAGTTGGACAATGATTAGGGAGGATAGGAGAATTGATGCCTTTGAATTGTGGTGCTGGAGAAAAGTATTGAATGTACCACGGAGTGCTAAGAAAACAGATTCATCCTGGAGAGGGTTAAACTGGGCTGCTCCTTGGAGGCAAGGATTCTGAGGCTTCGTCTGACATATTTTGGGCATGTTGCAAGGAGGGACCAGTCCTTGGAGAGGGATGTCATGCTTGGGATGGTGGAGGGACAGCACAGGAGGGGAAGACCGTCTGTGAAGTGGATTGATTCAGTGACTGGGGTAATGGGGCGGGTGTGTCAGAGACAGATTTGTACAGGACAGAGCAGGTTTTAGGGCTGTTGTACATACGGTCGCTATGAGTCACAAGCAACTCCATGGCACATAAACAACAACAAAGAATCTAAGAAAACGTATAACTGACCCCACATCAGTGCCAAGTTCTCTACCTATGGGATTCTTTGACAGCTCTCCAAGATGGGCACTATTCTGACTCTTCTACAGACAGGGATAAGGAGCTCTGGTGTCCTCCTCTGTAGGTAGCTGTGCTGAACTCAAAGGCTGTGCCTCTCCTGCAGTTCGAAGCCACACACAGGGTAGGAGAAAGATGGGCAATCTCCTGATTGGGATTTTACAGCCTCTGCCCAAAGGAGGGTCAGCTACGAGTCTGCTCCGACTTGACAGCAATGAATGTGAGACACATAGGGGCATGGAGTGGGTGTCAATTTAACTCTGGGGGACACTGTCTAAGGAACTTTCCTGCAGCCCCACATTGGGACCTCCCCAGTCCAGCTGAAACTTCTCACGTACTTTGTACACGTTATCAGGACACGTTAACTGCAAGACACCATGAAAAAGAGAGGGGTCTGCTAGACACAGGGACTCCAACAATGGGTTTATGCCGCGCGGAGTAAGAGAGAGACACGGGATCGGGCAGGGTTTCGTCCTGCTGTACATACATACATACATAAATACATAACAATAATTCCCTTCCAGGCCCTGGCCCCAGCAATTCACCTGCTCTTTCTCGATCTTCTTTACTACACCCTCCACCCCGCATCCTATCCCTCACACTCCCGCAGGTCTTCCTTTTCCACAGCGGTAAAAGGACTTGGAACTCAAATGACTTGATTGCCATATGACCTTGAGCAATTCAAGTCCTTTCTTTGGACTCTCTTCTTTCTGCCAAACCTCTATAAACCAGCCTACGCTTGACCAATTAACAGGCTGCTGGCAAGGCTTGCGAGGATAAAAGACAAGGATGCTCCAGGTCAAAACAGTATCTCTGTGCTGGTGGGAGGAAGTCCTCCTCCTCCAGGGCCAGTCTGCACCTCCTTAGCTTGTCCTCCCGCTGCTTCCGCAGCTCCGAGCAGTCCCCGGTAACCTTCAACCCTTCCCTCTCCCCAGGTTTCGGGGCTCACCTGCAGGCAGGCTCCGCCAAGGGTCGAGGCGGGCAACCCGCGCCTCAAGGAGACTCCAACCACGGCTGCCATCTTGGCTCCTGACGTCGAGCCCCACCCCTTAACCCCGAGGTCGCAGTCCGCTTGCGTCCCGCCCAACCCCGCGGCGGCGGCAACCCAAAGTGGCCTCGGGCCCGCTAGCCGCGTCGGCCACTGAGTGCTGATTTCCGGTTTCCCTGATGGGCGGAGAGAAAACAGGGAGACAGCAAATCTGCGCATGCGCCTGCAGAAGATTTGGCGCATGCCCATTTGGGCGGCTAGGGTCTCGCGTGAAGGTGACCTTCGCAGAGCAAGGGGCGGAGTCTGAGAGGTGGAGCGGGGGTCAAGTGGGTGGGGCTAAGACCTAGAGGAGGCGGAGCCATTACTTGGCGTTCCTCCTCTGTTTGAGTGGGGGTTTCTTTAATCTGAAAGTTTGACACTTTCTGCTGCTCAGTGCCTCTAGTCAGACAGTTCCGTTAGACTCAATGCTGTTTGCCTAATGCTAGCACGGAGAGTCCTTGGTTCGAAGCCACCCCAAATCGGGTAAATCCGGACAGTTTGTGAATGAACTGTACTGTTGGGAACCACGAAGTCGGGCCCTTAGCTCTAGCGAGTATTAAGGGACGAAATTGCTCATCTTTCTCCCGTGAAGCAGCTGATGAATTCGAAGCACATACCTTTGCCTTGGCCGCGAAATTCCTACCACTAAGTCACCAGAGCTCCCTGAGCGAACTGAAATGATTTAAAAAATGAATGACAACGTTGTCATTCATTCATTGATCTATTCTTTCTTTTAAAAAAATATCGAACATCTTTATCAACTCTTTTCCAGGCGTTAGGCACTGGGATGGTACATCGAGTAAGTTGTGCAGAGTCCCTGTCCTCACTGAGATCAAGATGAGCAGTTCCCATCGGCTTTTCCATGTGCGCTCTGTTCTGTAGAACAGGTGAGTCAGCACAGAGAAAAGCACCTGGGACTTTGCCAGTTAGCAACAGAAACCACTTGTCAAGTAGATTTCTACCCAGCGCAACCCTGTGTGCCTGAGTATCACTGTACTAGATAGGATTTTCTGTGGCTCTTCTTTTTGGGAAGCAGATCGCCAGGCCTTTCTTCTGAGGGACTTCTGGGGGGACTTTACTCTCAAACTTTCAATTAGCTGCTGAGTGGGTTAACCGCACTCACTGTGTGTCAAACGTTACGATCCAGGGCTGCGATTGAATTCTCCAGCTGCTGGGAGGGAGAAGGATGAACAATGTCTTCCTGTGCGATTTACTAATTGTAAAAACCCACTGGAGGGACAGCAATGAGTCAGTTCTGACTCGACGGCACATAACAACAACAAATCCCCACAAAGGTCCTGTAAGAGAAGTTTATTTCCTTTTTTAAAGTTTTTATTTTTGTCTCACATGCCTTGGACATGCTGTTAGGAGAGGCTATTCCTTGGAGAGGACATCATGCTTGGGAAGGTGGAGGGTCAGAGAAGGAGTGGAAGACCCTCAGTGACTGGATTAATAGAGTGCTTCAGCAGGCTCTAGCATGGTGAGAATGATAAAGATGGTGCAGGATAGGATAAGGTTCAGATCTGTTGGTCACAGGGTCACGACTGTGAGTTGTTTGCTACTCAATGGCAACTAACAACAGCAGCAACAAACAACTTTTTTCAGGACCCCTTAATGGGTCATCTCAGAGCCTGCCTACCTCTTGGATTCGGCTCCCTTGGATGGTGCATCTGAGTCCTCCAAATCATTTGTCTAGTCACCTCAGGCACCTACTTATGTTACTGTTGGGTATCTTGGATCAGAGCTGACTCACAGCTGGCCCTCCAGTGAGTTTTCAGAGGCAGTAAATCACACAGGAGGAGACAACTCATCTTTCTCTCTCAGAAGGATGGGTAGGGCTGGTGGAGTTGTGGTTTTAAAAATATTTATTATTTTTATTTATTCCTTATTATTTATTTATTTATTCATTTCCCCATGCCACCACACAATGCACTCCTTGTTCCAGATTGTTTTCATGCATATAATGCATAATCATATGTTCCTTTTGGACAGTTCTTCCTCTTGTCTGTTCTATTGCAAGTTCATTATCTGTCCACTCTTTCCCCATTCTCTTTCCCTCCCCACATGTGTGTTCTATTTAAAACAGTGGTACTATGCAGTATTTATTCTTTTGTGACTGAGATTTTTCACTTAGCATAATGTTCTCCAGTCTCTACCATGTTGTGTAATGTTTTGCTATTTAATTGTTTTTCAGTGCTGTGTAATATTCCATTGTGTGAATGTACCATAGTTTTTATATTCATTCATTTGCTGATGGGCACTTAGGTTGCTTCTATCTCTTTGCTGTTGTGAATAATGCAGCAATGACCATGGATGAACATACATCTGTTTGAGTCATAGCTCTGGTTTCTTTAGGGTATATTCCCAGTAGTGGAATCCTGAGTCAAATGGTATTTCTGTTTTTAACTGTTTGAGAAAGCACCAGGTTGTGTTCCATAGTGGCTGTACTATTTTACATTCCTACCAGCAGTGAATACGAGTTCCAATCTCTCCACAACCTCACCAGCACTTGTTGTTTGCTGGCCTGTTGAACTTTGCTATTGTTGCTGGAGTGAGATGATGTCTCAGAGTTGTTTTGTAACTGGTAGATTTGAACCACATGCCTTTGGGTTGGTAGCATAACACCTTTACCACTAGGCCACAAGAGCAGGCATTTATGAAGATAGTTACCTTTATAAGTACAATGCTTCTTGTGAATGATTTATTTCCCTGCCTCTCTGCCATTTATTTTTGTTTTTACATATAATTATGCCTTTCGCAAATACTTGATTGGAAGTACTAAAATGGAAGATCTGTCTTGGAGACAAGCTTGTTAAAAGTAGAATCTGGTAGTGGATGTTGAAGCCGTGGTACAGGGAAAAATGAAATCCCACCCAGTACTCTGAAGATATTTGCATTTGAATGGATTTGTAGACGCAGTTGGGATTTTTTTTTTTTCCTTTGCAGTTGGGACTTTTGATTGAAGAGATTCACATTTGAAAGAAAGGCAAGGCAGGAAGGAAAGGAGAGAAGGAGAAAGCAAAAAGGAAAGAGACTA
>NW_006399778.1:17279981-17290213 GCF_000299155.1 Elephantulus edwardii | reverse complement strand
GAGCTGGCAAGTACACTCACCTATAGCAATCATCTGGATCCGCAGGAGTGGAGGTGGATGGAACACAACAATGGAGAAACAGGCTGAGCTTGAGTGTCTTCCTTCAGTGCTGCCCACCTAGCATGCACAGATATGTAGATGAGCAAGGAAGTTGGCTTGAGAAGCAGGGAGTAATGGGAACTCCTAGCTTGGTGTCTTGCTCCATGGGGGGCAGTGAAGTTGGGCTGAGTGAAGAGATCAACAAGTTTGGAACACAGGGAGAAGTGTGGACTCCTGAATTTGCAGCTGATGCCCATTTGAACCTAGTTACAGATGGCTGAGGAGGAGTTGACCAGAACCCAAACAGAGGAAGAGAAGATGATCCATGCTGTGAGCTAAGGTTAACTGCTGAGACCTGAGGGCTTGCTCTGGACTAGACTTTGCTTTTGGATGCAGGTGCTCAAAGTTTCCAAGTTGAAGAGAGGATTCTTCAGCAAGAGGGACATGCTTGTTCCCTCAGAGTTCTGGTTTGCTAGGGATGGGCAAACCAGATATTGGCTATTTAAAATGAAGATATTTATGGCACAAGGCATGAAATAGCTGGTGTGTCTGCTTTCACAGATGTAACATGATTGTAAGGGGTAAAAAAAGCCACAAAATAAGTGATTGAAATGTAATGTAAATGAAAGATTGCAACAAACACAATGTGCATACATGAAATACAATGTATATAAATGACAAGAAAATTAATCATCAGAGACAAACCGGGACCAAGCTTAGATAGCCTAGTCTATAGTATAAAGAGACTGCCAAATATAAGCAGAAGTGCACAATCTGAAGAGGATAAAGTTGATGAATGGGACATTCTAAAGATTAAATCACTGTGCTCATCAAAACATTTTCCAATAGGGTGAAAAGAAAACCTACTTATTGAGAAAAAACATTGGGCAATACCATTTCAGACAAGGGTTTCATATCAAAAGTTTACAGAATCCTATCAGACCTCCACAAGAAAAAGACTGATAACACAATTACAAAATGGAAAAAAGACATGGACAAAATTTTCACAGAGGAAGATATTTGGATGGTCAACAGACACATGAAGAAATGCTCAAAATTGCTGGCAATAAGAGAGATGCAAATCAAAACCACAAAATGAGATACCATCTCACTCCAGTAGCAGTGGCTAAGTTTAACAGGACAGCAAGTAATAAATGTTAGAGAGGATGTGGTGAGATAAGAACTCTTATCCATTGTTGGTGGATTGAAAAATTGTACAACCACTCTGAAAGGCAGTTTGGCACTTCCCCTAAAAGGCAAACATAGAAATCCCATGACTCAGCTCTTCCACTGCTTGGAATATATGCCAGAGAGTGAGAACTGAGGCCCAAACAGAAACTTATACACCAATGTTCATAACAGCGTTATTCACCATTGCAAGAACATGGAAACAGCTGAGATGTCCAAGCACAGGTGAATGGATTGAGAAATTATGGTACATTCACACAATGGAATAGTATACAGCATGCAGGAACAATGATTTTGTAAACTACAGCTTTAGTCTGCTTGGCTCCATAGTCAACAGTCTTGGCACCAGCAGCCAGGAAATTAAAAGGCGCATTGCCATGGGAAAGGCTGCTGTTAGGGACCTCTTCAAAGTGCTGAAGAGCAGTGGTGTCTCTCTGGAGACTAAGGTGCGTCTGATACAGGCCATAGTCTTCGCAATCACTTGTTATGCATCAGAGAGTTGGACAATGACCAAGGAGGATAGAAGGAGAACTGATGCCTTTGAGCTGTGGTGCTGGAGAAGAGTACTGAGAATACCATGGACTGCTAGGAAAACAAATAGATTTGTCCTGGAGAGGGTTAAACCGGGTGGCTCCTTGGAGGCAAGGATTCTGAGGCTCCGTCTAACTTACTTCGGACATGTAGTGAGGAGAGACCGGTCCTTGGAGAGGGACATCATGCTTGGGAGGGTAGAGGGACGGCGCAGGAGAGGAAGGCCCTCTATGAGGTGGATTGATTCAGTGACTGGGATAATCGGGATGGGAGTGTCAGAGACAGTGCGATTGGCGCAGGACAGAGCGGAGTTTAGGGCTGTTGTACATAGGGTCGCTATGAGTCGCAGGCGACTCGACGGCACATAACAACAACAACAACAACTACCTTACTTGGGAGGGATTAGAGAGCATTCTGCTAAGTGAACTAACTCAGTCCCATAAGGACAAATACTATATAAGACCATTCTTGTAGAACGAGTATGAGGATCCAAGGGAAGGGAGAGGGGGCAGAGGGTTGAGGGTGCTGATCATAGGGTCGCACAATTTGATGGGGGAGGGTGTTGAAGGAAATGGGAAAGATCCGATGTGAAGAACAATGTATGCAGACTTTGTCAATAAGCCAGTATAAGATAAAATATTTTTAAAATTAATTTAAAAAATGCAAGATAAAAAAGGGGGGGGAAGATGAATTGGTTAGATGTGAACTGAGATTCTGGCTTCTTTGGCTGGAATCTGGTTACATTGCTAGTGTGGCCTCATTACAGAAAGTGTGTGGTGAGGCTGTGATAAAAACAGCCTAAAGCCTTTGGACTAGCTTGAGTCTTTCCTTCATGGCTATGTGGCTTTGGACAATTTCCTCCACAACACTGACCTCCAGTTTTCCTGCCTGAATCATCAGGTATTGGGTGAGATGGCTTAAGATTCTGCGATCCAGTTGACTGCCTTGTGGGGCTTCCTCAGAGGTGGTACTTGGTGATGGGGCTGTGAGCTCCTTCACTTTTCACTGGAGCTGACCCAGCATTGTAACGAGGCCCCTGTGTGTGTGTTTGGCCCAAGGGACCTCTTAGGTTACTCAGACTGGCTGAAATTGTGGGAAGACTCACTCTCCTCTGTTCTCTCCTGGCTGAGCTATCTTGTTTTCGGAGATGAAGAAAGAATGTCCTCCCCCATCAAGGGACATGTTACTAGAGAACAGGTCTTCTTGACATTTTCAGAGTTCTTTCAGCCAAAGGCAGCTAGATGGCTCCCCTAGACACTCTTTGATTTTTATCCAGGTCACCTTGGGAAAAAACCCCAGTCTGAGGCCAGTAGGAGTGAGACCTTGATTTATGGAGGGGTTCTTGGTGCCAGTGAATGTCTGTGGCCTGTGAGAACATCATTCCTGGGCATTATGGGGATTTGGGGAGCTCAAAGTTATGGAGAAATAAAGTCCTGGGTGGCTGTACCTCCGCCCTGAACTTTGGGATTCCAGAAAACCACAGGTGCAGAAAGACTCAGAGATTTTTGTGGCCTGCTCCTAACGTGTCTTCCCGAGGTGTACTGTCATAAGACTCATGGTTCTTTTGTTTCCATGTGGCTGGAGAGTGAAATATTGCTTTTCAGCAGTCTGATTGATATTTTTATACAGAATCTCATCACTCACAAATGTGTTTCTATAAACAGTTATTATACATTTAGTCTTCACAGTGACTAGCTGGGGTAGCAAGAACTAACCTCGTTTTATAGACTCTCTTAGTCTTTGGATAATGAGGAAACTGAGAAACCTTGAGTGAAAAATCTTGCTGTAGGAACTCAGAAATCACATCCAGAATTACAAATGAAAGCCAAACAGAATAATGTTTTATCAAGTGTCCTTTGTCCAATCAAGTAGATTTACAATATCTTGTGATTTCAGGCCAACATGGCTGGTTTCTGCCTGGCTAAAGGCACAAAGGAGAGTTCCATATGGAGGGGAAGTGTCAGATATTTGTAATGTTTAGGAGACTGAGAAGAATCATCCTTTTAGAAAAGCCCACCTTACTCCAGGTGATGATCTGAAGTGGGGCAGTGCGGCTTTCTCATGTGAAAATCTGGTTTCATCGGCTGCCTTCCTCTCTGACCAGTTCCCCCTCTGTATCCAGGTATCTCCTGTTTTCCATCTGAGAAGCCCAGCAGCCCTAAACTCAATACCCAAATGGACCACATCACCGAGTTGTAAACTGGCCTCCTACCAGCACCATCATCTCCCCTTCTACAAGCTAGAAACCTAGTGTCTTTGATGTTCCTCTCTCCTCTGAATCTGCTCAATCCTCACTTCCAGCCACAACCTCCAAAGTCCTCCAGGAGGGACCCCAGCCCACCACCTCTGCAATCTCAACTCTCTCCGTCTCACTGACAAAGCTCATCCTGTTTCCCTCCTTGTTCCTCAGTATCAAGCCTGTCCTCATGCTGTTCCTTCGGTCTGGAGTGTAATTGCTGTCATTTAAGATTCAACCCTGGCTTTCTCTTCCTTTAGGACACCATCTCTGAGCACTCCCTCTTCATATGCCATTAATGCACTTAACATTTATTTAACAATTGCTCGTCTATATGTCACAGAAGCCCTGGTGGTATAGTGGTTAACTAATTTGGTCACTAACCAAAAGTCTAATGGTTCAAACCCACCAACTACTCCCTGGGAGAAAGACGTGACAGCTCTACTCTGTCCTCCAGGCTCACTATGGGTTGTAATGAATTTTATGCCAATGGGTTTATTTATATATCTCTCCAAACGATGGTTGTTTTAGGAATATGGCCTATTCCCATGATTATATATATTTTGTTCATATAACTTACCCCTATCTGAAAATTGACTTAAAAAAATCCCCAAAACTCTTTCCTTGTAAAAATATTACTACTACCCAGCAGCACTGAGTTGATGCTAACACATGATGATCCTCCATTGAGCTTCTGAAGGTGTAAATCTTTACAAGAGGAGATGGCACATCTTTCTCATGAGGAGTGGCTGGTGGATTTGAACTACTGACCTTTTAGTTAGGTGGCACCACACCTAGTACACTAGACCACCACCCACATGTAATGCTGTGCCTTCTTTTACATGTGGCAGAAAAATACAGTGTACAAAAATGGACACAGTGTAAGTGTTCAGAGTAGGAATAATAGGAACCACCATCTAGGCTAAGCAATTATGTAAAAAAATAAAACAATCCTTCTCTTTCCACTCCCCCGCCCCTTAAAAAGAAAGAAATCAGAAAATCACTTCTGACTCATAATGACCCTAGGTGTGTTGGAGAAGAGCTGTGCTGCGTGGAGCTTTCAAGGGTTGAGGTTTCAGAAATGTACTGCCAGGCCTTTCTTCCAAGTTACTGTTAGGTACACTTGAACTTGAATCTTTTAGTTGAGCACATTACCTGTTCCAATTTTCATTTTAAAACAATATTTTTTTGTGTGTTTTAGGTGAACATTTATGTGACAAATTAAGTTCCCATAAAATTTTTTATGCAAATTGTTTTGTGACATTGGTCACACTTTTTGTAGTGTACCAGCATTCTCATTATTTCCACTCACTTTGTTCTATGCCCGTTACTCTAGCTTTTCTTTGTTTCCTTGCTTTCTCATCTCTTCTTTTGGGCAAATTTTGACCATTTGATTTCAGACAGTTGATGACTTAAGGGAGCACATCAATTACAGGTGATAGTGTTTATTTTATAAGCCAATTTATTATTTGGCTGAAATTAGGCATCCAGAAATAGCCTCAGTTCCAAGTTCAAAGGTTTCTTTACACCAGTAGTCCCCAGATTCCTCTCGTCTCCATCAGTCCAATATATCTGCCTTTTTGAGGATTCTGAACTTTGCTCTACATTTTCTCACGTTCTGTCTAGCACCAGCACCTCTTGTGTCCCTCGTTAGAATGACCAGTAGTGCTAGCTGGGCACTAGCCAGTTCTTCTGGTTATAGGTCAAGAGATACTGTAGTTTGTGTGGACTCTTAGACCTGAGGACTAGTTTCTTTTTTGAGTCTTTGACTCTCTTCATTCTCCTTTGCTTTGTATGAACAGAGAGACCAGTAGTTACAACTTAGCTACTTCCAAGCATTTAAGACCCTTAGTGACACTCATTAAACTATTATATAGAACAATATCTTTATGAACTATGTATGCCAAGGGATTAATTTACCCCAAAGGGCTATGGAGTTAGCCATTTAGCCCAGTAAATCAATCCCACGAGTTATTTGAAAGTGTCAAGTATCCTCCATAACTGTGCCCTCATGTGCTTTGTTGTATTTATGAATATATATGCAACACCCTCAAATGTGTATAAATACACATATATTCAGATATATCTATATATGTAACCATGCACATATATTTTGTGGTTCTTGCAGAATTGTGTGTAATATTTATAGAAATGATTCCTTTCTCTTGTGTATTTCTTGGTATCTTTCTTCACCTTGGCCAAATTATGTTAACTCCACCTATATTTGGTCTTCCCTTTCACATAAAATAACAATTTTCTATTATCCAGAAGGGAATGCTTTGTGGTAAGAAATTGAGCTGTCCACATGTAAAGGTGTATAGTTTGAATTATCAGCTGCTCCACAGAAGATGGGCAATTGCCTCTCATGTGATTTATTGCCTCTGGGCACCTGCTAGAGTGTCAGCTAAGGGTCAGTTCCAACTGTAAGGTACACAACAACAACAACAGCAACAACTGTCTACAAAGTGATTTTACTTTCTGGCCTAGTGGCAAGAAGCTGTGCTGCAATCCCGAAGGCACATAGTTTGAGGCCACCAGCTGCTCCATGGGAGAAGGATAGGCAGTCTCCTCCTGTGAAATTAACAGCCTCTGAAAACCCTCTGGAGGGTCAGCTATGGGCCGGTTCCGACTCTACAGTATACAACACAGCAACAACACTTTCTGGTAGCCATCCCCAAACCTTGTTTTCTCTGTGATACTTACTTTTGACTTTTTGTAAGTGGGACCACAATCTTTGCCCTTTTGTGATTTATTTAATGCAGAGAATGTTTTCCAGACTCATTCATGTTTTCACCGTATTAATTATAATTGGATCCAGTGTGTGCACGTGTGTGTGTACACTACAACCACAACTTGTTTATCCACTCCTCTTTTGCTGAGCATTTAGGTTGTTTTTATTTTTTACTATTGTGATAATACTGCAATTAAAATAGGTGTGCATGTATTTGTGTCTCACTGCTCTTCTGTCTCTTGTGTTTATTATACACAAGAGTGGGTATTTTAATAATATAATATAATATTGTTATAACAGATACTAGTGGATGGCTTTAACTAACAAACTTATTATCTCACCATTTAGGAGAATCACAACTTATTGCTATTGAGTTGGAACCAACTTGTGGCTGCCCTTCCATTGGGTCTCTGAGGCTATAAATCACATGGGAAGAGCTTGCCCATTTCTCTCCCAAAGAGCTGTGGGTGGACTCAAACTGCCAGAGAGGTGTGGCCTTTGGGTTCTACACACTATACCACCTACAGACTAGACCACCAGAGCTCCCTGTTTGGTGGAATATTTCCTTTATTTTTTTGTCGACTTTGAGGAAAGGCCCTTGTCTCATTTCAACATCTGTGGACCTACCTTTCCTGAAAGTTTTCCTTGTGTCTTGGTATAAATCTTCCCCCTGGTCTAGGAGATTCTCAGTGCAGGAGCCCTGGTCCAGAGGATGCACTCTGATCCTGGTTCTTTTTTTTTTAAGTGATAGTTAGGACCCCTCTCTGCTTGCTTCTTACTCTTTTTATCTCTTGTAAGATAGAAATGTGACTCAAGGAAGGGTGTGACCTTAGGAAGGGTGAAACTTCAGTTAGAATGCAACTTGACTAAAGGTGTGATTTGAGTCACATCTTCTTGTAAGGTCATGGCTCAAGACATACCTCACCTAAATCCTGTCTCATTATATACAGAGGTTAGGATTTAGAACACGTAACAATGTGAATAATTCACAAAATGCCGTATAATCATAGCAGATCACATAATGGAAGAAACTTCCAGTATTGTGAATCATGGCCTAGCCAAATCGAGACGTGTTTTTGGAAGATGCATTCAATCCATGACCATAGGATTGTTGACTCATAAGGTCTTTCTATTTCCATCTTTTTGAGGAAGACTCATACCATTTTCTATAGTGGTTGTACCATTTACAATCCCACCAACGAGTTTAGGGGAACACTGATTGCAGGTCTATTCTAGACCATTGCAACAAAGTATATATTGCTGTACAGTGAGCCACACCAATTCTTTTGTTTCCTGGTGCATGTGAAAGTTATGTTTATACTATAGTGAAGCCTATTAAGTTTGCAACAGCATTAAGAAAATATTAGAAGTTCTATAAGAATTCCTGAAATGTGACACAGAGACATATAGTGAGCACATACTCTTGGAAAACTGCCATTGATAGGCTTGCTCAATGTATGATTGCCCAGACCTTTAATTTGTAAACAACAACAAAGTGTTACTTCCAAAGTATGATGCAATAAAGCATAATAGAGTATTCCACAACTTCCCCCATATTCATGTATTAATTTCTTTTTTAACTTCCAATTTTGTTTTCAGAAGTGAAATGCTATCTCATTTCAGTTTTTTGATTTATGTCTCTATGATGGCTAATGTCTTGTGAGCATTTCTTCATGTACTTATTTGGCTGGTAAAATGTTCTCTTTGATCAAATGTCTGTTCATATCCTTTGCCCATTTTTAAAATCTTATCTCTAAGTTGATGAGAAATCTCAGAGCCTTATTAGATAAATCTTCGGCAAAGATTTTTTCCCACCAGTGTGCAGGTTCTCTTTTTATTCCGTATTTACTTTTCAGGAGGTCCCAGTTAGCTAACTGAATTTTGTGTGCTAGGTTATTTATACTGGAAATTGCTTGCTCACTCATCGCTGTGGGATTGCAGCCAACATATAGGTGAACTTCCATCGGGTTCTCAGAGGCTGTAAATCACGCCAGAAGAGATTGTCCATCTTTTTCCCAAGGAGCAGTTGATGGATTTGAACTGCTTGCCTTTGGGTTGGCATTGCAACTCCTTATTGCTAGGCATCAGGGTTCTTGATTTTATCCCTGTGTTGTCTTCTAGGAACTCTGTACTTTAGCTTTAGCATTTAGATCTCAGGTCTATTTTTGTCAAGCTTACTTTTAGTTCTCTGTGAATAGAGCTATAGTCTGAACCCCAACATCAGCGGGCAAGGACTTGTTCACTGTTGTCTTGCCAGAGCCTGGCATCACACAGTAGGGGGCTGATGAATAGTTACTAAATGAATGAGTTGATTTGTGTTTTCAAGGTGCTTGGCCTGAGAACTAGCACATAGTAGGCATGCAGCTAGCCAATGTTGGTTGGATGAATGAACAAAAGCTTTAGTGGTTGAAAAATATATTCCAAACACCCAGAATTTCACAATGGCAAAATAAAAAAAAAATAAAAATTTCTTTAATAAATGTGTTTTCTTCTTTTAAAAAAGGAGGACAAATTGTCATGATGTTTCTTTACAGATGGTGAAAGGAGAGGCGGTGTGTGTGTGTGTGTGTGTGTGTGTGTGTGTGTGTGTAGTTAGAAGAAAGGAAGCCCAGTGCAGACATGAATGACTTAATTTCTCAGGATTAAGACTGTGCTGAGGCAATCAAGCCATTCACCTTGGGCTAAAAATAAGTTGTGTGGTGTCAAAAGCTCAGCAATCAAGATAGTATTGAGCATTTTATTGTGATTTGGGTGAAAGTTTACAGAGCATGTTTGTTTTCCATTCAGTAGTTTACACACATTATGTTTTGTGTCATTGGTTGCAGACCCCTCATCCTTCTTCCTCATTGGGCTCCTGTTTCCATTCATTCTTCTTGCCCTTTCTGCCTTCTGAGCACTATTTTGGCAAAATGCTGTTTCAGTCTTGCCTGGTTGATTGTTCAAAGGAGTACATGCCTCTCAAGTGTTACTGGTCCCTTTACAGGCCTGTGTATTGTCTGGCTCAAAAGTGATCCTCAGAAACGGATTCAGTTCCAGGTTTGAATGGCAGACAAGTAATATTTAGTGCAACGCTTTAAAAATGTAAACATTAATGCAAATGAGAAAGCAAAATATCAAAATTGTAGACAAAGACAATATTCTCACAGAAGAGACAGTGGGGCAAGCTGGGATTTAACTCCATATTCTTTTTCATTTTGCTGAGGTCAAGAGACTATTTTCTTCTGTTTATTGTATCATCTCATTGTACAGAAACCCCTGTGAAAGCTGGAACCTGTGTACGGCAGACATGTCAGAGAAGGAAAGCACAAGTATTTTCCAGTAGTGAGTGATAGTCTGGTAAATGTTAAGACTGCACCCTGTCAGAAGCAGAACTTTTGGGAGGCTAGGAGAGGCAGTTTTGGCTCTCACAGGTTTCACTGTTCATGAGTTTATTTTCCTGCAGTTAGGAGCCTCACACTTTTTTTTATTTATTATTAAATTTTATTAGTTTTAATGAACATTTACAGG
>NW_006399778.1:17201961-17277866 GCF_000299155.1 Elephantulus edwardii | reverse complement strand
TCTTGGAAAAGGTCCTTTGTACTTCTGGTTAAATTTATTCCCAAGTATTTAATCTTGTGATTAGCTATTGTGAAAGGTATTGTTTCTCTTAGTTCTGAGGAGCCTCACACTTTTAAACACATGGAGTATGTTTTCAGGGTCTGGAGAAGAAGGGAATAGAGAGAACCTGGGTGGATGGGGATGAAGAGAGGGGAGGGTGGTGACTACAGCCAAGGCTTCCCCCTGTGATCTATGAGAAAGACTAGAGGGGGAAGCAGGAGACCATCTCTGAGAGGCTGAAGGCTGACATCCTCCTCCACCCCTTCAGCTGTCTGAGGTCTCTTTTGTGGATCCTTCTTTGCAAGCAGGCCAGATTTGAATCTGCATCACACACACAGATTCCCCCAAGAACTTCCCATGTGGCTGGGGGCTCTTTCTCTAGGGACCCTTGTAATCATCATGGGAGGCTCTTAGAGCCTCCCAGAACTGAGTGAGACATAGCAAATCACAATGCCCCTACCTACCAGGCCAGGTTCTCCGGGCTCCTGCCTTACCCTGCCTGCCCTCCCTCTTAGAGCAGCCCCCCTCCATTATGTTCGGTCACTCGGTGGTCATCTCAGCCACTGTTCAGGGTGCTGATGACCTTTAGGAGGGGCTGCGGACTACTGATCTGAGGTAGCTGCTGCACTCGGAGGGCTTCCTATGGACCTGGCCCTATGTAGAATGCTTTTGAGAACTTTTTCTCTTTCTTGAATCACTACAGCAACATTGAGAGGAAAGGATTATTGTCCTTCATTTACAGTTGAGCCCCGGGGCATGTCAACATCTCAGGTTCAGTTAGGAGGATGGATGGACTGTGCGCATGCGGGCTCCCGGGAGCACAGTTACTTCAGTCTCCCCATAGAGGGCGCACCAGCCACACGGAACTGCTCGGTCCTTCGCGTGGACCTTCCCACCTGCTTTTAGAAAGGGCTCAGCTAATCCCCCTCTCCCCTGCCCTCATCCCCTGCAAAACCCACCATATAATTAGACTCCTCAAAATATTCCCTTTGAGTGGGATGAGGACAATCATATGCTACATACAGGGTTCTCCGATTTCACGAGCAGTGTCTATGGAACTGCTGGAGCAAAAAAGTCACGAGCCACCCCACTCCAGATGGGGCTCCGTTTCACGGCTGAAGTCTTCTCAGCTGCTAGGGCTTAGCAAGTAGCCTGGGCCCTTCCGGGGAATGTCACACCGCTAAACCCTATAGCAACACAGCAACACGCACACAAAGACACATACACAGACACACACAAACACACACGTGTGTAGAGTATATTACTACCTAGATTTAAAAAAAAAAAAGAGAATATCAAAGATAAAATATAAAGTTGAAATCCTCTAAGTCATGCTTCATGTCCCAGGATGCCAATTACAGTTGCCAATTTCACGGGATTCCTTCCATATCTACTTCTTCTCATGTACATACATAATGTAAGTTTGATAGAAACCCATGGCTTTAATGTTCTATTTTTTTGTGCAACATAAATTTAGAGCTCCCGTACTTTGCCAATCTCTGTTTCATTTATTCCGATCTGCTTGTCACATCACCACATACTCTCAAATTAGCAGTTAATTTCGTCCTCTGGAAGTGTGTGGGTTTGTGTTGTATAAATATGGTGAATTACACACGGTGAAACTTCCTTTCCAGTTGAATTTGGATTTCGAGCCCCCCCTTTCTGTCAGAGAACCATGTAAATGAAATGCAAAAGAAACAGTGGTATGTGTTCATTAGGGATCCATACTCAACTCCCCTGAATCCACAATCAGCCATTGGTTCCAGCAGTCAGGAGATTAGGAGACATATTACATTGAACAAGTCTGCTGTCAGGGACTTCTTCAAATTATTGAGGAGCAAGGATGTCAGTTTGAAGATTAAGGTGCACCTGATTCAGGCCATGGTCTTTTCGATCACTTTCTGTCTGACAGCTGGATAATGAGTAAGGATAAAGAAGAATTGATGACTTTGAGATGTGCTGTTGGGGAAGAGTACTGAATATCCCACGGACAGCCAAAATAACAAACAAATATGTCTTGGAGAGGGTGTGGTCAGAGTGATGCTTGGAGGCAAAGATGATAAAGCTTTGTCTCACATACTTTGGACATGTTGCTAGGAAAGGCTATTCCTTGGAAAGGGACATGATACTTGTAATGATAGAGAAAGTCAGCATAAGAGAGGAAGACACTCAACCAGATGGATTGACAGTGACTGCAGCAATGAGCTTGAGTGTGTTAGAGATGATGAAGATGGTAGAAGATAGGACAGGGTTCAGGTATCTTGTTTCTAGGGGCACTATGAATTGTACACAACTGAGGGCACCTAACACCACCACCACCATGAGAGGAGGAAGATTCTGTAAGTATCTGTAATAGGAAACTACAATCTCAGGAGTGATTAGGTATTTATTTGACTATTAGCAGAAAGGATGGTGTTTTGCTTCCAAAAGGCCTCAATCTTGAAAACCCTGTGTAATGCGTATCTACTGTGCACTCATGGGGTTGCCATGAATCTACCACAATTAACAGCAACCACTACCAATCTTCAACTGGTGGTAGAAGGCCCAGGTGCAGGAGGAAGAGAGGTAAAGGAGAACTGTGAAATCTTACTCTGCTGCCATCAAGTTGACTGCAACTCAGAGCGATCCTTCATCAGTTTTCCAAGGCTGTAATTATATACAGGACACTGTCCATCTTTCTTCCACAGACCAGCTGGCAGATTTGAACTGCTGACCTTTTGGTTAGCAGACCAAGACATTACGCATTACACCACCAGGCCTACTTGTGAGGTCTTAGGTGGCATAGATTATGCTGATCAGGACTGCAGTGTAAGTAAGATGCCAAGGGTTTCATGCACTTTAAAGAAATTATTTGGAAAGTGTGTAATAAAATTCTCATCATGTAAAAGTTTTTAGCAATACAGATGAAGTTGAAATCCCCTCAGTCACGCTTCCTGTCCTAGAGGTGATTGTGTTACTGGTTTCATGGGCTGCTGCCTTATCTTTTCCTTTGCATGTATGTACATGTGTATTCTGGAAATCCATGGCTTTGTTTGATGTTCTGTTTTTTATGCAGGTGGTAATATACTATACATTACTATTCCAAAACCTGCCCTTTCCCCATCAACTGCTGTCTTGGGGGTCTTCCACGCTAGTTTAGTACCCTGTCTGTTGTTGTCATTGTGTGCCACTGAATTGGCACCGCCTTGTAGCTGACTCTCCAGTGCGTTTTCAGAGGTTTGACATTGCACGGAAGGAGATTGCCCCTCTTTCTCCCTCAGAGCAACTGGTGGATTCCAATGTGTGCTTTAGGGTTGGCAGTGAAATCACTTACTGCTAGGCCACCCGAGCGCTCTGGGATGTACCTTGTTGTTGTGTATAGTCAAGTTGGAACTGACCATAGCTGACCCTCCAGTGGGTTTTCAGAGGCAGTTAATCTCACGAGCGGAGACTGCTCATCTTTCTACCGTGGAGCATCTGGTGGATTAGAACTGTGTGCCTTTGGGATTGTAGCACAGCTTCTTGCCACTAGACCATCAGTGCTCCCCAGTACCTACCTACCTAACACCTATCAATTGCCATGGACTTGGTTCTAACTCCTGGGGGCAGAGCAGAAGGGTGGTTTATAGAATTCTCAATAACTGTGATCTTTTGGAAGTAGATTGCCAGAACTTTCTTCTTTGGTGCTCTTGGGTGGTTTTATTCCTCCAGCTTTGTTTTAGAGTTGTTGTTAGGTTCCATCAAGCTGACTAGGACTCACAGCGACCTTATGAACCACATATTGCGACCTTGCCCTGTCCTCGTGGTCTCTGACCTGCTCGAGCCTGGTGTTGCAGTAACTGTGTTAATCCACCTTGTTGATGGGCTTCCTCCCTTTCCATGACCCCTCTGTCTTCTCCAGTATGATGCTTTTTCCTAAGCACTGGCCCTGCCTGACAAGATGCCTAACGTATGTGAGATGGAATCTTAGTCTTTTAGGAGCCTGGCTCTGAACTGTTTGCACCACCCACAGATACCCTATCAGCCCGTAGGAATCTATTTCAGTTTATGTGCTGCAGAATATTCAAATGTAGGCTGCATTATGACTTCCCCCCCTCGTTCTTTAAGTGGCTTCTTATTAAATATACCCTTCTTGTCAGCTGCAGCACAATAAGGAGATATGTATTACTGTCCTCTAAAATGCAGGATGGGTCATGGAACAACAGGTGGCCCAAATCCTTGGTGTGTCTCCATTGCTGGAACCTTGGAATTTCAGCTTGGAGGTCTTTTTTTCCTTTTCTGCTCAGTCATTCACCCCTGCATTTATTAGTTACCCATCTTAGCCCAAATGATGAACAACCATGGCCTTCTGGTTCCTCTCCAAGTCTCTAAGGGGTGTGTGTGTGTGTGAGAGAGAGAGAAAGAGAGACAGAGACAGAGAGAGAGCGAGCAAGAGAGCGAGTGAGAGTGCACATGGGAGAGATGCTATGGCTTTTTACTCTCTTTGTTCATATTCCATTCAGCCAGCACTTATAGTGCCTGTGCTGCTGTCTGCTTCCTGCTGTCTCCCTGCAGCAGCTGTCAGCTCCTTGAAGGGTGGGGCCATGCCTTGTGCATGTGGTTTCTAAGGGATAACAGAATTCCTAGCTTTCCTTGTTCCTCAGTTGTCTTTGTGAAATTATTTGTAGTACCTCCCGTCTATCCTCAGAAATCTCCCAGTTTAGATGAAAACTCATTTAATCACCCCAGTGTCACCTATGTTGTTGTTAGGTGCTGTTGAATCATGTACAAATTCATAGTGACCAAATGAAGAACAGATCTGAACCCTGTCCTAGCCTGCACCATCCTCACAATCTCTGACACACTTGTGTCCACTGCTGCAGTCACTGTGTCAAGCCATCTGGTTGAGGGTCTTCCTCTGTTTTGCTGACCTTCCACCTTCCCAAGCATGATACGCCTCTCCAAGGAATAGCCCCTTCCTGACAATATGTCCAGAGTATGTGAGATGAAGATTTATCATCTTTGTGCCTAATGAGCACTCTGGCTGCACCTTCTCCAGGATATATTTGTGCTCACTTTGGCAGCACAGATACTGAAATTGGAACAATACAGAAAAGATTATCAGGGCCCCTGCACAAGGATGATATGCAAATTTGTGAAGCATTTAATATATTTTTTAAAAAATATATGTTTGTTCTTTTTAAAGTTTAGGGGATATTCAGTATATTTCTTCATACCATGACTCAAAAGCATCAAATCTTCTTCTGTTATCCTTACTCATTGTCCAGCTCTCAGATGCATAGCAAGTGATTGAAAACACCACGGCCTGAATCAGTCCTTAGTTGTCAACTCATCATTGCTCCTCAGTAATTTGGAGAAGTCCTTGATAACAAACTTTCCCAATGTAATACATCTGATCTCCTGACTGCTAATATCAAGTATATTGATTGTGGATCTAAGTAAAATGAAGTGGTTGACAATTTCAATCTTTTCCTCATATATCATGATGCTGCCTATCCACTCAGTGGTGAGAATTTTTGTTTGATCGACGTTGAGATGCAAACCATATTGAAGCTGCAGTTTTTGATCTTCTGCTGCAAGTGCTTCAAGTCCTCACTTTTATCAAGCCAAGTTTTACCTACAGTAGATTGAGGCTCATTATCAAGAAGACAAAGATTTTCACCTCTGGGCCAGTTGGCAGCATCAGGATCGATGGTGAAGAGATTGAAATTATTAACTGCTTTAGTTTGGTTGTCTCCACAGTCAACACTTTTGGCACCAGCAGCCAGGAAATGAAAAGATATACCTCTCCAGAGTACTGATGAGCAGTGGTGTTACTCTGGAGATAAGGTGCACCTGATACAGACCGTGGTCTTGGCAATCACTTGTTATGTATCAGAGAGCTGGACAATGACTAGGGAGGATAGAAGGAGAATGGATGCCTTTGAGCTGTGGTGCTGGAGAGTACTGAATATACCATGGACTGCTAAGAAAATGAACAGGTTCATCCTGGAGAGGGTTAAACTAGGTTGCTTCTTGGAGGCAAGGATTCTGAAGCTTCATCTAACATACTTTGGACATGTCACAAGAAGGGACCAGTCCTTGTAGAGCGACGTCATGCTTGGGAGGGTGGAGGGACGGTGCAGGAGGGGAAGACCCTCTATGAGACGAATTGATTCAGTGAATGGAGTAATCTGGGTGGTGTGTCAGAGACAGTGAGACTGGCACAAGACAGAGCAGGATTTTGGGCTGTTGTACACAGGGTCACAATGAGTTGCAAGCGACATTATAGCACATAACAACAACAACAAACAACAGATGCTTAATGAGTGTCAACATATAGAATGAATAAATGGATACAATGTGCTTTTCATGTTCCCTCCCTGCCCCCCCTCAGATCTTTTAATTGCACATGTGTCTCGGGTCCTCTGTAGGGGGAGAACCCCCTCCTCACTCAAGCCCCTGCTACCTGGTTACAATCTGGTGTCATGGTTCACAGTTGGTGAGAGGGTGGGCAGAGCGGGATGCGGCCTCCTCAGGGCAGGGTGGTCAGCCTGTGGTTGCACTCACATTGCTCCAGGGCCTCCCTGAATCCATCACACAGGGACAGGTCACTCTGCAGTCCAGGAACTGCCTGGTCTCCTAGTGCAAGGCCCCAACTGCTGGGCTGTGGGGTGCCATGGGTGGTTTGGGTGGGCTTGGAGCTTTCACATTGAAGGCTCTGGTCAAAGCTCTGCTCCACATGTGCCACATGGTGGAGCCCACGGTCACTCCCATTGTCGTGGATGCCATCTGGGCCATGAGACCCATAGCCACTGGGGCCAGGGCATGGTGGGGGATGAGGGCCATGCTGAGGGCAGCACAGGTTGGGGGGATCGGCCACAGAGGGGTCAGAGTGACCACGGGGCTTTTTCCATAATTTAGAGATGCCATCTGACTTTTAACAGAGGACCACAAGGGACCTATGTGTGCTATGTAGAGGTGACTTCATTCTGGGCTCTGTTGTCTTTAGGGTGGGGTATAGGAACCTTACAATCTTTAGATACGTTGCACACAGTTTGTGGGAACTTCTTATTGATAAGATTACAGTAGGGTACCCCAAAGGCTAAGAAATGGCTGATGAGAAGGTAACACTTGTGAATAAAAAGAGTGATGGCTCATTGAAGTTAGATTAGAAAGTTATTTCTAAGATGAGTGTATTCATTTCCTGTAACAAAGGACCACAACTTGGTATCTTAAAACAGCAGACATCTATTCTCTCACAGTTCTGGAAAGTCTGAAATGTGAAATCAAGTTTTTGGCAGAGTTGTATGGGGAGGAATCCATGTCCGGCCTCTTGTATGCTTCGGACCTACCAGCAACCTCCCCCGGGTTGTATGAGATGTATGACTGTGTAGTTCGAGACTTTGCCTCTGTCTGCACATGTTGATGTTGTTAGGTGCTGCTGAGCCATCTAGGCTCATGGCGAGCCTGTGAACAACAGATCTGAGCCTTGTCCTGTGTTGCACCACTGCTCATATGTATAAGCCCATTGCCACAGTCACTGTGCCTGTCCATCTTGGTGAGGACCTTCTTCTGTCTCCACATAGACGCCTTGTGTCTATAGCTCTTTGCCACCAGCCCCATCTCCTTTCTCTTACAAATGGGCCCAGCCTAAATCTAGAATATCTCTGGGATGCATGTAATTATGGCTATCAAGATCCTGTTTCCAAATTAAGTCACGCTGAGAGGTACACTGCGGAATAGGCTGAGGGACACAGTTAAGCACACTCCAGTGAGGTGGGCAGGAGCAGGCAGGCTCTGCAGTCAGACATCTGGGTTTGAATCCAGGTTCTGCTACTTCCTGTCATGACTGAGCCGGTCATGCCCTCTCAGTGAGCCTCATTTTCTTTCAGAGCTAGTAACGTTACAGCTTTATTGTGAGAATTAGATGAGATGATGAGTACAAAATATTATTCTGAACGCTATGAAATTGCCTCTCTATGGGCATTTTGACCTTCATACTATCATGTCATCTTGTTCAGCTTGGCAGGTACCTGACCTGTAATCAGTGTTCAAGAAATGGTGGCTGTTTGTCTTTGTTCTTAATGCTGCTTTAACAGAAACGCCTTGTTAAAGCCAGCTGGTGGCTTTAGTGAACAGAAAACTTTATCTTCTCACTGAAAAGAGACTAGAAGTCCACATTCAGGGCACCAGCTCTAGGGAAAGGCTTTTTTGTTTGCTCTAGGAAAACATCCTTGTGTCTTTCAATTTTGGCCTCATTTCCTCAGCGGTCTCCACATGGCACCAAAGACCCCACTCGTTTGTGCTTTCTCGCTTCTGAACCTGATTTGTTTCTTTTATATTTCAAAAGTGATTGGCTTGTGATGGTGAACAACGCTGCTGTGAACATTGGCGTACAAATCTCTGTGTCTCAGTTCTAATTTCCTTGGGGTATATTTCTAGTAGTGGTATAGCTGGGTCATATGGAGTTTATCTAGCCACAGCTGAATGGACTGAGAAATTGTGATCCATTTATACAATGTTGCAACACTCAGGAGCAACAATTTTGAAAAAATACTACATAACTTGAGAGAAACCGGAGAGCATTACTCTGTATGAACTAACTCAATCTTATAAGGACAAGTTCTGCATAAGACCATTATTGAAGAGATAAAAGGACAACTAGTAAAAGGGGGGGGGGGAAGCTCGTGCCTTTCCTTACCGGATGGCTTGTCCAGAGCCTAGGATGGGCGCTGGGGCTGGCCAGCACAGCGTGATGCGGTTCGCCGGATTGGGTTCCAGAGAGGTCTGAGCGCGTGACGCCATGGCAGCAAGCGCCACAGCTCCCGCCCCAGACACCCTCGCCATCTGGCCCAGCAAGCGGGCCCGGCCTGCGGAGGAGGGCGGTGTGCGGCACCGCTTCGCCTGGCTCTCAGAGCACGCCACGCCCCGGCGCAGGGGTCTCACGGGCTACGACCTGTACAGTGCTTGTGATTATACAGTTCCACCCATGGAGAAAACCCTTGTGAAAACAGACATTCAGATAGCCCTTCCTTCGGGGAGTTATGGAAGAGTAGCTCCACGTTCTGGCTTGGCTGCAAAACATTTCATAGATGTAGTAACTGGTGTGATAGATGAAGATTACAGAGGAAACATTGGTGTCATACTGTTTAATTTTGGCAAAGAAAAATTTGAAGTAAAAAAGAGTGATCGGATTGCAGTTTATTTGTGAATGGATGTTTTTAATCCAGAAATCGAGGAAGTTCAAGTTTTAGATGACACTGAAAGGGGTTCAGAAGGTTTTGGTTCTACTGGAAAGAATTAAAATTTATACCAAGAATTGAAAATATGCTTCTCCCTCATCTCTCATTAAATACACTTTTTTTTCTCTCCCAAAACTTAAAATAAAGAGACTGCATATAGTGTTTTGGGGGGAAAAAAAAAGATAACTAGTAAAACATGTATGGGGATCCAAGAGAGGAAGGGGTGGGATTAGAGGGGTGAGGATGGGTAGGGGCGGAATCACAATTGTACAATTTGGTGGGTGGAGGGAGGGAGTAAATGAAATAGGAAAGATCTAGTGGTAATGGTGGGCATGTTCCAATGTTGTTGTTGTTATGTGCCGTCGAGTCGCTTGCGACTCATAGCGACCCTATGTACAACAGCTCTAAACCCTGCTCTATCCTGTGCCAATCGCACTGCCTCTGACACACCTATACTGATTACCCCAGTCACTGAATCAATCCACCTCATAGAAGGTCTTCCCCTCCTACGACGTCCCTCCACCCTCCCAGGCATGATGTCCCTCTCCAAGGGCTTGTCCCTCCTTACAACATGTCCAAAGTATGTCAGACAAAGCCCCAGAATCCTTGCCTCTAAGGAGCAGCCTGGTTTAACCCTCTCCAGGCTAAATCTGTTTGTTTTCTTGGCAGTCCATGGTACCCTCAATACTCTTCTCCAGCACCACAACTCAAAGGCATCAATTCTCCTTCTATCCTCCCTAGTCATTGTCCAACTCTCTGATACATAACAAATGATTGCAAAGACCATAGCCTGTATCAGATGCACCTTAGTCTCCAGAGTGACACCATTGCTCTTCAGTACCCTGGAGGGTCTCAAACAGCAGACTTTCCTATCGCAAAACGTTTTTGATTTCCTGGCTGTTGGTGCCAAGAATGTTGACTGTGGAGCCAGGCAAACTAAAGTTGTTAACAATCTCAATCTCTTCCCCATCCATCCTGATGCTGCCAATTGGTCGAGTGGTGAGAATCTTTGTCTTCTTGACATTGAACCTCACTCTATATTGAAGGCTGCAGTCCTTGGCCTTTTGCAGCAAGCTTTTCAGGTCCTCTTCAGTTTCAGCAAGCAGGGTTGTGTCATCTGCAATAACGCAGATTGTTATTAGACCTTCCACCTATCCTGACGCCACACATCTCCTCATAGAGCCCAGCCTCTTGGATAATCTGTTCTGCATACAGGTTGAAAAGGTATGGAGATAGGACACATCCCTGGTGTACACCATTCCCAATTTTGAACCATGCAGTGTTTCCCTGCTCTGTTCTGGTGACTGCCTCTTGGTCCAAGTATAGGTTTCACACTAGCACGATCAAGTGTTCTGGGATTCCCATTCTTCTCAGGGTCAGCCACAGTTTGTTATGATCCACACAGTCAAACGCCTTTGCATAATCAATGAAACCCATATATACATTCTTCTGGAATTCTCTGCTTTCAGCTAAGATAATTTTATAAAACAAATGAATGGGAATGATTGTATGAAACACACTGTGAATGAAGAACAGTTTCAAATACAATATGTGAATTTTGTAAGCAAACGAATATAAAATGAATTTTTTTAAATGAAATTTTTATTTTATACTGATTTTCTTACAAAGTTTGTATTGTTGTTTTTGTTGTCATGTGCCGTCGAGTCTCTTGCGACTCATAGTGACCCTAAGTACAACAGCCTTAAACTCTGCTCTGTCCTGTGCCAATTGCACTGTCTCTGACAGTTTTTTCCCCACTGGATCTTTCCCATTTCCTTTACCCACCCCTCCCTCCACCCATCAAATTGTGCCCCCCTGTGATTACTATCCTCCTGCCCATCCTCATCCCTCTGCTCCCCTCCTTCGCCCCTTATATCCTCCTATACCTTTTCCTAGTTACCTTTCTATTTCTACACTAACTGTCTTATACGGTATTCATCCTTATGGGATTGCCTTAGTTCACTTAACATAATACTCTGCAGTCCCTCCCAAGTTGTGTAGTGATTTTCAAAATAATTGCTCCTGCATGCTGCATAGTATTCCACCATGAGAATATACCATAATTTCTCAATCCATTCTATTGTGGTTGGATATCAGGGCTGTTTCCATGTTCTTGTGATGGTGAATAATGGTACTATGAAGATTGGTGTACAAATCTCTATTTGTGCCTCAGTTCTGATTTTCTCAGCGTATTGTACAAGAAGTGGAATAGCTGCGTCATATGGAATATTTATGTTCAGCTTTTTAAGGAAATGCCAAACTGCCTTCCAGAGTGGCTGTACTATTTTACAATCACACCAACAGTATATAAGAATTCCTAACTTTCCACACCCTCTCCAAAAATAAAAAAAATGCAAAAAAAAGGTGATTGACTTAGGACACACCTCATATTGATGTAGCTTCATCTCCATAAAAAGAAACCTTTGCTTCCAAATGAGATCATGTTCATAGGTTTAGAATTTATAGCCATCCCTTTTTTTGGAGGGGGGGGAGATACAATTCATCCGATGATACCATTATTACCTCACATCTGGCTGGGTGGATTTTTCTGTTTCACTGCCTGTCTGTAGAAGACAATTCATTCTTTCATTCAAATAGTATTTGAAGAGCAAATGTGCCAAAAGCCATCACTAGGAGAGAAACAAACAGTTTCTCTTAGAGGCTGAGTGCATTTCTTAAACACTTCAGTGACATGTGGGCAGAGTCTCGGAATTCTGGTGAGAGATTGTCTTCAAAGAACTATTTGGGTGTATAACTAGGAACTGTAATAAAGTGGATCTTAGTCTATGGATGGAGAACAGTGGTGTGTTTTTATGTGTTGTTGAGTTGGAACTGACTCATAGCTGACCCTCCAAAAGGTTTTTCAGAAACTGCAAATTGCATGAGAGGAGATTGTCTACCTTTCTCCCTTGGAGCAACTGGTGGATTTGAACTACTTGCCTTTGGGTTGGCAGTGCAAGTCTTTACTCAGTAGGCCACCAGAGCTTCCTAGTGGTAATTTAGTGATAGAACTCTTACCTCCCATGTTAGATACCTGGGTTTGATTCCCAGTCAGTGTACCTCATGCGCAGCCAGGACCTGCCGATCAGTAGAAGCTTGCATGTTGCTATGACGTCAAGTAGGTTTCAACTGAGCCTCCAGATAAAGCAAAACAGACCTGGTGGTCTTCTTCCAAAAACTAACTAGTGAGAACTCCATCAGACTATAACAGTCTGATCCACCTGGGTCACCCAGAGTTGAGGGCTAACAGGAGTTAACAACAGCTTATGGACGATGAGGACCTGAGGCAAAACCAAGCTTGAACTAAATTTGCCTGTCTGCTGAGAGAGTAAGCAGCGAAGACTTTTGCTTTCTCAAAGATCAGGACCAAGTAAGAGCCCACATGGCTGGGGGCAGGAGGGCAGATGGATGTGAGGCTCATTGTGGGTAATATTATGAGAGCACTTTGGTGAGTGAAAAGGTAGATTCTTCACATCAGCTAGCCTGAAGCAAGACGATCTATCCAGATCCTTTCTTGGTTGTATAGCTGGAGATATCTCAGATATTTCCATTTGCTATTACACAACAAGTTTTGTTATAACGATACTATTGCTGTCGTCCTGGAGTTCAGACTATGTGAGTGAGACCCTAGATGGTCTTGCTGGGAAGGTAGAATTTGTTAAACACTCTTTGGTTTGGGAGGAAACCCCACCTCCACAGACTTTTGGATATAGAAGGTGTGGCTCAGAGCCTGTCTGGAATGAAGATGCTAAGATAATGAACTGAGGATCTCAACTCCCCTTATGTGGAACTCCAAGACATTTTATCTTAAAGCACAGAATTGGGGGAATGGTGATCAGAAGAAGGCTAGAGGTGACGGAGTTCTGTTTCCTCCATTCTGTTCGGTTCAAGGGGGAGTTGGAGCTGACGGGGGTTCTCATCTTGACAGTGGGTGAAAGGGACCTAGTGAAAGGCTCTTCTTTTGGGAGGACCATCTGGCAGGGCAAGACTTCTTCCCTTCTGCACCTCAGAGATCCATTGCCCTTGAGTTGAAACCGACTCATTGCTGAGTCTCCACTGAATATCCGAGGCTGTAAATTGCATGGGAGGAGATTCCTATCTTTATCCCATGGAGTCACCAGTGGATTCAAACCTCCAGATACTTGTGGCCTCCTTATGGACTACACCACCCCAAGAATGGGAGGGCTTATATCTATTTTATGTTTTTCTTTTCAATGTTATAACAAACTTCTATCACCATTGCAGTCAGACTCATTGAATGCTGGAGATTTAAGGAAGGCATCTATATCCACTACTGAGACAATCTGGCAGAGCAGATTCTAGAACAATGCCTTCCAATACAATAGCCATGAGCCACTTGTGACTGTCAAGCATTTAAAGTGTGCCTAGTCTAAATACATACAATCTAAATAGCCTAAATACATATGATTTAAATAGAAAATAGACAACCAGATTTTTCAGACATACAGAAAAAAGAAAAAAAGAATGCACACCATCTCACTACTACAGTTAATTTTTTTTTTCTTTTCTTGTTGTGTACTGTCGAATCGGATCTGACTGGCACAGGAGGAGATTGCCTCTCCTTGTCCAGTGGAACATCCAGTGGATTTGAACCACAAGCTTTTGGGATTACAATGCAGCTTCTTGCCACTAGGCCCCCAGAGCTTCCTTTGATACAGTTTAATTTTGAATGACATGTTGAAATGATAGCATTTTGGATATATTAGATTAAGGAAAAAGATCATTAAAATGAAAGTCCTATAAAATAGGTGATTTTATTATGAGGAGAGGGAGCCCAGGTGACAGTGGCTAAAGTGACTGGCTGACAAAAAGATTTGAGTGGGAGAAAGACATGGCACTCTGCGTTCATAAAGAGTTATAATTTTAGAAACTCCATGGGGCAGTTCTCTGCCCTGTAGGCTTTCTAAGTCAGAAATGACCGACAGTCAGGGCCTCTGGATTTACATCTTTGTTTGAATTTCTTTTGTCCCTTTGATCTCATAATTTATAGTGGTTCTTATTGACCTGTGCTGCTTCTTGTTATGTGCTGCTGTCAAGTTGCCTGCGACTCACAGAGACCTTACGAACAACAGCTCTGAACTCTGCCCTATCCTGAGCCAATCACCAGCACACTTATCCCCATGACCCCAGTTATTGTGTTTATCTATCTCATCCAGGTTCTTCTTCTCTTGTGTTGTCCTCTATCTTTCCAAGCATGATGACCTTCTCCAAAGACTGGTCCCCCCTGCAAGATGTCCAAAGTATGTGAGAGGGAGCTTCAAAACCCTTGCCTCCGAGGAGCAGCCTGGTTTCACCCTCTCCAGGGCATACCTGTTTGTTCTCCTGGCAGTCCACGGTATGTTTAATACTCTTCTCCAACACCACAGCTTCTTCTGTCACCCTTAGTGATTGTCCAGCTCTCAAATGTATAGCAAGCAATCAATGGCTTTATAGGTCTACCTATTTTTTTGGCAGAAAGTTGAGCCACGGGGTTTTATACCAGATTTGAAAGAGTGACTAACGGAGTTCTACCAGTCTCTATCAGAGCAGTAAGCCTGGTCTTCTAACAGTGACTCTGCGTTTGTTTCACATCTTCCTCCTCCGCCCAGGTCTTGCACTGTGACCCCGTGGACAGTGGTGAGCAGTAGTAGCCAGCACCTTCCATTTACGGTCTCAAGGTTGTAGAAGTTGAGGTTTGTGTGGACCCTGAGTCCTTTGGACTCTTTGTTTCCATACACTTTTCCTTTACTTCTCGCTTTGTTTTGGGCAGAGAAAAACCAGTACTTTTCTCTCAGATACACATTGGTCTGGCTCTCAGGTGCTAACCATTTAAAGAAATCAATCCCCCAAAAGAGTTACTGTTGAGGTGATTTCAGCTCATAGCAGTCCCACGTGTCATGGAGCAGAATCAGACTCCACAGAGCTTTCATGTCTGTGGCCTCTGGAAGGCGACCTCCTGATCTTTCCCTGAGCCACCTCATGGTAGGTTGGAACCACCAACTACTGAACATTTGTGTCACTAGGATCATGTAACATGTACTTATTAGGTGTGCAGGGGGATCCTACACCTTTGGAGATAGCTTTTACCGAGAGTTGTGACCTTGAGCCCAGAGCAGCAGGGGCTGCAGAACCAGCAGCAGGTCCACATGCAGCCCACACTACCCCAGCCGACGCCTAGGAAGCTGCAAAGAATATAACATCAAAGCCATTTGCTTCCCTTTTGACTGTTTATTTTATTGCTGTTTAGTCACAGGCTCTTCCCCAAACATCTTTCGATCTCCATCACGGAGAGTTGAAATGACTTTGCGTCTTGCCATCTTCACGATACCCTGCCCTCTTACACAGAATATTTCGAAAGCAAAGATGGAAACAGGAACTTGGCTGGGTTTTGCAACACATATTCTAGGCCTGTTTTTATAATAAGGGGGTGGGTGGGTGGAGAAGAGCAATGTGTAAACAGGGCAATGATCACACCGAGGGAGGTCACACAGGGTGGGCAAGTGAGCCCAGGGGCTTCAGAGACACCAGAAATGACAGACTTGCCAGTAAAGCCAGAAGAGCTTGAGAAAAATCTAGAAAGACACACTGTTTCAACATGGGAAGTTTCCCTCTAAAATGACTAAGGGGGAAAAAAAAATTAACAAACCCACATTAATCAAACTCACACACATGACGAACTCTAATCTCCAGATCCCTCTTACCGACCCATTATCGAGTTGAATCCAAATCAGCAACACTACAGGACAGAATAGAGCCACCCTGAGGGTTTCCAGGACTGGGATCTTTATAGAAGCAGACTGCCACATCCTTCTCCTGCAGAGCAGTTGATGAACAGCTGACTTTTCAGTTAGTATCTGAGTGCTTTAACACTGTGCCATCAAGGTTCCTTAAATATCCAAAACGAATATCCTCAAACAGGCACTTGGTGTCTCCAGCCCTGAAGCTGGAAAAAGCTGGGGCTTTGGCCCAAACGGAAGGGCTAACAAGGGGCATAACCGCTCCTGAGGTTTACCTGTTAAGTGGTGTCACTTGGTTGGATAGGAAGGGGGCTCATTTAAAGACAGCCCCTTCCGTTTTTGCTGACACAGTGACTTGCAAGAAGCTCTGAGCCCTGTGCGTTTCCTGAACAGAGTGGCTGGCTATTCTAAAGAGCATACCGCCGCCGGAAGGGCAGATACTTGGCATTTAATGTGGACACTGGGCTTTAGGAACCGACCAGCTCATGGAGGGCAGGGGCCAGGCTCGGTTTGCTGACACAGCATCCTCAAGGCCCAGCACTGTGCCTGGCCCTTAGTAAGTATGTAACAAGTATATTTTGAACAATTGAATGAAGTAATCTAAAAAGAAAATCTTGAGCTTCCAAAATGATAAATTTATAACCTTTTCACAGGTTGGAAGAGGGCTCTTTTTTAATGGCTAAAGTAAAATTATGATTCACTTGACACTACTGCCCTAAAGAAACCCTATACATTGAAACGGAGTCTTTTTCAGTGGTGCCAGGGAGTCAATCTGGTTATGTCCCGAGAAGGCCTTTGACAAAGGTGCTGGTGAGTTCCAATGGGATGATCCATCTCTAAGGCCAGCAGCCATCCCAGAATGGGCTATTCTTTGTGTGTTGGGTCTGATGTCTGGGGAAAAAGTGTGGGCCACCATTTATGCCCCAGAGGAAGGACCGCACCTGAGGTGGTGAACATGCATGTGGCTGACCCCTGCACTTGTATAGACATTGGCCTCCATCTAGGCCACAAGGATGCTAGTCTAGAGAGAAAACCCACACGTCTGAAAAGCCTGTTCTACGTCCATGAGAAAGAGGAGGTGCAAGTAACATCTCTATGATGAAGATGGCATCTCTGATGACCAGTTTGCAGAAAAGTTTTTAAGCTAAGTTATTGGACCCTCAGGGAGTGGGGAGGGCTAGCCCACAGTGTCTACACTGCAGAGAGAAAGTCAGGAGGGTCTGAGAGAGGCTGGTAAGGAATGAATAAGCTGGGGGAAGCTACCGGGAAACCTCACAGGAGGTGAATCTGAAATGATGATGATGAAATTTGAAATGATGATGGTGGTGGCAGCTCAAGGTATGTCTGGGTCCCATGTGTTCTACCTTGAATTTCAAGGCAAGGAAGAACTGGCCATTCCAGACCTCCTTCCCTCCTCTCCATACTCAGCATTGGACCAGACACTAAGGATACTGAGGGGAATGGACTAGGAACTTTGTGCTTTGTTTTCCATGCTAGGCAGACACTGGCTAGAAGGCCAGGCACTTTGAGGAAGGCCAGAGTTGAGGTTCGCTGTGGGTGGCTTCAGTGGACCTGAGTTCCTTCTTGGGGAGAACAAGGCACAGATGCCCCAGTCCCACCCCACTTCCTGAAGGTCTCCCCAGGGGGCAGTCCAGCCCATGTCAGGCAGGTGAAGACTCTGAGGGAGGGGTAGGAGGGGTCTGGAGAACGTGGGGAAGGAGGAAAGCCCCAGCTGCCCCTGCAGGTCAGGGTACCATGTGCCACCACTTGAAGGTGAAGGGCTTCCGGCGCACGTTGGTGCCGCAGTGCACCTCCCCCAGGAACTTGTGGTAGGCGGAAATGTCATCGATGAAGGTGCAGCAGGAGCCCAGGGGCTCCAGCAGGGAGCGCACGTGCGTCTCCAGGCAGCACACTTCCTCCACGTGGGGCCCGAACGGCTTGGGGATGCCCAGGTCCTTGCCAAGGACGATCATGTTCACCTATGACAGAGGGTTGTGACAACAGCTCCTGTTGAGTGAGCACTGACTGTGACCCAGAACATTCCTAAACTCCCCGACATGTAACGAGAACATTATGAAGCAGGTACTGTTGTCATCCCCACTTGACCGAGGAGAAAACTGAGGCACAGAGGGGCTGAGTAATTATTTTTTTAATTTTAAAAAAAATTTTTTTTTGGACTGAGTAACCCTGTAATGGCAGAGCTGAAGTGGAAACCAGGCAACTTGCCCCTGTACACGTGTGTGTGCAAAAGTACTCGTATATGTGTAAGTATCTGTACATGTTTACATGCAATGTACGTCCATGCATGCATGCATGTATTTATAAGACTGCATTGTGGACATGCATGCATTATACATTTGTGTTTATCCATGTCTATTTGTACATGCTTATGTATGTATATATACCTGATTATGTATATGCATGTGTGTATCTTCTTATGTATCACTCACACCGCACTCTTCGCCACTGAGTCAAAATCAAGCCGTAGCTGACCCTCTGTTGAGTGTCTGAGGTTTACATCACACAGTAGGAGATTTGCCCATCTTCCAAGCAACTGCTGCTGATGGATTAGAACAGCCAGAGAGGCGCAGCCTTTGTGTCAGCAGCTAAGCTCCCCACACACTCTAGACCTTTCTGGTTACATATGTACATATGTGTATGTTATGGAAGGGAGCTGGGGTGGCTTAGTGGCAAGGGGTTAGTTGTGCTGCCAGTTCAAAAGGATGCAGTTGGAATCTACCAGCTGCTCCATAATTAAAAGATGAGCGATATCTTCCAAAGTGACTTATGGCCTTTGAAAACCTGCTGGAGGGTCAGCTAGACATCAGCTCTGACTTGCTGGTACCAGCAACAACATATATGTGTATGCATGTGTTTATCTGATTATGCATACATTGGGATTCAACTTTCAAAACTCATTGACGTCAAGTCAGACCAGCTTACAGCTGAGCCTCCAGTGAATTTTTAGTGGCTGTAATTGGCACTGAAGATGGCCTATCATTCCCATGTGGAGCTGCTGGTGGATTACAAATACCAGAGAGACACCTCCTTTGGGTCAGCGCAGCTGCCTACCCACTAGCTGCCAGCAAATCGGCTCCAGCTCATAGCAACCTTATGTGTAACACAATGAAGCAAGTCACCACCCACTGGTAATTACGTCATAATGTGGTGGCTTGCATGCTATTATGATGCTGGAAGCTGTGCCAGCAGTATTTTAAATATCAGCAGAGTCACACAGGTGGACAGGTGTCAGTGGTACTTCTAGACGAACAGACTCAGAAGGTGGGCCTGCCTACCTACTCTGAAAATTGTTATTGTTGTTGTTGTTGTTATGTGCCATTGAGTTGGAAATGATGCATGTCTGACCTTCCAGTGAATTTTCAGAGATTGAAATTGCCCTTCTTTCTCTCTTGGAGAAGTTGGTGGATTCGAACCACCCGCCTTTAGGTTGGCAATGAAATCTCCTCTGAAAATTACCCCGTGAAAACCTTATGGATATATATGTGAGCATGTATGAATATATGCATATGGTTATTTAAATACGAGCATTGTTCCAGTTTTTGGATACCATCGAGTAAGAACTGACCCATAGCTGACCTTAGAGTGGGTTTTCAGAGGCAGTTAATTGCATGGGAGAAGATTGGTGGATTCGAACTGTATGTTTTCAGGATTGCAGCACAGCTTCTTGCCACTAAGCCACCAGTGCTCATTATATATGCCTATGTATGATAATGTGAATCTGATTATATATGTGTATGTTTGTGTGTGTGCACTTGTGTATAGGTATCTGGTTATGTCTATGTACATGTGTGATATATATAAGCATGTGTACTCATTATATGTGCACATGTGAATGTGTGTGTTTGTGCATGTGGATGTGTGTATATATGCATCTGATTATATGTATGAACATGTGTGCATATATGTATCCGATTATGTATATGTGCATGTGTGTATTATTCTAAACTCTGTCTTACTGAGGACTCACCTCTATGATAACTAGAGTCTCTCCTTTGCATAAGAAACTTTATAACTTTTGCAAAATCCTCTCTGTCTGTTAAGAGAAAGGATTCTCGTGTGCCCCAGTGAGAAGTGTATTACCCCCAGGAGGCCCAGAGAAGGGAAGTGCTGGGGTGAGTGGGGTGAGGCCAGGCTACAGCTCAGCCAGGCCTGGGCGCTCTCAGCCATGAGGCTCTTCTGAATCCAGAAGACACTTTATTTGCTGTCTGGAAGGGTTCGTGACTCTCACCATGTTTGGGAAGTAGGCTCTGGCCTGGCGGTCCTCGTCCATCTTGAACAGAGCAGGCAGGTCAATGATGTCCTGCTCTGTCAGTCCCAGCTCCTTCTTGAGGATGTCTCGGTTCCAGTCCAGGCAGCGCTGGGCAGGGGGAGGGAGTGAGGACAGGTAGATGAGAGGACACACCTCTGTCAACAGCCCCACCCTGTCTGTAACATCAGGCCAGAGCCTTGTGCTCCAGGGGACTTCCAGGGTTCACCTAGCAACCCACCACTTCTTCCTGTCTCCTCTCCACCTGGACTCAGTACTAGCAGTAATAGTAACAACTACAAAGAGGAAGGCCATAGAAATAACAGAACCTACCATTTATTGGGCACTTACACCAAGTCAGACCCTGTCTTTCTACACACAAAGTATCAATAAATCTTTAGACTGCCTATTAAATTAAGAACAAGATTGATGATCATTTTGATGAGAATAATAAAAATGAATAGGTACTAAGTGCCAGTCTCTGTTCTGGGTGCTTTACATATTCCTCAGTTAAGCCTTACAACAACTTCATGCGGTAGATTCTATTGTTATCCTCTATCTTTAGTTTTTTTTTAAAGAGGTCAAAGACGTTGAAGACAAAGTCCTAGATAACTTGACCCAAGTGTGGGGGCTGGGATTTAACTTTGATTTCCCTAATGCCAAGAGATGAGCTTTAAATAAGTATAAATCTAACTTCCAAATAGCCAGAGCCCAAGAATACAGAGAAATGGAAATGGATCCCTGATCAGCCTGTACCTGAAACTCACAGTACTACTTAACTTTTAATTTACATGAGCCAATAATGCCTTTGTTTCTTTGTGCTTGTCTTTGTGAACTACAGTGAACTTTGAAGTTGTTTCCCTGGTATCCATTCCACTCTTTCTCTTGCACTGGAGCAGCCAGTTGTTAGGTTAGATTTATCCTACCCTCACCTCCAAGTCAAAGCTGGCTAGTGGACTCTTACCCCTATATCTTTGCCCTGGCAATTGGTTAAGGATGGATGGTAAACCAGCCTTAAACCAATCTGCATACAGAATTTCCCTGGCCACAGTGACTAGCTCAAGTTGGCCCAATCAAAGTAGGATGCCAGGCTTGTGTTCCATTGCTCACTAATTGTGGATAGTGGACTAGATGAACTGTCCTAGCTCAGGGCTTATCCGAGGGCATCTTCAGAACCCAAGAAATGTAGAGAATGAAGCTGGGTCTCTGGTTTACCTGTTCCTGAAATTCATACCACTCCTGGGCTTTCTATTTGTATGGGCTCAAAATGTCTTTTTGTAAACCAGTTTGAGTATCTCTCTCTCTCTCTCTCTCTCTCACACACACACACACACACACACACACAGAGTTTTTCAAGTATGCCTACCAATGGAAAGGAGATATATTTAAACAAATAGAACTCTCTTAGCTAGGATCTGTTACTATTATGTACTATGGAGTTGGAACCGATTCATAGTTGACCCTCCAGTGAGTTTTCAGAGACAGTCACATGGGAGGAGACTGCCTATCTTTCTCTTGTGGAGGGAGCAGCTGGTGAATTTGAACCACATGCCTCTAGGCTGGCAGTGCAACTCCTTACCACTAAGCCACCAGAGCTCTCTTTACAACTTAGGGATTCAGAAAAGTGGGAGCTAGCCACAAATAGGAGGTTATCCACAGGCATCTGTCATTTCCTAAAACGATTAAAACTTTAGGTAATATGTTCATCCATTCATTTTTCTGGAAGAGTGTGCAGTTTTCATCAAGAGCGGTATGCCTTCCCCAATGTCACGGGCACTTGTCTTGTGAAGCCCTTGGCTCCTTGGTACTGTCCAGGGTGCCTTTCTTTCCAGAGCTCTAGCATCTGCTGCCCTAGCTTCACTCTGTGTCTCCTGTTTACTCTCCAGCTTCAGCGCAGGAGTAAAGCGGGGAGGCTGGACTGAGCCCTTGTTGAGACCCTTCCCTGTGCTCATGCATCTGCGTGAGACCCCTAAGCTGTTGACCACTCCCATGGATGCATATGAAGGGTGCCATTGGGTGCAGCCTTCATGGTGGTCATCTTCCCCAGCCTCCTGAGCATCACGAGACCCCTGCCCAGCCCTCACCTGGAAGTACAGGTTCTCCTGTACGAGGCTCTCATTGGACAGAATCTTGTTGATGGTGATTCTCTTGCTGCTCATGCCACCCAAACCTGCAGGGGTCAGAGGATAGGGGTCAGCAGTAGGAGTGTCAAGAGGAAGCAGAACGTATAGAGGTGTATACACTGTACTCCTTGACACTGTCAGGGGAGTGAAAACAAAATGACTCAGGGTCCACAGTAGTGGGTGCAAAAAAGTCAAAGCACGTGGCTGTTAATGAAAGGCTGGAGGTGCTAGTCTATCCAGAGGTGCCTTGGAAGAAAAGCCTGGTGATCCATTTCCAGGAAGTTTTTCAATGGAAACTTGGAGCACAGTTCCACTCACACACACACGGGATTCGTGGGAATGGGCATCAACCTGGCAGCAGCTGGTTCATGAATAATTTAGAGGTGTGTTTATCTAGGAAAAAAAAAGAAGCTTCTAGAAAGGCAGTATTTGTGCCTGCCAGTCAAAGAGAAAAAACTCCCATCAATGGAGAACTGAAAGAGGATAAAATGACTTTACTTTCAATTGGTCTTGCCTGTTGCGACTCCAATCACTGTCAAGGACACTGTGTAGATGGGGAGGGCCAGGGGAAGGAGTGAGGTAAACTGGGCCTATCAACCTGAAAAGTGACAAAAGTGATTTAAGAAAAAAACGTACTTGGGTTGTCATGGCCTCTGGAGCCTGGCTCACTGCCCTCACCTGACCAGCTTTCCTTTTTCCCTGATTCATTCGTGTGAGCCTCGTCTCCGTCTGTCTCTGTCCTAATTACACGGGTGTCTAGGTCCAGCAGACAGTGCCTCCCTCTGAGGCCGGCAGTCACGGGTGTCTGACTACCTATCACTGTCTGGTGGAGCCCACTTTTCTCCCCGTTTCTGAACCACGTTCTCTGTGCTCTTCTCTCAGGGGAAGGCAGTCCCTAGACATCATGCTCAGGAAAGGAGAGAGTCGGCGAGGAAGACTGTCAATGAGACTGAGTGACACGGTGGTTACAACAGGCTCAGGCATGGTGGCGATTGTGAGGATAGCACAGGATCCTCACGATCGACTTCATTCGTCCTCACTGTTCCATTCTGTGTACACAGGGCAGCTATGCGTCAGAGCTGACTCGATGGCACCTGACACCAGATAACAGTAAGTTCCTTGAATGTAGATCACAGGCCAACGTAGAAGGATTCAATTCCCCTCTGGATTTGATGCCATTTGAAGTGTACACTATTGTTTTTACTGGCTGTCGAGTCCACTCTGGCGCACAGTGGCCCGTGTACTGAGGAGAGCCACCTCATCTTGTTTTCTTGGCTTTAATCTTTATGGGAAGTGATCATCAGGCCTTTCCCCCTTGTTTAAAGAAAGCACTAGGCCTTTAAGAAGTACTCGGTGCTGATGATAATAACGGACAGTGGGCAAGGGTCATAAGAAGGGCGGGCTGCTTCCCACTAAGGTGACTTAATGACTGTGGAATGGGACAGTCACCCACAAAAAAGTGGATCTGGTGCTCAGGGCCAGAGTGCTCATCCCTCCAGTCCCCCTTAGGGCCCCACTGGGAGCTTGAGCTCCCACTTCTCTGCCAAGGTCCCGTGCCCACTCACCTTTGAACATGATGGCCTCCCCATGGCCCTCCTTCTGCTTCTCTCTGAAGAGCTTGTAGCAGGCCGAGGTGCTGGCCATGAGCATCCGGAATTGCTGTGAAGGAGTCCAGGGGAGAGAGTCAGTGGAAGAAGCCCTGCTCTGAGGACCCTCGTCCCATCCACACGCATCTTCAGCCTCCTCGTACAAGTCTGCCTGGGAGGATGCTCTCTGTTTCCAAAGAACGTATCCCACCACTTTACTACACAGTTCCTCCACCCAGCAGAATGGTATCAGTTCAGTTCAAGACTCAGAGTGGAAGAATGTCTCCAAGTGGCCAAGAAAACTCAGTGCAGTCAAGTTGATTCTGGCTCAGAGAGACCCTACAGGACAGAGTAGAAGGGACCCTGAGGGCTTCCAAGGCTGTAACTATGTATGAGAGGAGACAGTTACATCTTTCTCCTGTAGAGCAACTGGTGGGTTCAAAGGGCTGATCTTCTGGCTAGCGGCCCAATGTTCAAGCAAGGCTCCTTAAGTGGTCAAGGGGTCAGGCCATCTGCACAGCACTTGCAAAGTGCAAAGTCACAGCCATCCTTTCCACCTCAGAGAATGAATCTCCAGATCGCCAGCCCATTACTCTCTTGAGTATGCTGGCCAGTATGATAGCCACTAGCCCCATGTGAGGGAGCGCTGGGCCAAAGTCCCTACAAAGCTGTGCTGCTGACCCAAATGCAACTTCTTGATTTGAATCCTCCACCAGAAACTCTAAGGGGAAAAGGTGGGCAGCCTCCTCCTGCCACAATTGACAGCCTCAGAAACCTAATGGAGCGTCACTGTGAGTCAGAACCAACCTGACGGCACTGGATTTGAGTCGTTTGAACCCTGTGTGGCTGTAATGCCCCTGGGACCTGTCTAGTCTGAAGCAATGTGCTTTGTGAAAATCCCACACGGCACAGTTATGCTCTGAAAAGACTGGGGTCGCCATGAGTTGGAACTGGATTTGAATGTGTGTGTGTGCACGTGTGTGCGCACCATCAAATTGGATCTGAGTGGTATAGGAGAAGACTGCCCCTCCTTCTCCAGCAGAGCATCTGGTGGATTCGAACCATGAGCCTTTGGGTTGCATTGCAGCTTCTTGCCACTAGACCACCAGAGCTCTCTTGGTTTTTTAAAGAGTAAAATACACATAAGATTTTGAAGAAAACGTGAGAAAAGAATATATAATATCTCACTAGTAGTTTTATACTGATTACATATTGAAATTTTTTATTATTTCAAGCTTAAATACTCAAAAAGCCCTCACTGTTTTCAAGCTGGAATTGACTCATAGCTGACCCTTCAGTGGGTTTTCAGAGGCAGTTACTCACACGGGAGGAGAGTCCCCATCCTTCTCCTGTGGAGCTGCCACCACACACACACACACACACACACACACACACACACACACACACAGCGAGAGAGTGTGAGAGAGAGAGAGAGCGCACACGCGTGTGCAAGTGAGAATGCTTGCATTGCATTTCTGTTGTACTGCACTGTTACAGGGCATCCAGATCTTAGCTCTTGCTATTTCTATGACAATAGATATATACAAACCAAATTCAGCCCACTTTCATCCTCCTCTGTGCTAGTTACCTCCCCTAGACCCTGCCTCTGTTGGCAAGGCTGACAGGACCTGGGTTATATACCACTCTGTTGACTCTAAGCCTGGGGGTAGCTCACCTTTGTGCCCGGGATGGGGATAAAGGTCATGAACTCGTCCACGTGGCCCACGGTCAGCCAGTCTGAGTAGAGCTCCACGGGTGCCTGCACCTGCTGGGCCTGCAGGAAGTCACGCACCACCTTGGTCATCCTCCGACCACCGGACCTGAACAAAGAGGAATCTGCCAGTTCATTGGCTGGTGGGTCACCTACCTGGTGGGGTGTGTGGGTGCCATGGACATGTCTGGGAACCAGCGGCACATGCTTCTAGGGAGGCCCATGTCCACTCATGCCTCTTCTGTTTATGGGCAGTCCTGAGGGTTTGCTGTGTGCTCTCACTCATCCTGTCACAGTATCCTGGACTCCTCCATCCCTGCCCTATCTGGCTCTCCTTATAAGGCTATTGCTGGGTCAGTTATAGCTTCTAGTCACTACAGAATAGAGTAGACCTGCCCACTGGGGTTCTAGAACTGTAATCTGTGGAATAAACTGTCACGTCTTCCTCCCATGGAACAGATGGTAGGTTTGATCCACAGACCTTCTGGTTAACTATTTAACCACATTTTTTTGGCTAACACTTAACCACTACACCACCAGGGCTCCTTAAACTTATTAAATACTCTCTCATTTTAGAAAGAATTATATTTCGTTTTATACTGGATCTTGCTTCCTAACAAGATGTAAAGACTAACTGGTTTTACTTCCAAGAACGTCTGTGTTTTGTAAGAGCATCACAGTGTGTGGGAGGGCAATTTTCCAAACCAGTCATTCCCAGGCCACCCCTAGAAATACCCCATGACACTGCTCTCACCCCCTGATGCTCCTCTCCCCAGCTTCTCTTACAGAGGAAAGCTGCTCCCGATGAGGATCCGGCCCAGGGGGTACGCTTTGCCGTTGACAGTCACTGGGGGACTGACTTCCAGGTTCCCAAAAGAATCAAGGCTGGTGACGGGCTCATAGAGGGGCTCCCGGGTCACATACCCAAAATCCGGGCCCTGGATGGAGAGTACACATCTGTCATTACTCTCCGCAGACAGGAGTCCTCAGTCCGTGGCCGAAACCCCTTCTGACAAACATTCTGTTGCCATCTTTGGCCTGGCCCTTTGGCCCTAACCTCTAGGGATCCACTCACGGTCTCCTTCATTCTACCAAGCAGGAAGGCTAAGATTGTGAGCATCTCAGTGTGAGCATGGGCGTGAGTGTATGTGAATATATGTGAGCAATATATGTGTGTGATGTGTGTGTATGCACCTGAGTGTGTGTGTGTCTGTGTCTCTAACTCTATTCCAAATGTCACAGTCACCTGGAAGGGGAATTATGTATTAATTCTCCTTTACATGATTTATATCTTTGCTTTTCTTTTAATTTCTCAGGCCCACAATTTCCTTATCTCTTTAGAGGTGTCAGAGCAGGGGACCTGCAGGCTAATAGGATATACTATTGCCTCCAGTGATTTGATGCTCCCTTTCCAGTAAGATTTTGCACCCCAATCTATAGCCTGATAATGTAGGGAGGAACACAAATAGCCAACTGAGGCCAAACTTGGTCATGTGACTTGCTTTGGCCAATAAAATATGAGCAGAAGCTGTAAGGAACACTGCAGGAGGACCAATGGGGGCAAAGCTCTGTAAACTCCTTAATCTCTAAACACCTTGAGGCAATGAGTTGCTGGCTCTGGGATTTTGAGATTACAGTCTGAGGGGCATCAAGGTCAATTAGCATAACATAGTCCACAAAGACAAGATTCTACATCCTACTTTGGTGAGGAGTGACTGAGGTCTTAAAAAGCTTTTGAGCGGTAATGAAAGGTCCAACTATTGATCTCCTGCTGTCTAGAATGAGAAGATGTAAGGAAAGCAAGGAAAGATAGAAAAGATTGATTCAGAAGAGCAACGGACCATGCAAATGTCGGTTTCTACAACTCTGAGAGCAGAAGACCGAGATGGTGCCTGGCTACGGCTGCTGACCACTCTAGAAAACAGCACAGTACAAGGTTCTGGATAATGTAGGGGGAATGTGGAACAAGACTCAGAGTCCACAAAACAGTCAGGCTTACTGGTCTGATGAAGACTGGTGGACTCCTTGAGGTTATGACCCTTAGTCACCTGTCAAAGCTGGAACAAAACTTACTCCAGGGCTCAACTTGTAGCCAAACTATGTTGTTCTTAGGTATTGTAAAGTTGACAACAACTCATAGTAACTCTACAAAAAATAAATCTAAATGTTGCCCTAACCTGTGCCACCCTCATCATCTCTGATTTACTTGAGCCCATTGTTACAGTCACTGTGTCAATCCATCTTGTTGAGGCTTTCACTGACCCTTCACCTAGAAAATGTGGAAGAGGAAGACTCTTTCTGGGTGGAGGGTCAGTGAAAGAGAGGAAGACCCTCAACAAGGAGGATTGACACGGTGATTGCAGCAATGAGCTCAAGTATATCAGAGATGGCGAGGATGGCCCAGGACAGGTCAGGGTTCAGATACATTGTTCTTAGGGTTAATATGAGTCATTGTTGACTCAACACCAACTAACAACAACACCAGATCACCAGTAGCACCAGGGAGACACTCACTCTTTAGAATAACTAATCGTATAAGTTCAAAATAGTAGGAAGTGTCCAAGGATGAAGCTCTTGAAGGCACAAAGGTGTAGGATAGACGGATTAATGAAAATGGAAACTCCAGGGAAGAGTTAATGACCTTGTGGGTGTTATAATTAATGTTAGAAAACAAAATATGTGTGAATGGTTAAATGGAAAACCAATTTGTAGAATTTAATTAAAATTAAAACAAAAAAAAAGAAAAAGAAAACTGGAGCACCACAAGAACCCGCCACCTCCTTTTCTCATCTCCCTGTGCTGAGGAACAGCATTTTCCCCTGGCCTCCACAAAGAATAGTACACAGGGAAGCAGAATCCCAGACATTGATTAGCAGTCGCTTGGGGACGCCAATGCCAACAAAGAGTCAGACTTCGGTGTCAACTCTGAGATTAGGCGGCTGTTTGTGAAGGTAGACTTACCTAGTGAAAGCTAATGCTTAATACATGGGAATAAATGATAGAGAAGTCCAGATATTAAACATGAAAATGTGACTCATTCCCAATTCAGTGCACTTTTCTGCTGAACCCAGATGCAGCCTCAGATTCCTTCTTCGCAGAGCTCAAACATACAGCTCTACTGGTCTCTTGTTGACTATTAAGGCTCTTTTCATGATTTTTAAAATTTAAAATAAGGGGGCCTTCTCTTGGAATTTGCACAATTTGCTGTGTCTCAAGCTTACTGGAAAAAAATTATTTTTGATAAAAAGTCGTGGAGTTGGAGCAAAAAGCAAGTGGCTTATTGTGGCCCAGCTGAGAAGCTCAAGGGACAGCTGCCCCTGGTGTGGTGGGTCTCTGCAGCTTAACACTTTCTCACCAGGGAGCCCCAGCTGGTGAGGTGTGAGCTTGCCAGAGGCTGGGGCAGCTGGGGCTTCCAGTTGAGGTAGCAGAGACTTTACGGCATTGCCTTGGTGAGCAAGCAGGGACAATGCTGCCTGGGGCCTTGGAATCAGGCCCGCTGGGGCACTGAAACTGGAGGCAGCAGTCCAGGCAAGAAAGTTGTTTTTAGGTGTCAAGTTGGTGTCAACTCATAATCTCATGCACAGCAAAATGAAACCCTGCCCGATTTTGTGCCGTCCGCGCACACTCTGATTTCTAAGCCCATTCTTGTGTCAGTCCTTCTCACTAGGAGTCTTCCCCTTTGGGGACCTAAGATCGATGTTCTTTCCTAAGGACTGGCCCTTCCTGATAACACAGTCCATGTATGTGAGATGAAGTCTCACCATCCTTGCTCTTAAGGAGCACTGTGGCTGCACTTCCTCTAAGAAAGATTTGTTTATACTTCTGGGCAGTTCATCGTATAGTCAATGTCCTACTCTAATACCACAATTCAATGGCATCAGTTCTTTGATCTTCCTTTCGTATGGTCCATCTTTCCTATGCATATGAAGCAACTGAAAAATACCATGACTTGGGTCAGGCAGGAGAGAGAAGGCAGAATCTGGGAGACCTTCATTCTTGCAGCGACCATTGCTGGTGGCTGGTTTGGTTCCACATAATGTTTGGGGACAGAATTGGTGAGAGTAAGCTTACCAGGGATAGTGTCAGAGGCTAGATAATCTTAACATCTAATACTGGTCATTGCATTGGGCACAACACTAATCTTCAGCACCTTTAATCTTTTACCACAATCCTATGAGACCTAGACTTTTAAATCCCCATTTTACAGACAAACAAACTGAAGCCCCTGGAGCTCATGTTGCTTGTTCAGGGTCATATTGCTGTTAAGGGGTAAAACCAAGACTGAAGGTCAGGTCCATGTGCTATGCCAGAACTTTGTGCTCACACTGTTGGCTTTCCCTTCTCCACAGGGTGAGAGGGACTAGGTTAGTGGGTGCTCTCAAGAATCAGTTGTGAACCCAGCAGGAGTCCCCTCCGATGTCTAATGGGGAGACTGCTCTGTATGTAACTTTGGGAAAGATATCTGATCCATCTGAGGCTCATGCCCTGCCCACCCTCTCCCCATTTATTCAGGGTAGAAGGGCAAGGAAAAAAGGGAGACTGATTTCAGTTCTGCCTTTACACTGTAGGACAGCGATAATGGACTCTTAGGATTGGCGGAGTCCGATTACTTAAAAAACCCCAACCAAACAAATAAAGCTGAAAACCAGGGCCCCAAGGGACAAGCTTTGAAGTTGGATCCATGACTTGAAACAATTGAATAATTACCTTTATCCTCTTTGAAAACTTATTTTGTTGCAAGTTGAAGGTGGGGGAGCAGCAGGGCACAGGGCTTTGAGGTGGGGTCTTGCCCTGCCTCTCTCTCCTGACGTCCCCATGTCTTGCAACTCTGCATGTCTTGGAATAACATCAGTTACTATATCAGGAAAAGACCTTAGGGGGCATTACCCTGGCTGACCCATTTTGCACATGAGAACAGGAGAATCTTGGAAGTAGGCTGGTTTGCTCAAGGGCACCCAAGCTCTCCCGACTACTCTGTCCCATGGAAGTCTCTAAGGTGGCCCCAGCAAGGTGGCCCTTAGCTTCTTACCAGGAGCTGCTTCACGGGGAAGTCCTTCAGGTTTCCATCTCTGGGGGAGTCCAGAACCACAGAGAAACCTTTGTGGGGGGCCTCGATGTAGCCAAACTCCACTTCATCCTGTGGGAATACCCACCGAGAGCCAAGATGAGTCGGGAAAGCACGATGGAGCCCCGGAGAGGTCTCTCCAGAGGCGCCCGGGACTATCAGGAGATCTGAGTGGGGCTGGGGAGAGGCTTGTGAAAATCCAAGTCATTTTTTAATTAATAATTTTTAAAATTTTAATTGTGATTTTAATGAAAATCCAAGTAATTTGTGCAATGGATAAAAATCTCAAAAAGCACAGAAAAATACAGAGTGAAAGTAAGTCCCTTTAGTCTGTCACCTGGAGTCTAATTCTCTTCCCTGAAATAAATGCTTGGCGACAGCTCCTTACGTATCCTTCTAGAAGTAGTCTGACCACATCACAAGGTACTTGTGTGCATATTAACTCTACTTTTTGAAATGCTGGTGAAAATACACACAACTTCCACATTAAGAATTATGTTGTTGTTATTGTTAGGTGCTGTTGAGTTGACTATGACCCGTGGCAACCCTATGAGCAACAGATGTTCTATCCTATACCATCCTTACACTTCCTGACACAGCAGAGCTCATTCCAACAGTGTCTGTGTCAATTCACCTGGTTGAGAGTCTTCCTCTCTTTCGCCAGCCCTCCACCTTTCCAAGCATGATGTCCCTTCTCCATGGAATAGCCCCTCCAAGCAACATGCCCGAAGTATGTGAGATAAGCTTTTATCATCTTACCTATTATCTTGATTACATATTTCATGTTGTGCCACCATTATCATTATTCTTTCACAAAATACTCCATTATTAAACTCAATGTACTCAAACAAAGACTGTGCCCCTTCCCTTCCCTCCTACCCCCGGCGACCATGAGTGCATGTTTGATTTCTGTGTATTTTTTATTTCATGTAAGTGATGTCACACAAAATTTGTCCTTTGTCCTAGTTCACCCAGAATGAAGTTTTCGAGGTCCATTTACACCCAATTTTTAAAACCATAAGTGATGGCACTTTATATACCTCTTTCTGTGAGTATCAATCTAATTTGGGGTGCATTTTGCCTCCACACTTAACAGATTGGCCTCATTCTCTTTAGCTGTTGCAAAGCATTGCATGGTAAGGTCCTATCTACCAGATATATTTGACTAGACCCATACAGATAGATACTTGGATTGTTTTACAGTGTTTTGCTGTGAGGAACAACACAACCATCTCCATTGCTGTCTTTGTGCACATTTTGTCTGATGGAGGATCCCTATACGTGGAGTGACAGGTACAGGAGAGTTAGGGTAAGACAATCCTTCCTTCCAGTCTGGCCCCTGAGCCCCACCCTTCCAAGGCTGCCCCCTCACCTGGATCCAGCGATCACCCCGGTTCACATACTGGAAACAGACTTTTAGTTCACAGTTGGTTTTCTCGACCAGGTTCTTCACCTCTTTTAGGAACAGGTAATTGTCCTTCATGCTGAGAAGTTTGGGGGAGGATGGGTAGAGGTGAGGCAGAGGGATGAAGAGAGACAACGGCCCACCCTACAAAGCTTATATATACAATGGGCAGAGAGACATCAACTGTGCACTCTGTCCTTTTGGGGAAGGCCATTGGACTCCAAGGCCAAGTTTTCTTGTACACTCACATGCTCATGTGGCATTTTTTTTTCAAAGTCATGAACAAATAAAACGGGAGGAAACGCTCACCTCTACCTTCCACAAAGCCTCATTTTCTAAATGCCTCTAGATTTTGAAAAAAAGAGCTGTGCCCAGCAGGAGCCCAGAGCTGCCTGGCACGAGGCCAGGTGATGGGCCAGGCCCTTGAGCCACTGGCAGTGCTGTTGGTCAGCTATGCCCCTTAGACACTCTTCCCCGTCCTCCTTACTCTTCATCTTGCTGGATCTACATAGCACAGAATAATTGTTGCCTTTGAGTCAATTTAGACGTGTAACGACCTATAGGGATAGATTAGAAATGGCTCCAGGGCCAAGGCATAATCTACAGAGCAGACTGCCACGTCTTTGTCCTGCTGGTAGGTTGGAAATGCCAACTTTTGGATTAGCAGTTGAACATTTAACTGCCATACTTCCAGGGCTCCTTAAACGCACAATAGGTGCTCAGTAGAATTCTGCTTAAAGAAAGTGTAAAATGAGTTGAACATCTCCTACACGAATGCTCCCAATTGCATGGTAAGGGCTGAGGCTGCAAAAGGAAAGCTATTATTTTTAGTCCACACTCTTGGTGCCAGGGCCATGCATAAACGGTTTTTCTTCTCCAACTCATTTAAACCTCACATTTAAACCTCGGATATGGGAATTTCAGAGAAATGAAGGCTCAGAGAGGCCAAGGGAGTCATTCAAGGTCACACAGCTGGGGAGTGGAAAACCCAGGACTGTAACTCGTGTCCCCCCGACCCTGAAGTCTCAGTTCTTGGCAGCTCCTTACCAGCACACAAACACTGATATTGGAGGCAGGATGTTAGGTGTCATGATCCACGGAGCAATCCGGAATACCACAGTGTCCGTGAAGATGGGGGTCAGGGGAATCCCCTAGGTGTGAGAGAGGGAAAAGAGGGAGATCAGACAGTCTTGTCACTCCTTCCTTTCGAAGAGAGAGCTCTTAGAGGTCTAGTGTTAGGGATTTGTTCTGCTAAAACCCCAAAGCGGTACCTCTCCGGAGGTTCAAGTTCATCAGTGACTCCAAGAGAGAGAAAGATGAGGAAGCTCTTCCTGAGGGATTTAAAACCACTGAAAACCCACGGAAGGGTCAGCTATGAGTTAATTCTGACTCCATAGCAATGAGAGTTTTATTTTTCCATAGAGGGCTAGTCTTTAATATGGTTTGAAGCTCAACATCAGAAAAATAAAGATTCTCACCACTGGACCAATTGGCAGTACCATGACAGATGGAGAAGAGATTGAGGTTGTTAACAATCTCAATTTGCTCAGCTCCACAATCAACACTCTTGGCTCCAGCAGTCAGGAAATCAAAAGATGAATTGTGTTAGGAAAATCTACTGTCAAGGACCTCTCCAGAATGCCAGAGTGCCAAAGGACAATGATGTCAGTCTAGAAAGACCAGGCCCTGGTCTTCACAGTTACTTATTATGTATCAGATTGGTAGACAATGACTAAGAATGACAGAAGAAGAATCTATGCCTTTGAGTTGTGGTGCTGGAGAAGAACATTGAACATACCATGGACCTCTAAGAGAACGAACATGTCTCTACTGGAAAGGGTGAAACCAAGTTTCTCCGAGGCAAGGATTTTGAAGCTCCATCTTCACATACTTTGGACATGTTACCAGGAGGGACCAGTCCTTGGAGAAGGACATTATGCTCAGAAGGGTGGAGGGAGCGCAGGAGAGGAAGACCCTGGATGAGATAGATTGACACAATAACTGGGGTAATGGAGGTAAATGTATTGGAGTTAGTGAGATTGGCTCAGGATAGGGCAGGGTTCAGAGCTATTGTGTATATAGGATCAGTATGAGTCGCAGGCAAGTTAACAGCACATAACAACAATAACAACAGCTGCTCAACTAAGTATTTATATGTGCACTGATTCATTTATGCCTTACAACAACCCCAGGGGTAGATACCACTGTAATCCTCCCTATACAAGTGTGGAAACAGAGTTCTAGAGATTTTAAGAAACTGTCCAAGATCACATGGGATATTCAGGATATAAACCCAGATGGTATAAGTGCCAGCACCCTTAGCCACTGCCCTATCTTGCCGTGATCAAAGTTCTCTTCCTGAAATGACCACATGATGGTGGAGCTAGCCCTATGTCTGTTTTTCTGTGAACCCTGCCCCTTTCACTGTGTGAGTATTTAAAAATTGTCTGGTAGGACACTGCCCTAGCAAGGCTGTTCTTTGTTCTAAGTAGAGGCTCAGGTTATTTGTCTGGAACCTGCGAGAAGGCGAGATCTGATCCCAGGGTCCCTTTGAGCAGCTGCTTTGAGAAGCTATATGAAAACAGTTCCTGCTTTTGGCAGGGAGAGTGGACATGGGTGTGGAGTTGGAGATGGAGGGGTAGGGGGATTGATGTTGTCTAGGATTTTATTTCATTTGGATCCACAATCAAAACCCATTGGGAGCAGAAGCCAAGAACGCAACATATTTTTAAGTGGGCAAATCTTCTGCAAAAAGCTTCTTTAAAGGGTTAAAAAACAAAAATACCACCAAAGTTAAGTACGGTGCATCTGACTCAAACCAGGGTATTTTTAATTGCCTTATATGCACGTATAGGCAATCCCTTCCTGTGTCTTCCACTCTACTGTACATAACAACAGCAAGATTTGCATGCAAAAGGAAGACCCAAGAAGAATTTGAATTATGGTGGTGATGAAGGATATTAACTAGGTCATGGGCTGCCAGAAGAATAAAGAAATTTCTCTTGCAACCAAAAATATTCCTTAGACATGAAGATGGTGAGACTTTGCTTTGGATGTGCTATCAGGAGAAACCAGGCTCTGGAAATAGTTATCGTGAATGATAAATTAGAAGGTCAACAAAAAAATAGGAAGACCCTCAACAAGGTAGATTGGTGTAGTGGTGACAAGAGTGGGCTCTAACATAGAATACCTGTGAGAAAGTGTATGAGCAGGTGGTGTATTTGTTCTGCCACACAGGTACATAGGGCTTCTGTGAATCACAACTGACTTGGTACTACTATCAAGAATAACAACAGTTTTCCTTTGTATAAATGTACCAGTTTGCTTATCTGTTCATCTGTTCATGGACACATTGCTGGCTTTCACTTTTTTTTTCCTATTGTGAATAAAGTTGCTGTCAAGATAGAACTTACTCATAGCTGACCCTCCAGTGCTCTTCAGAGGCTATATATAAAACTCGAGGAGATTGTGCATCTTTCTCCTGAGGAATGGCTAGTGGATTTGAACCTCCACTTTTGGGTTAGCAGCATGTCTTCCTATCCACAAGACTGCTGGAGCTTCATGAATAAAGTTGTAGTGGAAATAGATGTGTATATATTTGTCCATGTTACTACTTTTAGATCTCTTGGGTATATCCCTGAGAGTGGATTTCTGGATCATGTTGTTGTTCTTGTTAGATGCTGCTGAGTTGAGTACAATTATAGCAAACCTATAAATGACAGATTTGAACCCTGTCCTATCCTGTGCTAACCTCATCACCTCTGATACACTTGAGCCCACTGCCACAGCACTTGTCTGTCAGTTTGCTGTACTGAGGTAACTTGTGGGTGCTGTCATGGTAAAGGCCGTGCCACCAGGGTGACAAACACTAGAGGGGTCACTCATGGTGGACAGGTTTTAATAGCGCTCCCAGATTAAGACTAGGAAGCAGGATTTCCCCTCCACTTCTGAAATAGTAGGCCTCTGAATACCACATGAACAGTAGAGGTTGGACCATAGGGTAGCTCTATGTCTAGTTTCTAAAAGGTGAGTGCTTTGCAGATTTGGATAGTTATAACTACCTCAGAAAGCAAAAGCTTTTGCTACCTTTGTTTTACAGAGGGGGAAACTAAGGCATCAACCAATCAAGTCAACCAATTGCAGTGAGTCAATTCTGACTCATAGAAACCCCAGGTGTGTCAGAGAACTGCACTCCACAGATTTTTCAATTTCAATGGCTGATTGTTCAGAAGTGGATCACCAGGACTTTTTTCTGAGGTGCCTCTGGGTGAATATGAACATCCAACTTTTCTTTTAGCAGATGGACATTAAAGGCAACAACAACAACAACATGAAAACGCCTCCAAATCTACTGCCAATGAATCAATTCTGACTCATGTGGCCTCCTTTGGGTTTCTGAGGTTGTAAATGTTAGTGGGAGGAGACTGCATCATGTTACTTCTGCAGAGTAACTGCCATTGAACTTGTGGTTAGCAGCTCAATATATAATCTACTACACCACCAGGACATTAAGGCAAAAAGAGATTAATTACATATAAATATTTCATGGTGGTTGTACCAAGATTCAAACCTGGGCAGTCTAGTTTCAGAGCCCACTCTCATGTATCTAAACTAGACTCAGCCTCACCCACCATATAGCCAAGATGTTCTACCTCTAGGTGGCCCAGGGGTAGGAATGAAGAATGGAGTTTTAAATGGAGGAGAGTGGACAGGTCTCTCTCAACATCTGAGTGAAGCAGAGAGGGCCTGAAAGACCAAGGTCTGGGTAGCATAGTCTTTGTGATGGGAGGTTCTCAGTAGAATACACTCTAAGGAATAATGTGCTTCTATTGAGGTTCAGGTACTTTCTCGTCTTTATTCCAAAAATGAAGAGCAAAGGTGGGTGAGGTGTTTGGTATAGGGTAGTCCTAAAAGGGGACTGGTATTTAAGGGTTTGGTCTGCAATCAGCTTTGGTATAATCCATGGCTAGTGTGAGAGGTTGGTTTAGGGTAGAAGTGAAGTGTTAAGAATACAGTGTAGTAGGTAGTTACTAAATGTCACATGCTTACCAGTGAGATTCTACACCTCAGGCTGGGCTCACACTACATCAGACATGAAAAATACCAGAACACCGCATCCATAAGAATTTCTTGGGGAGTAAACGTAGCAAGGAGAAGCGTAATTTAGAGGACCTTGACAGACACATACAGTTGGTTGGGGGTCCTCTAGACCTCCAAGCCAGGCCAACCTCTTGGTTCTTTGAGGAGAATAAAGCACAGCATGAACCCAAAGGAATTTCCCTGTGGTAGGAGTGTCCCATTTCCTATTGGGGAGGCCAACAGAGACTTTTCTCTGACAGGCCAATTCATAGCACATGTATTGAATTACTTGTGACCAGCACGAGCAAGGACTTTCAGGGAAGATGGGAATGATTAAGATGTAGCATCTATTTCAAGCTTCACCCCTAAGGGCAACAGCCCCTCATGCCAGGGGCCCAGAGCTCTCACCTCAGCCATGTACTCCAGTAGGCTGACGTGGATAGAGACCAGTCCTGAGAAGCTCTCATCAGGGAAACACAGACCTTCTACAAAGAACAGCAGCTCTGCAGAACCTCCAGTGTACTTGACCACATGGTAAAGCTTCCGACGGCCGAGGATGTGGATATAACGCTGGCCAAAGAATGGATCTGGAGAAAAACAACCAGTATTAGGTCCCTAGCACCTACTAAGAGTGGAGTGGATCATCTATGGAGGACAGGATAGCGGAGCACCTTGTCCTTACGTGAGGACAAATAAGTAAAAGCAGAATGTGCTAGTGGCCTGGCCATTGTTATTCTCTCAGCACTGCTGTGCACAAGCTCTTGGCATTGAACCAAACAACTTCTCTAGCTCTGGCTTCTCGTCCATACAATTAACTAACTCTTTCATGAATAGCACATACGGAAATGGCAGCAGATGATAACGGAACAATTAGTGGTGTCAAGGGAGGATATTATTGTTCCTGTTTTACAGGTGAGGAAACTGAGTCTCAAAAAGGTGAAATGGCTTGTTCAATGTCAAAGAGCTGAATAAGTGAGTGATTAAGCTGGAATTTTAAGATCCTCTCTTATTTGTATAAATAATGCATATAGGGGCCCATTTGTACCCCAGATCCCCAATCTAATGGGACCCACATTGGCACAAAGAACTGTGCACAGGCTGTATGTTTTATGGCTGTGAGGAAAGGCAGGTTTCTTGTCCCGTTGAAGCCATCCAGCTTTTCACAATGCTGTGCCCTTTGCCTGGGGCAGTCATCTCCCTCCCTCCTTCAGGTTTTGATTTGTGTCACTTCTGGGGATCACACCGAGATTTCCAGTCTAGGGACTCTGAAGTTTCCATAGCCTCATCTTGACCCACCTTTCTAACTGTTTATGACTCCACATGTTCAGTTTTAGTCCTGAGAGACTATTACCTTCCTGAGGACAGAGACAATGCCTACCTTACACACTTGACAGGGCCAGGGCTTGGCGCTTGGTAATGTTTAATACATAGTTACCAAAGGAACCCATGATTCTACCACCACTCCCTATGGGGGAGGCCAACAGAGAATTTCCAGACCAATCATCAAATCATACTTTGTGACCATCATGATCAAGGGCCTTCAGGAGAGATGGAGATGATCAAGATGCAGCATCTGTGGGATTTATAAGCAGTGCTTAGCCAATGAGAAAGTGGATGTGTCATAAAGAAACTGTGAGTGAAAGAAAGATCCTATCTTGTTACCCAGAAGAGGGGCAGAGGAGCCAGACAGGAAGCGTCTAAGCAGAAGTAGGCAGCATTGAGGTGCCCTTGTAGGCAGCAGGAACAGGATGTGGGTGGGGAGAGGTGATACTTGCATTGGCAAAGCCATGGAGGCAGAACCCTATGCAGCCCCAGAAGGAGTCTCTTTATGCCCTGCAGAGCTAGAAGGGTAGAATCAGGTTCAGCTTAGTAGGATTGTCAACAACAGGAATGCTTAATGACCCAAGAGCTAGAATATGTAACTAGAACAGTCCTAATACAATCCAAAATGGTTTGCTTGGTCAAATTTTGCAAAGCAAAAGGATGAACCACAAAAGTGTGCTCAATCAGACCATTGGTTGAGTGTCTCACAAACACATGTCTATAGTCACCAGGCACAAGAAAGTGGTATGAATTATTGTCACAGAGCTCTGGTTTAAAATACTACCTAGATGGAATCAGTTGCTGTTGAGCTGATTTTAACTTATAGTGACCCCATGTATATCAGCAATTTCAATGATTGATTTTTCAGAAGTAGACCACCAGGCCTTTTTTTTTTTCTTTTCTGTGACTCTTGGTAGACTCAAACATATAACATTTGGTTAGCAACTGAGCATGTTAAGCACTGGCACCACTCAAGGTTTTCTCTCTGGCCTGTGAAAACTTGGTGAATTCATTTGAGCTTTGAGTCTCACTTTACTCATCTGTTAACATGGGGATGCTACATCACAGAGTTTCTGCAAGGTGCAATGACACGCCTTTGGTGACAGATCAAGAGTCTGCAGCTTAGATCTTCTGCTATTACTGAGAATGGAAGAACTGTGAACAAGTTAGTGCATCCTGCCTGCAAAACTGCAGACCTTCTCACCAACATCTTGCCAACGGCTTCCAAATAGAAGGTGAAGAAACCATACCTCACCTCACCCTCTTTGGGTGGCTTCCAGAACTGAGAGTGATAGATTCTAACGCACTGAATGCCATGAGGAATTTGTCACCAGCCACGGAGAAGGAGACATCTGTCTCACCCAGAACCAACAGTGTGTGCCCTGGGGTCCAATGCTCTGCAGATCCAGCTTGATCTGTACCGTGAAAAAATATTCTCCCCAGACCTGCCCATGAGCACATCTTAGGCCGCACCTGAACTTAAGAGATGAGATTTAGAAAAACCAACTTATTTTTGCACAAGTGGCAGCTCTGACATTCTCAGTAGCTGGCTGCTCTGCCAGGCTCTAGGGCGGGAGAAAGGGTTGGGCCAAAGGAGCTGGGCCAGTGCAAGGATTCGTTCCAGTCTATCAGCTGGCAGCTTTCTCCCTCCTGATACGGTCTGTGGCTTGTGATTCACAATGTGTTGTCTCTGTCCTGTGTCTCTTTCTGGTGCCTTGGGTCTGTTCCAAGAGGATCAATTCCTCATGGGGAATAATCCGGCCATTGTCCTGAGGAGCCTCCTTCCTGCGTCCCCGGCTTGGAACAGGCTGGCTGAGCATGGCGGTTCTCTCTTTGGAACCAACAAAGCATCTCTATTGAGCAGACCACGTGCCTTGGGTTGGGGCCGCTGGCCTCCTTGACCTCTCACCCTCCCCTGATCCCAGCTGGTCAGCTGCGGGGCATGGCTTGGCAAAACCCGTTAGGCCCCTTGGGATCAATCACACTTACGACGGAGCTCCCTTGATAATGTGACCCACTGACTTGATTTGTCCAGAACAAAATATTTTCACAACTAAAACCAGGCATGTTTTGAGCAATTGGGACAAACTGGTCACTCATCATTTCAGGAAGGGGTGAAGCCCCAAGTTGGAGGGGTTTTGGAGTCAGAGACTGGACACTTGGGCCAACCTATTATAATGGGAGACTTCTATCCAGTTGAGTGATTATAATTAATCACCATGATAATAATGATCTCAAGAAAATCAACACCTGTCATTTAGAGAGGACTTTCCACAGGTCAGGGTCTGAGCTAAGTAGACTTGTTCCTCATTTAATCCCAATCACCATCTTTTTATTATTATTTTTGTGTGAGTGTACCATCAAACCAGATCTGACTGGTACAGGAGGAGATTGTCCCTCCTTCCCTGGCAGAGCATCTGGTGGATTCGAACCGTGTGCCTCTGGGATTGTAGTTGCAGCTCCTTGCCACTAGGCCACCAGAGCTCCCTCCCCCCCCTCCCCATCACCATCTGAGGCAGTTGGGGTTATTGTAATTCCATCAGGGGTAAGGCTAGGGGGAAAAGATCTGAACCCAGACTTCCTGCCACAGTTTCCCCTCAGGGGGCCTATGTCCAGCTCACTCCACTGTCCTTGGGGGGAGCTGGCCCATCTTTTCCAGGACACAGGGGACACAGGGCAGCTCTGCACTATGGCACATTATCATCCAAAGGGTACTCAGATTCAGACAAAAGCCCCAAATGCTCACAAGCAAGACAAGGAAACTGCCACAATTATTTTTTTCCTAATGTGGTGCAGACTGTTTTATATACAATTTCAGTTAGCATGGGGTCCAGATTTTCTGGAGCCATTGAGGCTGGACGTGCGCCTGAAATAACTGCTCCAAGATCATCTTTCCATCTGAAACTTTAAACCAAATGTGTCCCTTGGACTTCCATTGAACCAAACAACAGTTTTGTTTCGATGATATATAATGACTGTGCCTTTTAAAGAAATACCTATCAAACTGATAACAGTAACCCAAAGGGCCAGATAGCAAGCTTAGGGGAACGTGAAGGAACTAGTTTGAAAATGAGGGTCAAAACGGCTGTAGCATTTGAAGACTATAATAAAGATCATGGACTGTTAGATACAAAAATTGATGAATTGGTGTATGTTTTGCTAGGAATATTTTAATAACTCGAAACTCATTGCCATTGAGTTAGAACAGCCTCGTAGCCAACCCTCCTGTAACAACAGCTGGGTAACAACTGAGTGAGAAGGTATTGCCTGGCTTTCTCCCTTGGAGGGCTGGTGGATTTAAACCACCACTGAAACCACACTGCCTTTGGGTTAGCGGTGCAACTCCCTATGCCACAAATGAAAATAAATTCTACATTTTGTGGGATACTAACTATTCCAGGGTCATCACTGTGTTGGTAACAGTTCCTTCAGCAGGAGGGCAGCCCAGATAGGACAGGCAGTAGGTACAGGCACTGGCACTAAGTAGTTCTCCCTTTTTCTAACCGGCTCGGGTCACATCTCAGATGGCATGGCTGGGGGAGGGATGTTATTGGGCCCAACTCAAATACATTGCATTAACAAAGCGATAAAACGGCTTGACGATGTCCAAACATGACTCTTTTGCAATAGGTCTCTGAGAAGGGCCTCCCAGATGTTCAAGATAACTTGGGGTGCCATGACATGGTGGTCGCAGCCCCAGGTTAAGGTTCTGCCTGTACCCCTCCCATCCCTGCCGACGCCCCGTCCCCAGTGGCAACCCTGGCTTGGACAGGGTAAACATCAACATCTCTGGCCCCCTGGGGCAGTGGAGCCAGCATGACTCTGGGGGCATTCCAACCTGTGTGAGGTCACTGCCTGGGCTGAGGTTGGATCTGAACAAGGTTGGCATTGGGTGGCAGCTCTCCTTTGCTGTTCTAGCTAAATTACTCCCTGAAGTGAGGGTCCAGTGCCCCCAATGCTCTTCATGGCTCTACTGGCCTGTTCAGAGGGGAGGACACTTAAGCAGGGCCCACATCCTAGACCCCTCAAAGAGCTGGCCAGGAGGGGAGCCCCGCCCTGCACCATGGCAAACTGCAGGGGATGACTTTTCTGCTGAGAAAGCAATTTAATGCATAAATCAAACCTTGACAGCCTCTTGCTTAAAACCCTCTAATGGCTTTCCATTGCACTCAGAATAAAATCCAAGTCCTCTCTACATTCCCTGGGCCCTGCCCAGCTCACTGACCTTGTCCCCTAACACATCCCCCCTGCTCTAACTTCTTTCTGCTTTTTCAGTGCTGCTCCCTCCTCTGTGTTTTACACATGGCTGTTCCCACTGCTTAGAATACCCTTCCTTCAGTTTGTGAATGGAGGCTTCCCTCTCATTGTTTGTTCAGGTCTCAGCTCAGATGTCACCATTCCTGGCAAGCTAGGCTAGGGTCACCTCACCTCTGCCCCTGCCATTCTCTTTAACTTGGTGATTTCACTTTCTTTCATTGTGCTGCTTATTCACATACTTCACTCACTAACCCGGCAGCTTATCGAGGGTGGGATTCAATTATCTTGTTCACTGCATTAACCCCAGCACTGATGACAGTTCCTGAGGAGGACGTTGCTTATTCACTGGTAGAATTCCCACTCTCTATGCTAAAGATCCAGGTTCAAGTAATAGGCAAAGTACCCAACGTCCCTTTTTGGAAGTTTGCTACGATGCTGAACAAGTTCCTGTAGAATGCTCAGACTAAGAAGGCGAGGAAGAAAGGCCTGGTGTTCCTCCTCAGAAAAACCAGAAAATGAAAATCCTATGGATCACAGTGATCTGACACTGCTGTGCATGGGGTCACCATGAATTTATGATTGACTCAATGGCAGCTAACAACAGCAGTATCAGCAAGAATAGCCCTGGCTCTGAGAGAGGCTCAGTACATACTGGTCGAAAGAATGAGACGGAGCAGGCTGCTGTGAGGAGTAGTTCTAGAGCAGAAGCTTGTTCCTGCCCGGCTGGGGCTCGGGATGCCTTGTTGAGAACAAGAGAACAAAGAGTCCACCCTCTCAGCGAGTCTTTAAAACAAAGAGGCAATTCGCTGCTCCAGAAAGTCCAATGTGCTCAGAACACGCCTAGAGATAATACCTGCCTTAGGCGTCATTCTGATGTGACTCCAGAAAAGAAGGGACCTCAAAACCCCTTTCTCCCCCAGGTCATTGGGAGGAAGGGCCTCTGGACTCCACATAAACACGTGTTACTACAAACTCCTCTACAGAGAAGTCAAGTCTGGAGATTTTACAGGACAATAGCATTTCCCAGTTACCATAACTAGATCTCTGGTGGCTTAGTGGTAAGGAATCACGCTACCAAACCAAAGTTATGCAGTTCAAATCCACCAGCTGCTCCATGGGAGAGAGGTGGGCAAACTCCTTCTGTGTGATTTACTGTCTCTGAAAGCCCTCTGGAATGTCATCTGTGCGTCAGTTCTGACTTCATGGTACACCACAACAATTACTAAAAAGAGTCTCTGAATGGCACAAATAAGCTGCTAGCCCAAGCTTGGTGGGTCAAGTTTACCCAGAGGTGCCTTAGAAGAAAGGCCTGGTGATCCTCCCTTCCCCTCCATGGAGCACAGTTCTACTCCGTGAGCACTGAAGGCTCAGTTCTTGCCCTGTGAGTACTGAAGGGGCTGGAGGTGCCGGAAGGGGTGGGCTGGGTCACTCACTCTCCACGTAGAACACGCCCACTTTGTCCGAGTCCGACATGGAAATGTAGAGAACAATTTCATATCCTGCTGGGAGGCGGTCGGGGCCTTTGGTTCTCAGGATCATCTGAGACATGTCCTTGAGGTCTGAGGGGCAGACAGAGGAGGAGGAGGTTAGAATTTGAGATCCGCGTGGGAGTGTTACCCTAGAGCGATTGGTGGCCTTTATAATCAAGAACAAATGCACCCTGACAGATGAGCATCATGGGGACAACAGAAAAGCATAAGGAGAATGAAAATCAGGCCTCATTTCCAGGGCCAGAGACAACCCCTCAAGAACTTGATGAGGGATTTCTTTCCAGTCATGTTTCCATTCATGTGAATAATTTTAAAACACATGGTTGCAATCAAACTATATTTAGAATTTTGTTTTCTGCTTTTCGTGAGATTGGACATAGGAGCCCCAAGTCCACATCTGTTCACTCTCGGCAGCCCAGGACTCTGCAGAATGTTCCCACTGTCTCTGACCACCCGGGCCTCCCTTCCCCTTCCCCTGTGGAATGTGCATCTTGCTGGTACCTTCCTTGCTGTAGACCTTCTCATCACTGCAGTCCTCCTTGGGCAGCCATGGCGTTTCTCGGTCACAGTTCACCAGCAGGATGGCCCCCTGGCCCTCGGGGCCCCAGGTCCAGGATGCCTGCAGGGGTGGGAAGAGAGGTCAGTGCCATTCTTCTTTACCTTCTGGCAGATAGTCCCAACGCCAGAGCAGACCCTGCAGGACGCAGGAGAGATCCGTGGTCCAAGATGAGACGGAAGAGCAGCCGCCACTTATTGGGGCAGCTGTGACCTGGCAACTGTCAAGTCCCAATGATGATGCCCAGAGAAGATCAGTGTGAGAGTCAAAGGCAAGTTGAGGAGGTAGACATGGCAGAGAGAGACGAGGAGGCTGACTGGGCAGCAGTGAACATCACGTCAGGTGGAGGCCAGGGAGGGGGTCAGAGAGCAGCCAAAGGAACCAGCAGACTGACATCCTAGACCAGCCCAAAGGTTTCCAGAGGGGTTTGGGGGTAGACACTTGGAAGGATAGACACTGAGTTCTTTCCAGATATGTTTGGAGTGTTTCAAAGGGGACCTGCAAGGTGATCCGCTTCCCACACTTCAGCCCGGGTGTTGCTAGAACCATCTCCACCAGATCATGTGGTGTCCTGCTCAATGACCCGCCAGAGCACCCTGTTGATTTAGGATTAATCCCTAAATCCTCATGTGGCCCTCAAAGCCCTTTGACACCTGCCCACCTCTCCATCACATCCTCTCTCCCGCTCTGCTCACTCCTCCTGCTTCCGTTCCCCACAGACTCAAAGCTTGGCCCATGGTCTTGGCCCATGCTGGTTTCTCAGCCTGGAACATTGTCCTGCCTGCCTTCACCTGGCCAACTCTCCACCTCCTTCCAGCCGTCACTCCCTTCTTCCAGGAAGCCCTGATGATTCTCCAGAACAACTTAACACTCTGGCAACTCATACATCCTTTGTCAGAAGACTTAGGACAATTGTGATGACACAGTCACCATGTTATCTATTTAATGATTACCTCCCCCAATGGACAGTGGACTTCCTAAGGGCAATCTTCCCACCTTTCTGTGTCTCCAAGGCCTGAGCCAGGACTGAACTATAAAAGATGCTCAACAAATATTTATAGATCAGTGAAGAAAAGAACGTGACAATATCTCTGATCCAGGTGGAGAAATTCAGGCCATTGAGTTCTTGGGATGCTGGGCTCAAAGGCCTCTCTGGAGGTTGGCTGAACACCCAGATAACATACATGCAGAGTTGACCAGGCTTCTTTCTGAGAGTGGCTTCTTGAGAAGGGACGGTTGAGACAGTGCCCCCTTTATAAATCCTCCCCTCAGGCTTCTCAACAGCCTTGAGGTCTCTGTGCTTCATGTGCAGAGTACTGGACAGATTGCTAGACCCCAGGCTCCCACTGCCTGCAGGTATTTATCTTCTAAAGTATCAGTGTATCTGTAACTCAATCTAGGATTTTGTTTGCTATTCTAAAAGTAAAATAGGCACATGGCAAATGTTTAAATGAAACAGAAGGGCAGAGAACAGAGGAAAAGAGAGCAACAGTCTGGGTCTGCATAGAGCAAAAGTGATGCAATTCAAAACTGAGTTAAAGTGGTCATGGTAAAGAGAAAGCATGAAGTGGGATGACATAAAGCTCACAGTACCATCTGCACAAATTAAAAATACATGCATACCAACTGCACCTTGTGTTTTGCAAGAATAATTACAGGAAGAGAGATGTTAAGCCTGTCATGTTTGCTTGTGAGGGAGGAGAATGGGATTGAGAAGTGCAGGATAACAGAATGAATGGATGATGAATACATGAATGAATGTGTATGAAACGTCAAAGCTAATGTGCCTGGAACACCTGTTAATGGGGAAACTGAGACTCGAGGATCACCTAGTGGTTCCTGATTTGCCGTGTACTTGTAGTCTGACTTGGGCCTCAGTTTGTTCATCTGAGAGATGGGGGTTCTCTCTGCTTGGTGGAAGGGCCATGCCTTTTTCAGGCTCCAGCCTGGGCTCTGCTCTTGGGAATCTCTCCCTATCCCTAGTTCTGCCCATGTCTGCCCAGGATACCTTCTTTGGGTTGTTCTTCTCTACTTCACCATCCCGGTCAGCATCCACATCCAGGGAGATCTCTGAGGACAAAACACATGGGTTAGTCATTAAGCAGAGCTTCCAGATAGAGTGAGACAGGGCAGGAGGAAGGCACGTGGCACCAGGGACAGCTTACCCCCTCCCTCCTGAGGCAGCCACTGCAAGACTTCACAGATTACAAAGGCTTTCAGGTCTGCCCCCTCAGGGCAATTTGAAGGGGTCTTCTACCACCTCATTGTGCCTCAGTCAGGTCCATATAGTGGGTGAAGTGGTCCTCCATGCACAGAGCTGAAAGCCTCAATTCAGAGTTCACACAGATGTCAATGACAGAAACGGTGTACTGTGGATGTTGTTGTTGTTATGTGCCGTCGAGTCGTTTGCGACTCATAACGACCCTGTGTACAACAGCCCTAAACGCTGCTCTATCCTGTGCCAATTGCACTGCCTCTGACACACCCATCCCGATTACTCCAGTCACTGAATCAATCCATCTCATAGAGGGTCTTCCCCTTCTGTGCCGTCCCTCCAGCCTACCAAGCATGATGTCCCTCTCCAAGGGCCTGTCCCTCCTTGCAACATGCCCAAAATATGTCAGACGAAGCACCAGAATCCTTGCCTCCAAGGAGTTGCTTGGTTTAATCCTCTCAAGGATGAATCTGTTTGTTTTCTTGGCAGTCCATGGTACATTCCATACTTTTCTCCAGCATCACAGCTCAAAGGCATCAATTCTTCTGTCCTCCCTAGTCATTGACCAACTCTCTGATGCATAACAAGTGATTGCAAAGACCATGGCCTGTATCAGGCGCACCTTCGTCTCCAGAGAGACACCTCTGCTCTTGAGTACTTTAGAGAGGTCCCTAACAGCAGACTTTCCCATCGCGATACGTTTTTTGATTTCCTGGCTGCTGGTGCCAAGAGTGTTGACCGTGGAGCCGAGCAAACTGAAGCTGTGAACAATCTCAATCTCTTTGCCATCCATCCTGATGATGCCAATTGGTCCAGTGGTGAAAATCTTAGCCTGTCTCAAAGCCTATATTTGAAAATGTTCAGGGATAGAGTTCCGTAAGTGCTTTTTCTAATCTGTACATTGGTGTGTGCACATATGCGTGTTTGTGTGTGTACATATGAGTAGTTTTGTGTGTATGTCTTTCTTTCTCCCAGAATGCTCAGCTATCTAGATTCTACCTCCAAGGACTGAGTTACATCCCATCTCAACTTGAGTGTGCCTGTGAGGCCAGGTGTCCAAGTAGAGGACCCAGAGCGGAACCAAGCTTCTCCTTTCTCTTGGTGAGGGGGCCTTTGGTGTCAGGGGACATGCTTCACGGAGACTGTGGGGAACAGTGGAAGGAGCCCAAATTTTAGCATCAGCAGGTGCTGGTTTCAAACCCTGGCTCTCTAATTACCTGCTGTGAGACTTTGGGCAGGTTAAACAGCTTCTCTGAAGCCAACTTCCTTACCAGTAAAATGGGCCCTTTCTGCCTGGAGAGGGTGCTCTGGTGGCCTACTGGGTAAGGAGTTGCACTGCCAACCCAAAGGCAGGTTGTTTGAATCTACCCACTGCTCTGAGGGAGAAAGATGGACAATCTCATGTACAATTTATAATCTCTGAAAACCCCCTGGAAGGTCAGCTCTGGGTCAGTTCTGACTTAAAGGCAATGCGTGAATGAGTGAGTGAGAGCTGCTTAAAGCAGTTGTACTAAATGCAGGAGTGGGCACTTTTGGCATTTAGAGCCAGATAATAGTCTGTTGCAGGGCTTCCCTGTGCATTGTGGGCTGCGGCATCCCTGGTCTCTACCTACTACATGCCAGTACCACCTTTCCACTTGTGTCAACCAAAAATGTCTCCAGACATTGCCAAATGCCCCCTGGGAGGCCAAAGATCCCTGAGGTAGAGACTAGCGGGGCAGGGCGGGGGAGCTGCTGAGAAGGTGTTTAGAGGGTCACACTGAATGAAATGACCTGGCTCCAGGCTCCGGGAGCTGCCCCTGAGGGCTCGCCCTCCGCCTGAGCATGACTTGGATAGAAGTGGGAGTTGGGTGGGAATAAATGCATTCCTACTCAATCCCCTTGGCAAAAGCACCTTCACCCTGATGGGTGCAGAGGAGGGTCCTGGCACAGGAAGGGCACTGATGTCACTCTTGTCTGTGTAGCTCAGTCTGTCTGAGTCCAGAGATTACATTCAGGTCTCCCTTTGCCTACAATCTGATTCCTTCCAACCCTGAATGGCTCTGAGTGTAGAAGACGATGTTAGGGACACTTGGTCCTTGGGAGAGGCAGTTCTCTAATGTCCCAATCTATGCAGCCCTATGAGTTACAGGCTATGATGCAGCATTTTCTAAAACCCTCCCATTCACTGATACTTTTCACTCAACAGATCATTGTTGAGCATCTACTATGTTCCAGGTCTTGCCCTGGGCACCAGCATTCTGACGTTGGGTAGTTGAGGCACGGTGCCTGCTCTCAAGAAATCTACATGTTGGATAATCATTGAGGCTAGCGCAAGATAAAGATGCTATGGAGGAAGAAGGGAAACTTCTGTTAAAGAAGCTGAAGGTTCAGATCGAGGGGACAGGATTGGTTTTGGCTGCTAAGATGATAGAGAACTTTCCAGTTGGAGAGGCTTCTGTGAATGCTGGCTTCCCTCAGCTCCACCCTGGGAGCAAGCTGCCGACTTTGCCATGTTAGCAGTCTTTCTCTTTGTTTTTCTTTCTAAAATCTCTCCCGTGGGGTTAGTGTACCCTGCCAGCTGCAGAACACTCCATTACCAGATCTCCTGGAATTCAACCACTGCTGGCGTGAGCTGGCATTATCACAGACGAGGAGGCTCCTGGCAGCCAAGGAACCACAAAGTCCCCAGAACACACAGAGCAGGTATCCCCCTCCCGTCTGGGCTGACAGACCCTTCGCTTTGCTCCCCCTTCTGCTGCTCCAGACCTCCCGCTGACTTAGGCTGAACTCCTTCTGACCAAAGCTGACCTCTAGCTGACCAAGGCTGACTTTGGCTGACCTCTGGCTGGTGGGGTTGGCTTTCCAATACCAAGTCTTCCAAATTTTAAGACCCAAGACTAGGTCCCCAAAGGCCATTCTCAGAGGAGCATGAATAGCCCCTGTGGCCTTCATCTTCAGCACCTCCAAAATGCCCCTGCGAAGGGCCATTGCAGCTCCTCGTGGTGCTCATGGTGTGTCTCTTAAAGCAGTGGATCACAGGAGAGAAATTATGAGGCACTTGTAGTGCTTCAGGAACTGTGGTGGCGTGGTGTGTAGTGGGCTTCACTGTTAACTAGGAAGCAGATGGTTCAAATCCATCAGCTGCTCTGAGGAAGAAAGATGGGCAGTCCTCTCCTGTGAAGATTTACAGCCTCAGAAGCCCGCTGGAGGGTCATTATAATGCTTGGGGGCTCTGGTGGTGCTATGGGTTAAGTGCTGGCTGCTAACGGAAAAGTGGGCAATTCAAATCCACCAGCTGCTTTTCAGGAGGAAGACATGTTACTTCTATAAAGCCAGTCTGCTTCTTCAAAGATTATGGGCAGTTACTGTCATGCGTGGGGTCGCTATGACTCAGGACTGACTTGATCGCTGTGGGTGGGCTTATAATGCTTTATTTCATTATGAATTTCTTAAATGTCTAAACTTTATTGTGCACTATTTGTATGTTGTTGTTGTTATATGCCGTCGAGTCATTTGCTACTCATAGCGACCCTATACACAACAGCCCTAAACCCTGCTCTATCCTGTGCCAACCGCACTGCCTCTGACACACCCATCCCAATTACCCCAGTCACCGAATCAATCCATCTCATAGAGGGTCTTCCCCTCCTGCGCTGTCCCTCCACCCTCCCAAGCATGATGTCCCTCTCCAAGGACCCGTTCCTCCTGGCAACATGTCCAAAGTATGTCAGATGAAGCCCCAGAATCCTTGCCTCCAAGGAGCAGCTTGGTTTAATCCTCCCCAAGATGAATCTGTTTGTTTTCCTGGCAGTCCATGGTACATTCAGTACTCTTCTCCAGCACCACAGCTCAAAGACATCAACTCTCCTTCTGTCCTCCCTAGTCATTGTCCAACTCTCTGATGCATAACAAGCGATTGCAAAGACCCTGGCCTGCCCCTGAGTACTTTAGAGAGGTCCCTAACAGCAGACTTTCCCCATCATGTTACGCTTTTTGATTTCCTGACTGCTGGTGCCAAGAGTGTTGACTGTGGAGTCGAGCAAACTGAAGCTGTGAACAATCTCAATCTCTTCGCCATCCATCCTGACACTGCCAATTGGTCCAGTGGTGAGAATCTTTGTCTTCTTGACATTGAGCCTCAGTCCATACTGAAGGCTGCAGTCCTTGACCCTCCGCAGCAAGTGCATGAGGTCCTCCTCAATTTCAGCAAGCAGGGTTGTGTCGTCTGCATAATGCAGATTGTTAATAGATCTTCCACCAATCCTGATGTCACAATTCTCCTCATAGAGCCCAGCCTCCGGATAATCTGCTCTGCATACATGTTGAAAAGGTATGGAGACAGGATGCATCCCTGGCGTACACCTTTCCCAATTTTGAACCACGCAGTGTTACCCTGCTCTGTTCTGACTACTGCCTCTTGGTCCAAGTATAGGTTTCGCATTAGCACAATTAAATGTTCTGGGATTCCCATTGTTCTCAGAGTCAGCTACAGTTTGTTATGACTCACACAGTCAAATGCCTTTGCATAATCAATATCAAAAGACTTCTAGAGAAACACAGGAATTTCCTGTCCAGTCCTTTCCCTCACCTACCTGAGGCAACTTCCCGAATACTAATCCGCTGTCATCGGGTCAGTTCTGATTCATAAAGATCTGGTTGTTGTTGTTGTTAGGTGCCATCTCCAGTATGACTCGCAGCCACCCAATGAACAACAAAAGATCTGAGCCCTGTCCTCTCCTGTGCCATCCTCACCACCTGCAGCACACTTGAGCCCATTGCTGCAGTCACTGTGTCACTACAGCTCATAGAAGGACAGAGTAAAACTATACTGTAGTTTCCAAAGCTCTGGTGGCCTAGTGGCAAGGAGTTGTGTTGCCCATCAAAAGGCATGTGGTTCAAATCCACCAGCTGCTCCCAGGGAGAAAGATGGACAATCTCCTCCTGTGAGAGACCTACAGTCCAAGAAAACAACCCTAGAGGGTTGGGTCTGACCTGCTGGTACAAAACAACAATAATCCATTTTTCTGGAAGCAGACAGCCTCATCTCATCTCTTTCTCAGGTCCATAGGAGCTGATGGGTTTGAACCACCAAACCTTTGGCTAGTTGAGGAATACTTTGTCCACATAATCACCAGGGCTTGTCCCTACTACTAATATGCATTTTCACTTCTTGGTATATTAATTTTAGTAACTTTAACTGACTTCCTGTTACAAAATGTAGGCATTTCACAATTTGATTGCATTATCACCCTCTCCCAATTACCCATAGAGCTTCCAGATTTCTCTCTCATGACCATGATCATAGTCAGCCACCATCCTTCATGCCACAAGCCACTCCTGTAGGTCTTCTGCTCTCTTGTAAGGCTACCTCAATACCCACTTTAGTTAGACTCCAATGAGGAGCTCCATGCAGGGGAGCCGAGATCTGTGTGACCTGCCCTCTAGGGACAACCCTGCCCTCCCCAAGGGGGGCAGGGGAAGGTATCTGGGCTCCAGACAACATTTCCCAGGGGCTCCAGATTCTACATCAACTTCCCAGAATAGCCCAAGGTGTCAGATGGCGCCTGGGGTGTAGGGTAGATTAATGGGAAATGTCACCAGGATTGGGTTCAAGGCAATCTGCCCTGAGAATCAAGACACTGAGCCGTGGCTGCAGCCCAGGCATTCTGGCGGGCCGCCGGCACCCGTGGAGTGTGGCAGGGTGCCCACACCGCCTTGGGGGTTGCAGGAGAGAAATTACGAGGCATTTTATAGTGTGTCAGCTGACAGCTTTGAGTGTGGTGGGGAGGAAGGACACCCCCACAGCCAACTGGGGCAAGTACTCTAAAGGCTCTGAAGAGGGGGCCCAGAGTGAGCTCTTCGGGGTGATGATAAATATTCTCCAGACTTGTGTATGTACACTGCTCCTGAGGCCGGAACCATAGCAAAGAGGGTGGGACAACTCCTCCCTCCCTCCCTCCTTTCCCCTCACTACTTTCCCTGTTAAACAGGGAAAAACAAGGAAGTCCAACTAGTTGCTGTTGAGTGAGTTATGACCTGTGAGAACTGTGCCCCACAGGATTTTCATGGTGTGATCTTTTGGAAGTAGATTGCCAGGCCTTTCTTCCTAGGTGCCTCTGAGTGGAATTGAACCTCCAACCTTTGTCCAGCAGCTGAACTAACCATTCTGTGCTACTCAGGGACTCCTTTTGATAGGGAAGCCTTACCAGATAAGCAGACCTTATCAGATTTTGAATTCTGGAAGACCCTCAGAGAACAATTAACACAAAGCCCTGACTTTTCTGGGACAAGTGAAGTGTAATGGGGTTAGGGGAGGGCTACCTGTCAAAGTCCCAGGAGTCTGTAGCAAGACAGGGGAAAAGATCCAGGGCCTGGTTTGACCTAGGGCATTGTAGGGTCATCCACAAATCCCAGCAGTAAGATTGAGGAGCAGTAAGGCTCTTAGTTTCAAAGAGAAAATGTGGCACCCCCAGGAGAAAGGGGGAAGGACATGCACTGAGCCCTGCTAGGCCCTTGCCCATGCCACTGAAACCACTGAATCCTCACCATCATCGTGCAAGGGTGCGTTTTGAGCCCATTTTGCAGATGAGGAAGCTGAAGCTGAGAGAGGGGATGTGACCTGCCCGTGGCCACAGTATGATGGGAAGGAACACAGCGCCTGTTCTGAAGCTTCTCATGGATCGTGATAGAAGCTGAGCGAGATAGACTCAGATACCTGCTGGAGACAGTCCATCATCTAAGGGCTGGTCCTTGTCTCTGTGGCACTACCCTCAAACAATAAGTAAGGGTGTAGGGTTCAAAGGCTTCCTGAGAAATGCCAGAGCGAAGATCAGATCTGAAATAGTCAATCAGACCAGCATTTCCTAGGTGCAACCAAATTTCTATCAGAGTCCCCAGTGGGAAAGGAAGTACAAAATTCTATGGAGTGTATTTTCCCTAAAGCTTCACTCATGCCATGCAAATGCTTGTCTCTGATTCTGAGATCATGTGCTGCCTCCTCTCTGGGTGAGGAGCTCTGGTGGGTAGTCTGTGGCATGAAGCTGCTGACCACCAGGCTGAGAGCACAGGCAGGGGCTTGAACCCACCAGCAGCTTCAAGGGAGAAAGACACGCGGACCCTCCTGCTAAGATTTACAGCCAAAAAACTAAAAGATGGAGCTTCGTTACGAGTCGGCATCAACAGGATTGGCAGTGAGAGCACGTGAGTGACTTTCTGAAGTTAAAATGACCCTTCTGTCCACAAGATGATAGTGATAGTTAATGGAGAATTGTTTTATTGTCTTTTAAATGGTAAGTATTAAAGTCAATGCCAATCCCCTCATTCCTTGGGTGTGTGTGTGTGTGTGTGTGTGTGTGTGTGAGTGGATTTTACTGGACTGTAGGATAAAAATATCTGGGAACTTCTAACAGGTACGTACTTTGTAAATAGAGGAAAAACACACAAGGGTGGCACAACAGTTCAGTGCTCAGTTGCTAATTGAAAGGTTGGGGGTTCAAACCTGCCCAGCAATTCTGGGGGAGAAAGAACTTGCGATCTGCTCCCATAAAGTTGTTGCTGATTTTAACTCATAAGGGAGCTCTGGTGGCCTAGTGGTAAAAAGTTGTGCTGCAATCCCAAAGTCATGCGGTTCGAATCCACTAGCTGGTCTGCAGGAAAAAGATGGCCAGTCTCCACTGGTGCAGTGTCCTGCCTCTAAGAACCGCTGGAGGAGCAGGGGTAAGTCGGTTCTGACTTGTTGATACACAACAAGCACTAACCCATAGTGACTCTACTGAGAGTTTTCTATGAAGATGAAAACCTGTTGCTATCAAATTTATTCTTAGATTTCCCCCCCTAAGAATATTCTTACTCATGTGGCCACACCTCACAGAGCCAAACTGCCCCAGAAGGTTTCCAAGGCTGTAAACCTTTTTTTTTTAAATTTTATTTGAATAATTTTAATGGACATTTACAGAGATTTTGGATTTCCATTCATTCATTGCTGCACTTCTCTCCCCGCCCAGTTCCCCCCGCCCCAAGGCTGTAAATCTTTACAGAAACAGTCTGCCAAATCTTTCCCCCTCCAGGTGGCTGGTGGGTTTGAACCAACCTTAATGCTTAACAGCCGAGAGCTTAATCACTGTGCCACCAGGGCTCCCAGTAAAGACTACAGTCTACAAACCCCTCTGGAGCAGTTCTGTGCTGTCACACTGCAGTCACCATGAATTATAAAACGGCTTTCTGGCACCTGACTACAATGAGAAATGGAACCCCAGAAGGATTAGCACAGCCGTTTATGATGAGCAGGTTTGGAATGTTCTGGAGCAAAGGCTAGTCGTTCCTTGTGAGAATAGGTCTTGAAGCTCTGGTGGAGGGGAGTCCAGGGACCAGGGATTTTGAGGTCCTGGAAGTTTATGTTGCCTTCTGCCTGTCCTTATTTTGATGAAAGCCTCATTACCGTCTCTTTCACCCTTCAACAGGCCTTTGGCTGCTGTCCCGTCTGCCTCCATTCTCAGGTGTCCCCGGCTGTGCTGTGCCTGTGGAATTAGGTTTCCTTGGAGACAGTCACCTGAGACAACTTGGGGGCTGTGTGTGCATTAGAGATTTGCACACAAGCTGGGGGCCAGCCCATGACCTAAGAAGCTCTGGTTACCATCTGCTAGGGTCCCCTAAAATTGTCCTGAGGTGCCCTTACACCCAAGAATGGACACCCTCTCCATGCAGAGAGACAGGGTGACCAGAAACCAAATTCAACTGAGAATTCCCTAAGGAGTGGAAGAGCTTTGCTACTGACCCTATTTCAGTAGCAAAGTGTGAGGTCTGATGGCGACGCTGACATGGGAGTGAGTCACTGGCTGACCACCTCGTTCTGTTCCCACCCCAGTAACAGGGACCAGGAACACTGTGTCATCTCTCCTGGGGCCTGCATTATTCATATGCAGTCTGCGTGCTGACCACTTGTCCAGCCTGAGAGCCACTGAGAAGTAGTGATGCCAGGCCCTGGGGGGACAAAGGCATCCAGACCAACTCACCAATGGCCGTGAGGAAGAGCCCAGCCTGGTCAATGGGAGTGTTCCCGTCCTGCTCATAGTAGTTGACGGTGACCTGGGTGGGGAGGGGCCACATTGAGAAGGAGAGAAGAGAGATCACAGGTTAGAGCACAAGCGAGATCACCTGCTGTAACCCCCTGACACCTTGTTAAACCAACATTCTCAGGATGTTCAATTGTTTCCTCAACAAAGCTCTCCTGGGTTAATGGGCTCTTGCTCCTGGATGACTAAACTTGACAGCGGACTCCCCTCTTTTCAGAGAGCACTCAGGTGCCATCTGTCCACCTGTGTCCCCTTTGGGGTACCCACATCTGCTACGTTGTATGTCTAGCCTCTGAATAAACACTCAAAGGGTAAGTGACCATTCCTTTGCACAGTGCCCATGCTTGGGACACAAGGCACAGGGATTACACATTATTACTTTCTAATGAGGAGTCAAATGAGGTGAGAGTTGTGTTGCTACTAATGTGTCATGTGGCCTTGGATAAAGCACTTCACCCCATGATTAAGTCCCAACTCAAGGTGACCCACACACAATGGAATGAAGCACTGGCCAGTCCAGCATCATCCCTGTAAGTGGTTACAGAATGGGCTGTGGGATTGATAAAGTATATGCATTGATAGATTTTCTAATGTAGATCACCAGGCCTTTCTTCCTAGTCTACATTGGTCTGGAAACTGTTGAAACCTGGTCAGCATCATAGCAACACCCAGGTCACCACTGGTGGACAGGTGGTGGCTGCATGTGAGAAGTGCTGTCAGAACCAGGTGTTTCGCTTGGAAGATGCAAATTGTACCACTGAACCCCCACTGCCACGCTATACATGGGCCGGATGTGATTTGTCCCCTTTGGGGTCTTTAGTGCATTCCATTTTAGGGAGCCCCGATGGTATAATCTGTAGAGAGTTGTACCCTCTGGCAGTTCTAGTGAATCATCAATGGCTATGCAGGTGACAGATGAACGATCTTCCCCTGTGCCGTTTACAGCCTCTGAAAGCCCTCTGGAGAGTCAGCTGTGAATCGGTCCACACTAGATGAAAATGAGTTTGAAAGTTTTTTCCATGAAGCCACTGAAAATTCCAGAACACTTAATTGTGCTCATGCAAAACCCATACATAAATTGTTTCAACAACAACAACAAAAAAGATTGTGCCTGGTTTAAAATCAAGAAAGAAACAATCCAGAAAGGTGTGGATCAGTGCTACATCTTTTCAGCCTACTGATTACATCTGTATACAGAGAAAATAATGAAAAAAGCTGGACTATTTGAAGAAGGATGTCACATCGAGATTAGAGGAAGTCACCCACTAAGTAGCCTCAGTGTGGTGGTGGGTGAGACAGGCCAGTGCTGTTTGCCATTGGTGACCACCTTTGTGGCTTTTACACACCACCTCCACCTGCACCCACTAACAATCTGTGTTATGCAAATGACAAAACCTTGTTTGCTGAAAGTGAAGAGGGCTTGAAGGCTTTATCATAGAAGATAAAAGACTACAGCTTTTGTTATGGATCAAACCTCAACAGTAGTGATGTCAGTTTGAGGAATAAGGTGCGTCAGATTCAGGCCATGATCTTTCCAATTACTAGCTGAGACCTTGCATCTGAGACCTTGACAATGAATAAGGATGACAGAAAAAGAATTGATGCTTTTGAGCTGTGGTGTTGGAGAAGAGCACTGAACAGCCCATGGATGACCAAGAAAATGAATGGATACATCTTGGAGAGGGTGCTCTTTGGAGGCAAGAAAGATGAGGCTTCACTAACATACTTTGGGCATACTTTGGACATGTTGCTGTTCCTTGGAGAAGAACATGATATTGGGAAGGGTGGAGGGTTGGCAAAGGAGAGGAAGACCCTCAAACAGGTGGATGGACATGGTGACTGCTGCAATAGGCTCTTGTTAGGAAGTGTGAGGATGGCGCAGGACAGGACTGGTTTCGGGTCTTTTGTTCACAGGGTTGCTATAAGTTGTACTTGACTTGATGGCACCTAACAATACAATAACAACAAAGAAAACCAACCAACCAATCAACCAACCAATCAACCAACCAACCAACCAACCAACCAACCAACCAACCAACCAATCAACCAACCAACCAACCAACCAAAATAAATCTGGACCAATGAACAAATTCACAGTAAATTGAGAAAAATCTTGAAATGGTCAAGGGCCTGATTTTCCTTGGATTAACATCCATAGAAACAGCCGTCAAGAAATCAAATGATGAGCTTGAGTGGCCTAGTAGCAAGAAGCTGTGCTGCAATCCTGAAGGCGCGCATTTCGAACCCACCAGCTGCTACACAGAAGGATGGGCAATCTCTGCCTGTGATATTAATTGCCCTTGAAAACCCACTGGAGGGTCAACTATGGGTCGGTCTAACTCTATGCTACACAGCAACAACACTGTCTACCTACACACCATTCTGTAAAAAAAAAAAAAAATCAAATGACTCTCTGCATCAGGCAAATCAGCTGTAAAAAACTTCTTCAAAATGTTATAAAGCAGGGAGCTCTGGTGGCCTAGTGGCAAGAAGCTGTGCTGTAATCCCGAAACCGCATGGTTTGAATCCACCAGATACTCCGCTGGAGAAGGAGGGGCCATCTCCTCCTGTACTAGTCAGATCTGATTCAATGGTACACAAGGAAAGAAAAAAACAAATGTTAAAAAGCAAAGTTGGCATCTTGAGGACTAAGGGTCCAGGTTTCAAGCTATGAAACTTCAATTGTCTCATATGTCTATGAAAGTTGGACAATGAGTAAGTAAGGGGGGAAAAGAGTTGATGTTTTCTTTGAATTAAGACAGTGTAAAAGCATATTGAATACACCATGGACTGCCAGAGAAATGAACAGCTCTGGGAAGAAGTGTCCCAGAAAATGTCTTAGAAGTGAGGATGTTAAGGTATTATCTCACATACTTTGCACATACTATCAGGACAAACCAGTTCCTGGAGAAGGACATTGTTGTTATGTGCTATCGAGTCACAACCCATACTGTGTGCAGCATCTCTGAAGCCTGCGCTGTCCTGAGCCAGTCTCACTAATTCCGACACACCTACCCTCATTGCCCCAGTTACTGTATCAATCCATCTCATCTGGGATCTTCCTCTCCTGCACTGTCCCTCCACCCTTCCAAGCATGATGTCCTTCTCCAAGAAACAGTCGCTCCTGGCCACATGCCCAAAGTATCTGAGATGGAGCTTCAAAATCTTTGTCTCCAAGGAGAAACATGGTTTCACCCTCTCAAGACAAACCTATTTGTTTTCTTGGTGGTCCATGATATGTTCAAGACTCTTTTCTATAGAAGGAGAAGGACATGATGCTCCGTCAAGTACAAGGTGAGTGATAGACAGGAGGACTCTCCATGAGAGGGACTGAGACAGTGGCTGCAACAATGGGCCCAAACAGGAATGACTGTGAGGATGGGCAGGACCAGGTAGTGTTTCCTTCCACTGTGCACATGGTTGCTGTGATGCTGTGAGCTAGGTGTCAAGTTGACGTCACCTCTGAGCATGAAGCCATTGACCCAGGGCCAATGCTGTGCAGTCCAACACGGCAGCCACCTCCCCTGTGTGGTTACTGAGTACATAAAAGGTGCAAACTCTGGTGCCCTAGTGGCAAGAAGTTGCACTGCTATCCTGAAGGCACAAGGTTCGAGGCCACCAGCTGCTCTCTGGAAGGATGGGCAGTGATTAACTGTCTCTGAAAACACGCTGGAGGGTCAGCTATGGGTCGGTTCCAACTCTAAGGTAAACAACAACAACAAAGTGAAATGTGCTTAAGTAGAAACACCGTATGATTAATGTAAGCCACCTTGTTAATTTTTCATCTTGATGGCAACTTGAAATGATAATATTTTGATTCATGGATTTAGGTAAAAGTAAGTGGTGAAGTTAATTTCATTAGCTAATGGGAAAGGACATATGTTTTGCTTTCTGTCCTCATTGGGCAGTGCTGGTACAATGACCTGCCTAGCAGCCTGGCCCTTGCAGCCACCGGGTCTCCCTCCTCAGTAGTACCTTGTCACTGCTGGCCTCAGTGCTCGCCTGGGCCATGGTGACCCTCAGTGTGGTGCTGGGTGAGAGAGGCCACCGCTGTTTGCCGTTGGTGGCCACCTCCTCGGCTTGTCCATCACACACCACCTCCACCTGCACCCGCTCCGAGTGCTTCAGACTGAAGGTTTGGGCTCCAGCTGGGGCTGCACTGTAGGGACAGAGGAGAAAGTGGTCATGGGGGGCCTTGGTATAGACAGGACAATAGGGATAAGGGAGGGGACACCTGCAGAAACATGCTGCAATCCATAGCCATTACCTGGTGATAGGAAAGTACTTGTTGAAAATACAGATTTCAGTAATAATCTTTTACCTTCTGAGTCAGAATGTTTGCAAAAAGGACCAGGAGATTTTTATTCAGACAGGGGTATCTGAATCCTTTACCAAGGTTCCTTTTTTATGATGGTAAAAATATAGAAAAGATAAGCCAATCCAACAATTTCTTTCTATGTAATTCAGTGATTTTGATTATATTCTTCAAGTTATGCCCGATCCTTTTACACAATACTAGTCTGCTTACAGAGACCTCTCCGAAGTATGAAGAGCAATGATGGCAGTCTGGAGACTAAGGTGCACCTGATCCAGGCCTTGGTCTTTGCAATTACTTGCTATGTATTGGAAAGCTGGACAATGACAAGGGATGATAGAAGGAGAATTGATGCCTTTGAGCTGTGGTGCTGGAGAAGAATATTGAGTAGACTATGGCCTGATAGGAGAACAAACAGGTTTGTCCTAGAGAGGGTGAAGCCAGGCTGCTCCTTGGAAGCAAGGATTCTGAAGCTCTGTCTGACATACTTTGGAATGTTGCAAGGAGGGGCCAGTCCTTGGAGAAGGATATCATGCTCGGGAGGGTGGAGGGACAGTGTAAGGGAGGAAGACCCTGGGTGAGATGGATTGATTCTGTGACTGGAGTAATGGGGATAGGTGTGTCGGAGACAATCAGATTGGCACAGAATAGAGCAGGATTTAGGTCTGTTGTACATAGAGTTGCTATGAGTCGCAGGTGACTCGACAGCACCTAACAACCACCACCACCACCACCATTAACATCAACTTACTCTCGCCTGGGCATCAGAATTTTATTTCTCTCCATTTAAAAAATTTTTTCATTGTTTAAAAGGAATATATGATTAGGCATTATACATGCGACAACAGCCCAGAATAATAGGTATATTGCAAAGAGGACTGGGAAGGGGGAGGGAGGTAATTGTGCAAAAATGAATGAATTAAAAAAAGAAAAGTGAACTGGGAGAGAGGAAAGAGAGGAAGGGGGGGTAAAATGTGCAACAACAAATGAATGAAAATCTAACTTTCTGTAAACTTTCGGTATTGGTGTGATAAGAGTCCAGAATAAAAGCTGCATAGTAAATTGGTCTGTGGGGGAAACTGTATAACAATGAAAGAACTTTTTTTCTAAAGAAAAATGAACTGAGGGGGAGGGGAACAGGGAAGAAAATATGCAACAATGAACGAATCAAAATCCAAGATCTTTATAAACTTAAAATAAAATCTTGATTAAAATTTAAAAAAGTGAAAAAATCACAATTAAAATAATTTTTCTCTTTCCTATTTATTGGGTGTTCTGGTGGCCTAGTGGGTAAAGAGTTCCACTGCCAACCCAAAGGTGGGTGGTTTGAACCCTCCAGCTGCTCTTTGTGAGAACAATGGGCAATTTCCTCCCTTGTGATTTACTGCCTCTGAAAATCTGCTGGAGGGTCAGCCATGAGTTTTTTTCCAACCTGATGGTGCATACCACCACCACCACCATTAATGATATATATACACATACACGTGTGTGTGTGCGTGCATGTGTATACACACCCAGAGAACTATATAGCTCAGGTGGCATAGCATGTCATAGATTTCACTGCTAACTGAAAGGTCAGTGATTAGAATCACTGCTCCTTCAGAGAAAGCTAAGCTGTCTTCTCTAAAGATTTACAGCCTTAGAAATCCAAAGGGTTTGACTCAAAGCAGTGAGTATATATTCTTTATAATTAAGCTGTTATTTAAGCAAAACTTTACAAAGCAGATTGGCTTTCCACTCAACTATATATTTGGCTTTTAGATATTACAATACTCACAATGCAATGGCACACCACTCTTCCCCTTCTCTCCCTGTGAGTCTTCTTTCCACTAACTCTTCTGTCCTATCCCTTACAGCCTTCTAAGCTTTATCTCTGGACAAATGTTACGTGTCTTTTTTTTTTTTTCTAACCTTATCTGCTTGACTGTTTGACTTTCTGATGTTATCGGTCACCTTAGAGACTGGTCTATCATTTGGCTGAAAATTGAGCCATGTTCAATCAGTCCCTCATTGCTGTTGAGTCAGAAGCAACTCATAGCTGATCCTCCATTGGGTTTCCAAGGCTGTGAACTGCTCAAGTTGAGACATGGGAGTGAGTAGTCTTAGGGATTCCACAGCTTAAGGGCCATAGTCTTGGGGGTTCCTCCAATTTCTATTGAGCTAGGGAGCCTGGCCATTTTCCTGTTTTTTGAATGTTGTTTCACATTTTCCGGTCACTCTATTCAGGGTCTTCTACTCTGATCCCTTTAGAGTGGTCAGTGGTGGTAACCAGGCACTATCTAGTTTTCATGCCTCTCTTTTGACTAATATGTCAAGTGCCTTGATGGGTACTTGGTGGTAGGTGACTAAGGAGCAGAAACAGAAATGAATTTGTCCACAAAGAACAGAGACTCAGAAATGAGCCTTTAATCTTGCCTCCCAAGCCTTGCCCAGTGTCTCTAAGCTAAAACCTAGAAGAACTTGGATGGAGGTGGACAGGCTGGCATCAGAGAGCTGTGCTCACAGGATGGAGACGTAAAGGAGAAGGGATGGTGGCTTTGCCCCACAGATCCCCTCCTGCTTCCTTGGCCTGGGATTGACCTTCAGAGGCTCAATTCTTGGAGCTCAAAGGTGGCTTCCCATGGAAAGGCAAATACATTTGGAATTCCTGAAAAGCCAGCAAGACTTGAGAGCAGAGAATTAATTGGTCTCTTTGGCTTAAGGAGATATAATAGGAGGGAAAGAGAAAGGAGAGGGATAAGGTGCCCAGAGCTAACACGTCTGAGCCCTGCCCCGGGCCTGAAGGTTCCCAAAGGCCAAAGAGGCTCAGAGGGTTTAGGTGGAATTCTCATGTGCTTTGGGGTTTAACACACGGGCAAAGCTTGCTATTTTGAGCTCCTGATGCCTCCTGGGTTCCTGAGTAGCTTTCTCAGCTGTGGCTAGACAGCAGAATGATCTAGGCTGTTTAAATCTTCATTTAAAAAAAAGTCTGTATAGACTTTTTAGATTTCTCATGCCCAGAAAGTCTACCTGATTATATGATTAGGCATTATTTGTATGACAACAGTCCAGAATAAGAGGCACATAGCAAAGTGAACTGGGGTGGGAGTGAGGAAGGGAGGAAATCATACAACAATGAACTGGGGGTGGGGGTGGTGTTGTTATGTTATTGTTGTTATGTGCCGAGTTCCTTGCAACTCATAACGACCTTATATACAACATCTCTGAACCCTGCTCTGTCCTGTGGGAGGAAAATGTGCAACCAGAAAGTCTACCTGGCATGATTTGCAGGTGGGGGAAGGTCAGGATGGAATTAGTGACTAGGATTGCCTAAAAGTTTGAGACCACTGACCCCACAGTTTAGGAGCAGTATCAATAGGACCTGGTGAGTTTTTAAAACCAGAGTCTGCTGGCATCCCTCGGTGGTGCAAATACTGTAATGCAATTGGCTATTATCTGAAATGTTAGTGGTTGGACTCTACCGTCATGTGCCTTGGAAGAAAGGCTTGGAGATCTCCTTCAGAAAAAATCAGCCACTGAAAACACTGTGGAACACTGTCCCAGTCTGACACATGTCAGTTGGAATCATTGGATAACAGTTGGGGTTTGGGGGCAAGGAAGGAACTCCACCCCAGTATTTCAGATTTTAGGTGTAGGGGCAAGAATTTACACTTAACGTATTTCTGGTGCTGTTGATGCTGTGGCTACAGGGACCACACTTTGAGAACCACTGGTCTAGATTTTCAGCAGTGTAGTGGTTAGAACCCAGGGGAAGCCTAGGCTGTGAGTGTGAGTCTGGCAGGATCTCTCTGGTGTGGGCTATACCCTGCAAAAAGATCTGATGGAGACCACTGGTCATTGGAATGGGCAAGAGGGTTGGAGGCAACTCCTTCCCAGTTTTGGTAAAGAAGTTTAGTTAAAAAAAAAGGAAACCCCAGAGCCACTTTGCCACCTCCCATCATGGGGACAGTGAGAGATGTAATCCCTCTAACTATACCTACCCCTATTGAACATAAGCTGAGGAGTCAAACAGAGCCTTTTGACATCTATCTACACTCACCATGGTGGGGCACAGAGTCTGGGCAAACCAGGGACTGCGGACACATATGCAGAAGGTCTGGGTTCAAGTTCATTCTTGTTGAATTTCTGAAGGGATCAAGTGTTCAGTTGCCCACTTCTAAGCCAAAAGGTGATCACTCACACTGGCCAACCAACCTCTTCCCATCCACACAGACCTCATTCCTCACTCAGCGCAGAGCAGGGTTGTCCTGTCTGATGCTGCTGCTAAGCATTACCTTCTTCCTCTGGATTATTTATCACCCCCCTGCCATCCTTCCAACCTCAGGGGTAAGACCCAAGGTCCCTGGGTGGTACAAACTTTTGGCAATGGACTGTTAACCTAAAGGTTGGCAGTTTTGACCCATGGAAGAAAGGCTCCCATAAGGATTGTAGCTAAGAAAACCCAGCAGAGCAGTTCCAGTGTGTAACACACAGCATCACCAAGAACTGGAATTGACATGGCAATGAGTGTGTGGCTATTTGGTTTTCTTTGAGGGCACAGCCTACTCATATCCTCCATCCTTCACATCCTTCCCCTCTCATCCTTCCCAGAATCTGGTCCAGGAAGGGTATGACACAGCCAACAAAAAGCATGGGACTGAGCCCAATTGATGAGGAGCCTTTCAGAGCATCCAGTGAGTATTTCCCAAAGAGGCGTGGGTACCGCCGGGCATGGGGGTGCTCTTAGGTGGCAAATGGATAAAAATGTCAACACAAAGGCAGCTTTATGTACCAGATGATTATAGCTGTGCCGCACGTGATTTTCAATGACCGATTTTTAGAACAAGACCACTAGGCTTTTCTTTTAAGGTCAATGGCATTATTAGAGAGGTGCTGGCTGCCCTCCCTGATGTTGTCACTGGGAATGACAGCGAAACAACCCAAGGGTCTGCGGCAAATGTCCCAGTGCCAGAGAAAGGGGTTGTCAAGCAGGTGTGTATTAGGTACTCAATGCACAGTGTAACTCATTCTACTCCACCCCTGTCCGAGCCTCTGGAGCGGAGACACCAGCTATTGGTCTAAAAGGAGTGTCTCCGTTAACCAATAGGAAGGGGTTGTAGGAGGGTACGGGGGCGGGGCCAGGAGGGGGTGGGCTTTGCCTCACTAAGCCTTGCAGTGGGGGTGGGGGGTCATCTCCACCCACGGGGAGGTTTCGCCGGCTGGCCCTGCCCACAGTGAGGGGAAGGCGGTGCGATGCCTCCCTTAATGAGGTAATTCCAGGCCCTTGTGGGTGAGCTCCAGCCTTTCAGGTAACAGTTGAGCGGTTAACAGTTTGTTCTACTAGGGACACCAGAAGAAGAGTCATATATTTAGTGCATTAACTGCACTGTCTTTTTATGGCTTCCTAGTTATTGTTCAAAATAAGGGAAACGTGGGTCAGTTTAAAGAGCCGTTTTCAGGTACTGCGTACCACAGGTAGAAGGTAGTTTAGGGAAAATTTGTGAGTCTGGAAAATGGTGAATTCAGGTGTGGGAAACATTCCCAAGTGTAAATCTCAACTTTGCCCATCTTCCTGGCTGGCCCTGCGCAAGCTGTCATCTGTCTGGGGCGCCAGGAGCGGCCTGAGCTGCAGGAATGTGGATGGGGCGCTGAGAGGTTGAGGTCTTTTCTGCTCAGCCCCACACCCGCTTTGGTTTTAGACATTGGGCCTTCACAAACAAGGCTATTTAAAAAAAAAAATTCTTTACCAATTCATATGAGGTCCTCTTAAGAACTGGACTCTTGAAAATCCTTAGGATTTGCTGTAAATGGTTTTTTGTGCCCACTTTTATTCCTCTGAGCTAAAGAGAAACCCAAGACCTTACAGTTTCGGGGGTTTATGCCTGGCCCAGCATTTGAGCTTGAAAGCCCCACACCCGCCCATCACAAGTCCCAGTCCCATCCAAGCTGAGCAAACAGCTATTCTTGGAGCAGCCCTGGCAGAAGTAACAAAGGCACCCATTGTCCTTGATGGAGCTGGTTGGCTGCCTCCCTCCAGGAAGAGCTTCTCAGAATCCCCCACAGAAACCACAGAGCCAGGGGCTGCAGGCTGTGGGAGGAGTCTGGGGCAGCATGAGCGCAACGGAGTGTGTGTGGGGTGCTGGTGATTGTGAAATCTTTGCTTTTTTGGAAAGAGGCTGAAGATAGTGTGCACAGGATGGGCTGCCAGTCCCTGGGCCAGGCCGACTCTGCCCACCATGGCCAAATTTAATTCCTAGTCTGTGAATAAGTGAACAAATGAAACTGTCACTCTTGGCTTTTCACATTATATCAGCAAAACAACCACGATTCCCCCCCCCCCGCAAAAAAAAGAAGAAATAAAATAATTTCTTTGCTTGAAAATACTCAGTGTCTCCTCAGTGATCTACCAGCACAGTAAAATGCAAGCGCTTCAGCGAGTGTTTGACCAGTGGCATTCGGCCAGTGCACCTCAACTGGACTCTCCAGACTCATTCCCTGCAACTCTTGGCACCACTTAAGCTCCCAGCATTCTTTCTCCTCCCCATACATTTTCCCATATTTTATTCCTTTACCAAGTTCACGTCCATGAGAACCAAATTATGCTCTTGACTGAATTAAAAAATCCATCTTAAGAATAGATTTGATGCATTGAACACTAGTGCTGAAGACCTCGAGAGTTGTGGAATGATAACAAGGACATCAGCCATGAAGAAAGCAAAAGGTCATGCCAAACACACGGAAGAAAGAAAAGATGGATGTGGATATCAGAAGAGACTCTGAAATTTGCATTGGAATGTCAAGAAGCCAAAGCAAGGTGGAAGAATGCTGACGTAGGAGAACTACAGATTTCAAAGGGCAGCTCCAGAAGCGAAAGCCAACTATTATAAAGAAATGTGAAAGGAGCTGGAGTTAGGAAGCCAAAATAGAAGAATATTCTGAGTAGTTTTCAAGCTGAAAGAACTAAAGAACAAATCCAAGCCTTGAGTTGCAATACTGAAAGTTTCTGTGGGCAAACTTGAATGATGCAGGAAGCAACTAAAGATGAAGGGAATACACAGAATCACTGTACCAAAAAGAATTGATAGATACGGAATCATTTCAGGAAGTAGCATATCATCAGTGATAATGAAGGAAGGAGTTCAAGCTGCGCTGAAGGCATTGGCAAAAAAATAAGGCCCCAGGAACTGATGGAATACCAATTTAGATTTTTCAGGAGACAGATGCAGCCCAGCTCATCAGTTCTGCTAACAATATGGATGACAGCAATCTGACCACTGACTGGAAGAGGCCCATATTTGTTCCCATTTCTAAAACAGGTGATCCAACGGAATTATTGAATAATTCTGTGGAAATTATTGAACAATACTAATATCACTAGCAAATAAAATCTTGCTGAAGATTATTTAAAAATGGCTGGAATAGTATATTATCAGGGAACTACCAGAAATTTATGCTAGATTCAGAAAAAGCTGTGGCACAAAGGACATCATGCTGATGTCAAGTGGATTCTGGCTGAAAGCAGAGAAGATCAGAAAGATGTTTACTTGTGTTTTACTGATTATGTAAAGGCATTTGACTCTTTGGATCATAACACATTATAACATTGAGAAGAATGGGAATCCTAGAACACGTAATTGTGCTCATGTAAAACCTGTACCTAGACAAAGAAGCAGTTGTCTGAAAAGAGCAAGGGAACACCTACATGGCTTAAAATCAGAAAGGGTGTATGTCAGGGTTGCATCTTTTCTCTATACCTACTCCATCTGTATGCTAAGCAAATAAACAGTTGGGCTGTATGAAGAAGGATGTGGCATCAGGATTGGAGGAAAACTCATCAACAATCTGTGTTATGCATATGACACAATCTTGCTTATTGAAAATGAAGAGGACTTGAAGCACTTGCTGCAAAAGATTAAAGACTACAGCCTTCAATACATCTCCTCATCGAGAAAATAAACCCCCTCCCTACTGGACCAATAGGCAACATCATGATAGATGGAGAGAAGATGGGAGTTGTCAAGAATTTCACTTTAGCACATTGTGTTGCATCCACAACCAATAAATACCCTTGATACCAGTAGTCAAGAAATAAAGAAGTATTAAAGAACAGAACAGAGGTGTCAGTTTAAAGACTAAGGTGTAACTGATCCAAGCCAGGATCTTTTCAATTTCTTCTTACGCATCTCAAAGTAGGACAACGAATAAGGATGGCAGAAGAAGAATCAAGTCACTTGAATTGTGGCAGTGGCAAAGAGGATTGATGTCTCATGGACTAACAAAAAAATAAAAAAGGAAGTGCAACCAGAGTGTTCCTTTGATGTAAGGATGGTGAAACTTTGCCCCACCTACTTTGGGCACATTTTTAGAAGGAATCAGTCCTTGGAGAGAGACATCATGCTGGGGAAACAGGGTCAGCAGACAGGAATAAGACTCTCCACTAGAGGGGCAGACAGTGACAATCACAATGGGCTTGTGCAGGGCAGAGAAGATGAGGGTAGCAGAGGCTAGGCCAAGGGTCAGATCTGTTGTTCATAGGGTCACTATTAGTCAAAGGCAACTTGATAGCACATAATTCCTTCCACCAGCAATGCTTTCCTGTGACTTCTCTAGAAATGCCCATCCCTTCTTGAAGCCTTAACTCGATTTTATTTGTCCTAATATTTATTTTTCTATGTGGCAGTTAGTTCCTTGTTTATTTAACACACATTTATTAAGCATTTACTGTATGCCAGGTGTTATGTGCTAGGGATAGACTGGTCCCAAGATAATATATTATGAAATGAAACAAACCCCAAACCGAAAGCCACTGTGGTTTGAGTTGATTCTGATTCACAGGGACCCTGCAGGACTGAATAAAACTACCCCACAGGGTTTCCAAGGTGGTACATTTGACAGACACAGACTACCTAATTTTTCTTCTGAGGTTGAGTCGAATCGCAGACCTTCTGGTTAGTAGTTAAATGTCTAATCCATTGTGCTACCAGGGTTCCTTAGATGTTATGTTAAATATCATAATAATGTGGAGATAACGCTTCTTGAATCCATTGAGGTTATACTCTAATGAGAGAGAAAGACAACAAGCTGTTGTTGTTATGTGCTGTCAAGTTGACTACGACTCATTGTGACATACAGCACAGCAGCCACGGCTGAAGCAGAGGACCAGAGTCCTGGCTACCCATGACAGAATCAGAGCTAAGAGCCGAGGTCCAAGTTTGTTGGAGTTCTAGGAGGTGGGAGTGGCAGCCACAACTGGCAGGTCTGACAACTTTGTAACATTGGCCTAAGGCTTCACAGCTCAAAGCTGAGGTGCCTGTGAGCACATATAGGAAGCTATCGTGACTGAGTGAGTGTATTCTACTATTAAGCTAAATATGGTCTGTGAGCCATCACACAGGATTTTTGACCCATTAAAGCACCAAGATTGGTGTTGGAATGAGTAAAAAAAGGTGCAGGAGAATGCCAGACATGTCTGACCTCATGGGACTTGATTTTGTGTTTGTGGATGTTGTTGATGGGGTCAGTTCCTCTTTGTGAAGTTGGTAAGGCTCAGATATGACTGTCCCCATGCAGCCCTTGCTTTTTTTGCATCTACCGCAGAGTTTCTGACTCAGCAGGTTTGGGGTAGAGCCAGAGCATCTGCATTTCTAATAAACTCTGATCTTGTTGCTGGTCTGGGGACCACACTTTGAGTGTTGCTTAACTGGACAGAGAAAGGAGAGGAAGAAGGGCAGAACTGGTCAAGCTTTCCACACAAGCTTGGAAGGCGGAAACTAGTTCAGCACCTGCAAGAAACCGCAAGGAAGGCAGGGTTTGGAACCAGGGGAAGGAGGGGCCAGGCGGAGAAGTGATGGATAATAGGGAGGATTTGGTTTTTCTCCTGAGAGTTGTGAGATCATCAGAGGTTTCTAAGCAGGTGACATGATCCTTTCTGTTCTGTGAATGGATCATCCAGGTGCAGGGTGGTGGAACAGGTGTCAGGACAGCAATAGCGGAAGTGGAGAAACCGGTGGGGAGGCAACTGCAGCTGTCAAGGTGAACGATGATGGTGGCTTGGGACAGCTTGTTGGCTGTGGACATGGAGACAGATGGCTGACTGGCTGGTGTAAAAAAAAATGCTTTGAAAAAGACCCGGAGAATAGTGACAGACATATGTTGTTGTTGTTATGTACCATTGAGTTGCTTGTGATGTATAGTGACCCTGTGTACAACAGCTCTGAACCCTGTCCTGTCCTGAGCCAGTCTCACTGACTCTGACACGCCTACCTCCCTTATTCCAGTTACTGAGTCAATCCATCTCACCCAGGGTCTTCTGTACTGACCCTCCACCCTTCAAGCATGATGTCCTTCTCCAAGGACTGGACCCTCCTGCAACATGCCCAAAGTAAGTGAGACATAACTTCAAAATCTTTGCCTCCAAGGAGCAGTTGGTTTCACCCTCTCCAGAACAGGTCTGTTTGTTATTTTGGCAGCCCATAGTATGTTCAATACTCTTCTCTAATACCACAACTCAAAGACATTCTTCTATCATCCTTAGTAATTGTATAACTCTCTGATGCATAGCAAGTAATTGTGAAGACTACGGCTTGGATCAGGCACACCTTAGTCTCTAGACTGACAATGTTGCTCTTCAGCACTCTGGAGAGGTCCCTGATAGCTGATTTTCCTAAAGCAATTAATTTACAACGGACATATAGATTGGGCTATACTAAGCCCATTAAACCCCAATCCAAGGGAATTCTGTGACTTCACATCTGCTCAGCCCCAGGAATGCTTTGTGACCTCTGGGGAGTCAACCAGCCTCTCTGGTCATTATCCAGTGGGGAAGGTTACCAGCTTGGCTTTCCAGGACTGGGATGGCCCAGACTCAAGGCATGACAGGAGTGTTCCTAGTTGGCATGTGGCTCTCAGTTTGTCCACCTGTCCTAGGTGTCATTCACACCAGTCAGGGTTCACTCCTAGGGTCACCCCAGTTCTTGGCAGTCTGGTGGTTACATCCTGCCTTCAGGTCTCTGAAGGAGCATGAGGGGAGAGTTGTGAGTGACAGCTTGGCCTGCAAACCCATGGCTAACACCTTTGAGGAGATGGAGTGAGTGAGGAACGAAAGGCCAGGCTAGGGTGATTCCAGGCTCGAGTGATTCCAGCCTAGGTGTCATGCATGGTGCTCGTTATGGTCGTGGCTGGAGCACAGAGGGCATTGTGTAGGCAAAATTATGACATCTGTGTCAGGTAGCCTCCTCCTTCCAGCCAGGAACCTCAGCAGCCCCTCTCACTAGTGCCTCTAAATGCCTCAGTGTTTTTCTCTGAGAAGAAACAAGCTAATTTATGCTTACTCTTGACAGAAGAATCGATGCCTTTGAGCTATGGTGCTCAAGCTGTGGTGAGAAGAGTATTGAATATACCATGGACTGCCAGGAGAACAAACACCTTCGTCCTGGAGAGGGTGAAAGCAGGCTCTTGGAGACAAGTATTCTGAGGCTTTGTCTGACATACTTTGGACATGTTGTAAGGAGGGACCAGTCCTTGAAGAAGGACGTCATGCTTGGGAGGGTGGAAGAACGGTGCAAGAGGGGAAGACCCTGGATGAGATGGATTGATTCAGTGACTGGGGTAATGGGGGTAGCTTTGTCCTAGACAATAAGATTGGCACAGGATAAAGCAGGGTTTAGGTCTGTTGTACATAGGGTTGCTATGAGTCACAAATGACTTGATGGCATATAACAGCAACAACTCCTATCCTCCACTGAATCTCTATTACTTAAGGATCAAAGTTCAACATCCGAGCCCCTGGTTCAGCCTCATTGACCCACCAGCCTTACATGTCTGGCCATGCCTTTCCTGTTGTGGTGCCTTTGCTCCTTCTGAACCACATGGCATGTCTATGGTCTCACTCTGAATCCCATCCTCCAAGACCAGTCCAGTTATCACTTCTTCCAGGAAGTTTTCTCAGATCACACAGTCTAAACTCTTCTCTCCTTTTGCTACTGCTTCAAATAACACTCAACAAATATTGCTCACTTCTGTAAAGTTATGAACACTTTGAGGGCAGAGATTATGTCTCTTTATTACTTGTCTCAATAATATCATAAAATACGCTAAAGTAATACATGGCAAGTTCTCAGCACTGATATGTGCTGGGCCCTGTACAAGCCCTCGACGCACATGGACCTCAGTCCATCCATTCAATAACTCCATGTCAGCCCATTTTACACATGGATATGCTGAGGTTGGGCATTTGCTTCAAGTCTCAGGGGTGGTAATGGAGCTGGAAGGTAAACTCAGGCTCTCTGAGCTCTTGTCCTGATTCTCGCTTCAGAGAAGAGAATCCATAGGTTAGAGTCTTCCCTAAAAGTCCTGATTGGAGTGAGTAGGTGAGGCTGGTTCAGAAGAGGGCCCCCTACTAATTTTGCAGGCACAGGTCAAAGGCTTTGAGAGGGGATACCACAGGCTGGTATCCCTCATCCTGATGGGTGAGTATAAGCAGGTTTGGAGTCAGTCAAAGCCCCTGGGCCCAGGATCAGGCAGGCCAGACACGAGACAGCTGCCTCTGAAAACTGCCTCCCCAGAGTTTTTTGCTTGTGAATCCAGCTAGAGGGTGGGCACTGGGGTAAACCTCCATCACTGGGTTCCAGCCTTGGCTCAGGGCCTTGTAGGACATAGGGAAGACTCTCATGGACCTAAGCTGTGCAGGGTCCTGTGGTTTCACACACCTCGCTCCTAGACCCTTCTTCCTGGGAACCAGCCTGAAACCAGAGCCCTGAAGCAGCTCCTGGCAGGGACTCCCTATTAGGGCTGAGGGCTGTGAGTGTTGTTCTAATTTATGGGGCCACCTGACCTGGCCTGGGTCCCTACCAGCTGCCGCTCTCTCAGGAGCAAGTGTAGCACCGGCCAAGCTCGGTCACATGCCCTTGACCTTCTACAGTCTGTACCATACCTATTCATCCCTTGAGGCTGGGGATGAGAGTCAGTCTAGTGTGAGGTCATTTACCAGTATCCCCCTCACATCCATCCATTCATTCTCTCAACCATGGACACTGCACTGACTCAAGGCTGGAGGTGAGTGAGGAGGGCAGGGAGTGAGGAGGACACGCTCTAAACACCCCCAGGAAGGTGGTCCAGTAGAAGAATTAGGGGCCTGATGATGCTTGATTCGGAATCCCACCTCTACCAGTTACTACTGTGCCATCTTGGACAGACATTCCTCGTCAGTTTCCCCCTCAGTAAAAGAGGACAGTTGTTGTGCGCTGTCAAGTCAGCTACTCCTCATAGCGACCCTATGTATAACAGCTCTGAATCCCACCCTGTCCTGAGCCAGTCTCACTGATTCCTACACATCTACCCCCACTGCCCCAGTTACTGTATCAATCCATCCCAACTGGGATCTTCCTCTCCTGTGCAATCCTCCACTCTTCTGGGCATGATGTCCTTCAAGGACAGGTCCCTCCTGGTCACATCCCCAAAGTATGTGAGGTAGAGCTTCAAAATCCTAGCCTCCAAGGAGAAATCTTGTTTCACTCTCTCCAAGACAGATCTATTTGTTTTCTTGATGGCCCTAATTAATGGGGTTGTGAGGTTTATACACGTGCAAGTTATCAAATTCATGGGGGATGAATATGCACAGGACTTATGAGGACTGCCTGGGAGCTAGTAAGTTCTCAGTAAATGTTAGCTTGTGATATAAAGTAAAGATCTGGAAAAGGGAAAAAAAAATAAGGTAGAGAGTGATTGTAGCACAAAATGGGTGATCAAGGAAGGCTTCTCAGAGGAAGTGACATTTGAGCTAGCACTCGATTCACAAGGAATCGAGTGTACGGGGAGGTCCAGAGGAGAGGTGTTCCAGGGAGAGGGAACAGCAACTGCAAAGCCGGGAGGTGGGACTGAACTTGGTGTGTTCAAAGGCTGACAATATCTGCAAACCCAGACTGGACGGCATATGCGTGGGAGATGGGATGAGCAAAATGAGGCCTGGGACACTGGGGGAAGGGGAGATCATAACACCCTGAACCCATAATGCTTCAGGTGAGATCTGGGACTCTCTCTGAACTGTGTCCTAAGCACACTTTTAAAACAACCAAGTCCTCACCTCACCCAAGGGGCAAAGAAAGATAGTCTGGGAGTGAGTCGGAATCGAGGGAGAGCTGAAATCCTCTTCTTGAAGGCAGGAAACAGATCTACACTAGTTCTGCTGCTGTTGTCCCTGCATTTCATTGTGCCAGTGGCTAGGGGCTCCTGCCCTGGTACCCTTTTCTGCCAGCGATGGGGAAGGATCCTTCTGAAAAATGGCTGGTTGGTCCCTGGCCTTGCGATGTCCCTGGGAAAAGAGTGGGGGGCTGCCTTACACTTCACATGATGGCTCTTCATGAAGTCAAATCAAAGAGACAATAACATCATCAGTATACTCCCAAATGCCTGCCATCTCGAACACACAAATGCGATCTCTTTCTCCAGAAAGGAGGAAATGGGGTGCCCTCTGTATCAAGGAACCCTCCTCACCCCCTTGGAAAGATACACACATTGAAATGGGAAGGAGAGGATGTCTCCAAGGCTAGGCTTGGGGGCCAGCAGAAGAGCTCAAAGAACATGGTCATCTCTCCCCTACTTTATTCCAGGGCCCATTTCCCATGTCCACCCTGACTCAGATTGCGGCCCTGGCTTCAGAGCAGTCATGATACTGTTCCTAAGAAGTGGGTGTGGATTGTGGAACCAAGCCAAAGATGCCACCCAACTCCGTGGCCTCCCTCTGTGAAGAAGCCAGCTAAAGGGACCCCCAGGGGAGACAGGGTGGGGCAGGTCATAACTGTGCAGACCAAAGACAATCACACTGTGGGGGCAGGAGGAGGGAGAAGCCAATATTTTTTATAACCACAAAGTACAACTTCTAGGAAAAAAGGCCTGCTTCCTTCTTTCTATGCATCTACTCCTAGCTTGCTAGCAACTAGCAGGTGGAATGTGGCTAGGGTCCCGAGACGGGTCAGTTGTGCTGGGATAGTTTGGCCCAGTACCCTTTCCCATGATAACCTGATGACCCTTTGTGGGTCGGCCAAACGGTCAAGTGTTCACTACCAGGACTGTGTTCGTATTTCTGCCAGACACAAGATTCTTCCTCTTGTTCTCTGACTGACCTTCACATGCCTCTCCCCATTGTCCACACAAAGAGGAGGCACAATTTGCTGTGATTTACTCAAGGTTGTGCATGGTAGCCGGAAACCTAGTCTGGGAAGTTGGATCCAGGAAGAGTGTAAATGGTCATTGCAAAGACAGAAGAGGAAGAGAAGACTAAAATGGATGTCAGAAGAGACTCTGAAAATCGCACTGGAGTGTAGAGAAGCCAAAGCACAAGGAAGAATTCAAGATACTAAAGAGTTGAATAGAAGATTTCAAGAGGCAGCATGGGATGACAAAGTAAAATATTACAATGCAATGTGCAAGGAGTTGGAGTCAGAAAATCAAAAGGGCTGAACTCGCTCAGCATTTCTTAAGCTCAAGAAACTGAAGAACAAATTCA
>NW_006399778.1:17187850-17200656 GCF_000299155.1 Elephantulus edwardii | reverse complement strand
CATCCTGGAGAGGGTTAAACTGGGTGGCTCCTTGGAGGCAAGGATTCTGAGGCTCCATCTAACATACTTTGGACACATTGTAAGGAGAGACCAGTCCTTGGTGAAAGACATCATGCTTGGGAGGGTGGAGGGACAGTGCAGGAGGGGAAGACCCTCTATGAGGAGGATTGATTCAGTGACTGGGGTAATTGGGATGGGAGTGTCAGAGACAGTGCGATTGGCACAGGACAGAGCAGTGTTTAGGGCTGTTGTACATAGGGTTGCTATGAGTCGCAGGCGACTCGACAGCACATAACAACAACAAGGAGAAACTTTACCGTGAGGGCCTCTCACAGTCTGTAAGGAGGGGAGCAGATGCTTGTGGGGAAGTTTCTTCTGGAATCATGAGGGTCTCTGGTGGGATGAGGCAGGTGAGGACCTACTGTATGTGTGAGAGGAGGAAGGGGCCAGGAATCCTTGGTAAAGGACAGTGTGTCTTGGTAGTGATGGAGGCCACTCACTCACCTTCGGGACTCAAGAAGGGTGGGGCCCGGACACTACTCCTTACTTAACTGGGTCCAGGGCTCACCAGATCATGTTTCTTGAGGACCGTGTGAACGTTCTGGGGCATCCCATGGGGTCCCAAGTGTCTAGACTGGGATGAGCTCACTGGAATGTGGTTGGACATTGAGGGTTGAATTGGGAAGGGAAGTTTTCTAGGGCATCTAGTGTGTGGCCCTTTTGGAGAGTGGAAGCGATGCAGGCAGGTCAGAGCGGTGCACCTGAGTCCTGACATCAGGCAAATGGCTTCACTTGTCTGAGCCTCACTTTCCTCTTCTATTACATGAGGTGCTCCCAGACCACCTCCAACGTCTGTGGCAAGGATGAAAAGAGCTGATGCTTTTGGTTCATAGGTGTTCAGTAATACTTCCTGCTGTCATAGGCACTGACAAAAGTTCATATGAGCATGGATATTAGGAGCAGCAGCTGTAGCTCAGGCTCCTGAGTTTAGAAGGGTCTTCCTTCTTGTTGACCAGTGACTCTCAGCAAGAGCGGATGCTGTGTCTCCATCCCTCTAGGGAACATCTGACAATGTCTGGAGATAATTTGGGCTGCCACAAGTAAGAAGGTGCTGCATCTAGAGAACAGAGGCCAGGGATGCGGCTACAGCACGCAGGATGGGCAAAGAAGTATCTTGCCCCAAATGCAAGCAGTTCAAAGGTTGAGACACTCTGCTGTAGCCCGACACTGGCCACTACGCTAACCACATGTGCCTAATGACCACTTGACATGTGATTAGTCTCTACTGCAGTGTGCTATAAATAGGGTACATATCAATTTTCAAACGTTCAGTACAAACAAGAACGCAAACAATCCTATTGATAACTTTTTGTTTTTGTTTTTTATCCTGTTGATAATTTTTATACTGATTAGGTATTGATGCAATAATGTTTGGAAATATAAGCATGCCATGCACACCCATGTTTATTGCAGCTTTGTTCACAATGAAAGGAAACAACCTAAGTGCCTATCAACAAACAAATGGATAGAGAAGCTGTGGTATATTCACACAATGGAATACTACACTGCGTTGAAAAACAAGGAACTCATGCAATATTATTCAAAATGGGTGACTCTGGAGGACATTATGCTGAGTGAAGTATCTCAGTCACAAAAGGACAAATACTACATAGTGCCAATGTTGTAAAACAGGACTGACATTGGGGTTGGGGGAAGACTGAGAAAGATGGGTTAAATAAAGTATACTGCATTGAAACAGATGAGGGAGAAAACTGTTTAAAAGGGATATGTCATTAGATATTTTTGTTGTGATGGAGTCCAGAGCGAATGCTGCATAGTGGAGTGGACTTGGGGGAGGGATTGTAAAACTATGAAAGAATTTGTCTTTTACTTTTCCAAGAGGGTAGTGTACTGGGGTGGAGGATTGGGAGGGAAGAAAAGTGCAACAATGAGTGAATGGAAATCTAAAGTCTCTGTAAATTTTTACTGAAATTAATAATAAATTTAAATTATAAAAAAGAACAAAAAAGAAATATAAGGATGCCTCAAAGGTTTTGTGGGCTCAGATCCAGATCTCAATAAAGTAGTACATGAGTTTTTGTTTTTCCACTGCACTGAAAAGTGATGTTTATACTCTATTGCGGCCTATCAAGGGAGCCCTGGTGGTGTAGTGCATTATGTTACCAGGTCAGCAGTTTAAATCCACCAGGTGCTTTGAGAGAGAAAGATTGGCAATCTCCTCCCATAAATATTTTTTTATTGCTGTTGTGGTGTGTGCCATTGAATCGTAACCAACTCATAGCTGACTTTTTAGTGGAAATTTAGAGGCCGTAAATTGCACAGGAAGAGTGTCCAATCCTTTCCCACAGAGAAGTTGATGGATTCGAACTGCCTTCCTCTGGTCTGGCAGCACAACTCCTTACTCCTTAAGTCACAGACTTGGAAACCCCATTGAGCGTTAGTATGAGTTGGAACCGACTTTACAGTATTGAGCTAGTTTTAGTTATAATCTATTATTAATACAATGACATTATGAGAAAGTATGAGACGCAGTGGCAGCAAAAACGTGGCACAGAGACATGACATGAGCACATGCTGTGGGAAAAACTGTGCTGTCAAGACTCGCTGCGAGGCTGCCATAATATAAACCTTCAATCCGTGTAAAGCGCAGTATCTGTGAAGTGCAATCAAGTGAGTACTGGGTTTAAAGAATCTATACTATTGAAATGAATTTCACTCCTTTAACTTAAGAGTTGCATAGTAAAGTGGCTGTGGGGTGGGTGGGGGACTGTATAACAATGAAAGAACTTTTTTTCTAAAGAAAAAAGCAAACTGGGGGGTTGCAGGGGGACAGAGAAGAAAATGTGTAACAATGAATGAATGGAAAAAGAATATATTCAAACCTGTTATTACCAAATAAAGTATACATTGTCTCAAAAAAAAATACAAACAACAAAACAAACCAATCTGAGTCCGTAACAGAAGTCAGTGTTGGAGTCTAGCAGCCACTTGAGGGTAAAAGAGGGGCAATCTCTTGCCCTAAAGATGTGTAGCTTCAGAAGCATGATGGAGGGTTGCCATGATTTGTAACTGACTCAAGGGCCCTGAGCTTTTAACTCTATATATTACTAATTCATTTCTGTACAAATACATATGTATGTCTGCAAAAAAAATATTAAAATGTGTGGTTACTAAAAAAGTGACAACGACAGACTTGGCTTTGTGGCTAGCATTCTGTCTCGGGCAGTGCTGGCCCGGCGCTGATGGTGGTGGGGCCCTTAATTGGAGGTGGGGGTGGAGGTGCAGGTGGTTGGCATCTTGAAGGAGGACAAAGGGAACTATCAACCTATTGCCCCTGCTCACTCCCTGTCCCCTCCTGGCTGGACTCTCTGTGCTAGGACACAGGGAGGCCAGGGGCCTAAGTGTGGTCCTCCCCCACCTCAGAGGGAAAAGCCAGCACAGTGCCAGTCCTGCAGGCTGCCCCAGTGAACAAACAGGCGGGTATGGTGACAGCTGAGGCTTAGAGTTGCTCAGAGTGCCCTGGCTTCTGGCCTATTCCTCAGCAGTTCTCAGTTCAGAGCTGGGAGCAAGGAGTGAGGAGGGCTTCGCCAACCACTGAGGCCTGGACCACATGCAGCTGTTATGCTATGACCCTGAAGACCACCCCGTCCACCCTGAGCTTGAGTGGCTGAAGATGAGGCCAAGGATAGATGAAGGGAGAGGGTCCCGGGTCTTGGGAGCCCAGTTAGGTCAGTAGGTCAGGTGACTACATGCGGTCCTCCAGGAGGCTTGGCTGGGTTAGATACTTGGCTGGGGTCTGGTGGTCTTAATGTGATGGTTGCAGGAGATTGGCTGGCCAGGGTTGTCAGGGTCTCGGGAGGTGACACAATGGGGCTGGACAAAGAGATGGAGTTCACTGGGGACCCAGAAAAGCCAGGACACTCTGAACTCTAGCTGACAGAATGATTTGGAAGCAATAAGCCTTGTTAGCACCTACATGTGAGTTCAGTTCAATGCACAGAATGGTCAGGGACTCATCCACGGTCATTGGCATACAATGCCATCTTTGAGTCCTGCATGGCCCCTCCTCCCAGTATTGTCCCCTCTCACCCAGCCATGGGAAAGATTTCAACTGCCTGGAATAGAGAACTACAATAAAACCTCAGTACCATTCCATGTGGATTTTGCCTGCCAATCCACCCCTACTAGCCACACCTTACCAGACCTTGTCCCACAGCTATGGGCAGATGGGTCAGCAGACTTAGTCTAGTCCTGAGGGACTGTTAGTAGTTCTAGGCTCAAACTTCAATTACCCCACCTCAAGTCCTATGCTCTTAGAAGTTCCATAAACCCTCTTCCACCCAGTTCATGAGCTGAGAGAATAGTGGGAGGGATTAGGATCCAGAATTGGGGTGCTTTTTGGTTCTTCTGAAAAGGACCCCATCTCTGCACCTGGAGTTCCAGGCCTCAGCCCATGGGAGAGGACCTCTCTCTGAGCCCAGGCTGAAGTCAGGAGAAAGGATGTGGGAACAAGGAATGCATGGCCAATGTCTGAGGACAGGTCACCACCAGTAGCCTGCAAAATGTGAAACTGGAGCCTGATTAACCCCCAGGGTCAGATACCATCACTCTGACAGCACTCCCTTGGCCCTATTTGGCCCCAGAAAAGCTCCAGGGATGATGGGCTGGGCTGAGGGTTGTCGTGAGTCAGAAGGATGAGGGCAGAAGGAGGGTGTAGGATGGAAGAAGGGATTATAGAGAGAGAAATGTGCAAGCAAAAGGAGAGAGAGTAGCAGGAGAATCAGGGTCAAGGGGACTGAGTTTTGTCCTGGGAGACAGTCAGGAGTTGGGAAGAACAGGGTGAAGTGGAGAGGCGCCAGGAGAACAGGGGTGAGAGAGCAGGTACAGAGACTGTGTCAGCATGCCCATATGTGATCTCAGAATCTTGAGGTGCCTGACACAAGATTTCGGGGCTGTCAGGATTTCTGGTAGGCGTTCTTAGAATTTCTGGGCGCGGGGCCCTGGAGATAGATGAAGGACAGCTCAAGCCAAGGGAAGTCTGCCCACATCCTTAAGTCCTGGGTGGAGCTCAGGGTGCGTGCTCGGGCTGCCAGAATTTCTGGGGATCTAGATCTCAGCGGGGGGCCCAGGGTCTGGGAGGGTGTCTCGGGCCAGCGCAGAGGCCCGCTCACCTGTACACATCGGTCCAGAGGTAGGTGCCCAGCACGTACACCGCCTCCACGCGGCTGCCATACTGCAGCCGCACGGTCCGCTCGCGCAGCATCTTCCTGGCACTGTGGCTCCTCGCCGGCTCGGCCGTGATCGCGCCCCGCCACCTGCCGCAGGTGCACCCGCTCCAGCCCCGGCGCCCTTCGCTGCACAGCGCGCCGCCTTATCCTGCCGCTGGCGGGGCGGGGCATCTAGCCGCACTGCTCCCCCAGTGGGCCACGGCGCTGTCCGTCAAGCGTGGCCACGCCCCCAGCTCTTCTCGCCCTCCTGCGGTCTGGATGAGATCAGCCACAGCCTGTTCCCTCTTTCTGTGTTGATTTCCTCATTCGTTTATTTTCCCCCTTCATGCCCAATTAAGTGAGGAGAAGGAGTCTCCTGATTTCCTTGTCTCTTTATCTCCTCGACATAGTGTTAAGGAGCTGTGCTGCCGTCACAAAGGTTCGAGGTTCGAATCCACCAGCTGCTCTGCAAGGGGGAGAGATGGGCAGTCTCTTCCTATACAATTAAACTGCCTCTGAAAAACCCACTGGGTGGTCAGTTATGGATCGGTTCCGACTATGGTACACAGCAACAAAATGTACCACGTGGCCTCGAACCACGTGCTTTTGGGATTGCAGAGCAGCTTCTTGCCACTAAGCCACCAGAGAGAACCAGAGGGAAAATGGGACAAAGGGTGGAAGTGGAGAAGCCAGCAACCCTCAGGGTTCAGTATTCGAAGCTCAGGCATATTGAGTGCGTTCTCAAAAGGGGTGCTCTGGTCAGAGGTGGGAGTGATGGATGAAGATGGACCCAATGAGGAGGCTCGGCTGAAGTGTGGCAGTGAAGACCCAGCATGAGAGGGACAGAATGGTCTGATTCATGTTTGTGGACTGAGAAACAGTGTCACCAGGTGACTGGTAGGCTGTGACAGCAGAGGGACAGTGTGCAGGCAGGGCAGATGAACCCACTCTGGTCTAGGACACCACTGCAGAGGCCACTTTGTGCCCTATGAAGCTGAGGTGCAGGGTGACATCAGAGGGGGCTGGCTCAGGTCACTCCATTCCAGATCTTTCTGGTTCTGAAACGTGTGTGTGTGTGTGTGTGTGTGTGTGTGTGTGTGTGTGTGTGTGTGTGTGGTGAAGAAAGGGTGCTTGGAAATGAGAACAGGGCTGATGGGGGCCTGGAGCATGGGGGTGTACCTGGAGCATGGGGGTGTACCTGAAAATAGGGATGAAGCTTAGACATTCTTAGGGTCCCTGACCTCAGTGGACTCCTGGGATGGCCTAAATTAGGAGATGGTGAAGAGTCCAGCTGCCCCTCAAGGATGGGAGAGGATTGTGGAGGGCACACGGGTCAAGGCGGCATGTGCCTTCCAAACTCACGCAGGGTGAGGCCTTCGATACTGATTGACTCCTGATAACCGGGGGCATTTATGAATCACAAGGCAGCCGCCAGGCCATCAAAGAGGCAACATGCAACTGGACTGGGTAGCCTGGGATTGTAGGGTGTCTGGGTTCCTCTCTGCCAGCGTTACTGTTTGAGCTTCTAGGTGGCAGATTCGAGATCCTCCAGGGGCCTTGCCTTCTGGTCCCACAGATTAGGACTCCTTCATTTCATGGAGGGGAAGCTGGGACTCAAGTGGGGAAGGGAAATCACACACCAGCGAGCCCTGCTGGTTCATCAGAGGAGTAGAATATGTGACAACGCCAGGCTCACAGCAGTGACTTCCAGGAGAGAAGTAATGACAGCGGGCACTTGACTTCGTAGGTCCCGTGTGCCAGGTGCCACTGCAAGCCTGCACTTTTCATGCCTTAGAGTTAGGTCATTATCCATTTTCAGTCACGCTACTACTTTGCAAGATGAAGAAAATGAGCCGCAGAGGTCAAGGAATTTGCCCTCTGTCGCATAGCATAAGAGCAGTAGAGCCAGGTCTGCATCCTGCACCGTTGCTGGGGAGGCAGGGACGATGTGGGGTGAGGGCAGACAAGATTCTTGTCTCCTGTTTCATAGATGAGGACACAGCCTTTGTGTGGCCTGGGATGACTTGCCCTGCCTCCTTTTTCTCCACCTGAAAAGATTCCTCTTAAAGATATTAAACAAGATAATGCCTGGAAAAGACAGGCACAGTGTTTGGTACCAGGTTCAAGACCCACCCGATATCCTTAAAACAGAAAAAAAAAAAAAATCTAGTCCTGGCGGCTGACCCATACTCAGCGCTCCTGCCCTTGGCTTAGGACCTGTGAGGTTGGGCGACAGTGTCCCACTGGTATGACTGGGGTTTGTTGGAGCCCAAGGGTTTAAAATAGCTAAAGTGGTCACAGCTGTTGGTGGATTCAGGGCCGGAGGTCTCACCATTACGACTGCTCCCACTGCTCCCCTGGGGCTCAGGAGAGCCCCAATCATCTCACTGTGCCTTTTGGAGAATGCCAATAAAGGGCAGACTTAGCAAGGGCTGGTTCCTGGCATTGACTCAATCCTCCCCCAACTGCCGCCCCTGTGAGGCGCGTGGTGGGGGCACCTGGGCTGGGAAAGGGGACCTTTTGAGCCATTCTGGCCATTGGCCATTACTAAAGACTGCTCTGTGCCAGGCACCTGACCCAGAGACATAGGACCAGCTCTACAGTCCTTAGGTCCCACTTATGAAAGAAAAGTCAGAGAAAAAAAATAGCACAAGTAATATTTGAAAACACTGGAAAAACCAGAAAAGCAAAGCCAGAGAGATAAAATAAGACAAACTAGAAGAAATTAAGATGGCCACAGATTCAAGACCTAACTGCTGACCACTTGAAAAAAAAGAAAGAACTTATTTTTTGTTATTATTGTTGAGGATATACGGAGCACAACTACATGTACAGTAATCAGAAACAGTTACATTCGTCAAGTTGTGGGTCTATTCTCATCCTCTTTCTCTTCATTGTTCCTCCCCAGCTAACCTGGACTCACTGCCCTCTGCATTTCCCATCTAACCCTTCGAGTTGCTGTTGTCTATTTGATCCCACATAGGTCCTTCTTTAAAAGGGCACAGTGCTTAAGCAGCCATCACTGCTAACCTTATTGAGTGCTAATTTTGCATTGTCTGCCTGGAGGCAGTAGCAAAGCTGCTGCAGCTGACCAGGTTCACACTTTCTCAGCCAAGTCCTGTGCCAGGGGCCATAACAAGGGCTTCGCGGGTCTTAGCTGGCTTAATCCTTGCAATAACCCAGTGAGGTGGGAGCTATTATTATCCCTAGTTTACACAAAGGCACTACCCAGCCTGGTGGTGAAGAACATAGGCTTTGAACTTGGATTGAACTAGAGTCAAGTTCAGCTCTGTCCCTCATTACTGAGAAACCTTGGGAAATTGACTTCTCTGAGTTTCATGTTCTTCTCTGTAAGGGAGATGAGATAATAGCTGTATGATCTCATCGCATTGCAAGAGATGAATGAGATGATACATAGTCAAATGCATAGTATGTTGTTTGGTGCAAGCTGAAGTCCTATAAATGACGGTTATTTTCTATGGTTTGCTGTTGAATGATTTTTGACTCATGGTGACCCAGTAAATGTTAGAGTAAATGTGTTCTATGGGGTTTATAAAGCAGATTTCTCAGAAGCAGATTGCCAGGTCTTTCTTATGTGATGTCTCTGTGGGCTTGAACTTTCAACCTTTTAGCCAAGCATATTAACCATTGGAATTATCCAGGGACTCCTGAATCTCCCCTTGGGAACCTTCATTAAGTGTGGACTGGGTGAACAACCATGATTGAGAAGAAAGGGAACAAGAACAGACAGTTCACACTGTGTTCTTTACATAATGACCTCACGCAACTACAAAGCCCGTAGTGAGGACTCTCTGCTGTGGGAAGCAGACAGGCCAAGGCCAAGTTTTCCGCTACCACCTGGCAGAGTCAGAAGTTCCCTGCCTTTTGTGGGTGTTGAGTGGGCACTGTCCAGCGGAGCTTGGTTTGGATGCTGCACAAATCTTGGTGTGTGAGGAGTGAGAGGGTAAAATGTTACAGTAATAAACTTTAGACCCTTGACTTCATTGAAAATGGTACTACCTTTTATTGGAAATCTTCAAGCACCACAGGGCTCTGGGTGATGTTTCCTAGTCCTCGGCTAGTAGGGGAATGGGTTATGTTGCTGCTTGTCCATCAGTGCCAGCTTTGACTACCAGTCTAGGTGTTACACATTACTGGGCCCTGACCCTGTCCTGTCCTCTGGAAAGTGGATGCATGGCCAAGAGGCTCCCCAGAGGCCCAGTTTTCCTTGCCTGCCTGATGGGGTGCCGTGGAGACAAGGCTGGAAAGAAAGGGGAGTTTAGAGCAGACAGTTGATAATCCTCATATCTTACATTGACTAAACATTCACTGCACAACCTTCCTATAAGCTGCATAGCCAGCATCTCCTTTTACCTCTGCAACCTAGCAAGGGCCATGTATTATCCCTTCTCTGCATCTAAGGTGTGAGGTAGAATTATCATCTTCCATTCAGGAGATTTGGGTTTAATTCCGAGCCACTGTACCTCAAGCACAGCCACTACCCATCTGTCAGTGCAGGCTTGTGTGTTATTATGAAGCAGAATCAATTTCACTGGAGAGTTCAGACTAAGAATAAGAAAAAAGGCCTGGCAATGTACACTAGAAACCCAGATGATAAAACTCTGTGGATCACAATGGTCCAATCCACAACAAATTATGGATTGGTGCAGACTGAGTAGTGCTTTATTCCTCTGTGCATTGAGTTGCTACAAGTCAATGGCTGATTCAACAGCAGTCACCAGTAACATCAGATAAGAAATTAAGACTCAAAGAGATAAAAAGACTTACACAAGGTCATACAGCTAGGAAATGAGATTCAGACCAAAGCTGAGACTAAGAGAAAAGGGAGAGCTCCCTCCACCCGCCCACACAGCTGAGTTTCTATAACACATCGTTGCATTTGGAGTCACCCTTAGAGTTACGTCCCAGCTCCATTGAGTTACTGCTGAGGCATCTGGCCCAGTGAATTCCCTTTCCTGAGCTCATTCCTCTCCCCTCTGAGACTTTCAGGAGGCCCACATAGGACAATGTGCATGAAGCTTGTAGCATGGGGCTGAACACACAGTAGGTGCCTAATCAGGTACATTGACTCACATAGGACAATGTGCATGAGGCTTGTAGCATGGGGCTGAACACACAGTAGGTGCCTAATCAGGTGCATTGACATCCATGACTCAATGTACTTTTTAGTCTTTTCCTTTACACACATAGTATACCCAGGAAATGTGTACCACCTACCACCCTCACATTGTACATTCACCTTGGATTTGAGAACATTTATGGTGTGATTAAAAAAAATCATAAAAACACTAACGACCAAACAGCAGATTGGTTGTGAGATGACATTAAGAAGTATTAATACCCACTACTGGAAATATACCTTAAAGAAACCAGAACTGTCACCCAAAATATATGCTCACCTATATTGATTGATTGATTGATTCGGTGACTGGGGTAATCGGGATGGGTGTGTCAGAGGCGGTGCGGTTGGTGCAGGATAGAGCAGGGTTTAGGGCTGTTGTGCATAGGGTCGCTATGAGTCGGAAACGACTCGATGGCACATAACAACAACAACAACAACAACAACATGTTTATTGTACTTTTGTTCACAATAGCAAAGAGTTGGAAACAACCCAAGTGCCCATTACTAAACTAACTGATAGAGAAGCTGTGGTATATTCACACAATGGAATACTATGCTATATTGAAAAACAAGGAACTCATGAAATAGTATACAAAATGGGTGACCCTGGAAGACATTATGTTGAGTGAAATATCTCAGTTACAAAAGGATATACTGCATAGTGTCACTGTTGTAAAGTGGAACTGGCATAGGAGTTGGGGGGAAAACTAAGAGGGGATAAATAATGTATACTGCATTGAAATAAATGAGGGAGAGAACTGTAGGAGGAATATATGATTAGGTATTATTGTCATGACAAGAATCCAGAATGAAAGGTGCATAGTGGAGTCGACTGGGGAGGGGGGGATTGTATAACAATGAAATGATTTTTTTTAAAATTTTTCAAAGAGAAAAGCAAACTGGGAGGGGGGAGGGGTGGCCAGGGAGGAAAGTGTGCAACAATGAATGAATGGAATTCCAAAGTCTCTGTAAACTTTTATCAAAATAAAATTTAAAAAAATCTGAAAAAAAAGAAGCATGAAGACTCATTCACTATCCTCAAGTCAGAATCTATTCACAGCTGGCCCTCCTGTAGGTTTTCAGGGGCTGTAAGTCACATGGGAGGAGTTTGCCCATCTTTCTCCAGTCGAGCAGTTGGTGGATTAGAAGCATTAGAATACGTTATAATTAGAATTGTTATGAATGTTAGTGATAGGCAAAGCCTTAAAGACCTTTCAGGTGTTTCTGCACAATAGCAAACTTTCTTTGGAAACAAACTTTATGAATATGAGGAATGTGGGAAATCCTTTTGTTCTAACACAAATTTCACTTTTCTCATGTGAATACATATGGGAGCAAGGATGTGTAAATGTAAACAGTGTGGGAAAGGTTTTACTCATCCCAGAAGTTTCACTAGAAATACAGGAATTTACACTGGAGAGAGGGCTTAACAGTGTAAATAATGGGGGAAAGCCTTTATTCAGGTCTCCATCCTCTCTTCACATATTAAAACTCGCAATGCAGCACCTTATACCTGTGTAAGCAATGTGGGAAAGCTTTTATTGCTTCCAACATCTTACCTATATACTGAAAAACTCTGTGAGAAGGTACTTTGGCCAACTTTAAACAAATAATTCAGAACAGCTGCTATTATAGAATAGAGATTTTTTTTTATATTCAGAGCACTAACTCAAAGAAGGGGTCATTGGAACGATTTTGCCCCATTGGGAAGTATGGCCATTTTATTGTAAATTCAGGTGTCCAGCAGTGTGTCCTCCATTTTCAGTTGTTGTTATGTGCTGTTGAGTTGCCTGCGACTCATAGCGACCCTGTGTACAACAGCCCTAAACCCTGCCCTATCCTGTGCCAGTCTCACTGTCTCTGACACACCTACCTTCATTAACCTAGTCACTGAGTCAATCCATCTCATAGAGGGTCTTCCTCTCCTGTGCTCTCCCTCAACCCACCCTTCCAAGCTTGACCTCCCTATCCAACGACTGGTCCCTCCTTGCAACATGTCCAAAGTATGTCAAACGAAGCTTCAGAATCCTTGCCTTCAAGGTGATCCTGGCTTCACTCTCTCCAGGACAAACCTGTTCATTCTTTCAGCAGTCCATGGTATATTTAATACTCTTCTCCAACACCACAGCTCAAATGAATCAATTCTATCATCTATTCTCCTTCTAGCATCCCTAGTCATTGTCCAGCTCTCTGACACATAGCAAGTGATTGCAAAGACCATGGCATATATCAGGCACACCTTTGTCTCCAGACTGACATTGCTGACATCTTCAGTACTTTTGAGAGGTCTCTAACCACAGACTTTCCCACTGCAGTATATCTTTTAATTTCTTGGCTGCTGGTACCAAGAGTGTTGATTGTGGAGCCAAGCAAACTAAAACTATGAACAATCTTAATCTCTTCACCATCCATCATGATGCTGCCAACCGGCCCAG